>NC_138348.1:28934831-29254831 GCF_046562875.1 Panthera onca
CTCCCGCTACTCACCACCCACAGCTTCACTCAGGGTAAGGAGCTCTGTACATTCTTAGTAAGCAGAGGAGGATGTTATACAAGCAGGCTCTACTTAGGGGGTTGTGACATCTCCCGGAGGCAGTAGATGTGTTGAGAGAGGAGAGGCTCCCGCAAGGAGCTTTTTATATGGGCCCCAGCTGTGCAAATGCTCAGGCAGCACCTCTTACCTAGGTAGTAACCATAGGTGGCTTGTTTGTATTCTTCCCAGGAAATTTTATCATCTTTGTCCCGATCATAATCCTTCCAGACTTTAGCGACATTATCGTAGATGTATCTTCTCTGCACTCGCTTGATCCAAGTTTTCAGTTCCTCAGTAGTAACAAAGCCATCCCCATCACTGTCAATTCGGTCAACAATCTTCCTGTAGTTTAAAAAAAAAAAAAAAAAAAAAACCCACAAGGCTATTATCAAGGCTTGTGTGATCCTGATCCAGAAAAAGATCAAACACCACAGAATCTAAAATGCATAAGCAAGTGAAATAAAAGCAATGATCCAGTTGTGCTGGAAAGGATCTTAAAGTTCATCTTTTCTGAGGGTAATATGCGTCCTCCCCCCATTGCCAATGGCAGAGACTACCAGCGGACCACGCCCTCTGTCCTGATAAACCCAGGCGTGCCTCTGAATCCTTCTCAACACAGCACTGTGCAGGTGGACACCACCAATTGATCAGAGTTGATTGTGAGATGAAACCCAACAGTCTTCTCCAGATGCAGTCCAACTCCCTTGTGTTACAGTGATGGAAACAGAGGCTGAGAGAAATGAGACGACTTTTCCAAGATCACACAGCTACTATTTAGTATGACAGGGTAAGAACCCATGTCTTCTGGCACTAGGTCTAATGCAAAATAAAATAAAATAAAATAAAATTTGAAAAAAAGGAAAATTCTAGGTAAACCAGAAGATAAGCGAGTTCTTTTCTTTTTCTTCTTCTTCTTCTTCTTTTTTAAAATATCACCACTTTGGACTCATACTCGACACTTAGAAGACCAGATCTTGTTGGCCAAAGCATAAAACGTCAGGGATGAAAGAGCCTTCACATCATGAAAACTATTCAAGAAGCCTGACCAGCTGAGCCAGCTACAGGAGCCTACACCCTGCCCTTTGGGTGAAGATGCCTATGTCCAGGGGGGGTCTCCTGCTCCACAGCTAGCCCGGGGTCCAGCGACTGCCCGCTGGACTCTACTGAGGTACCCCCAAACCCTGGTCCAAAGTAAACTTCAGGCTGGGAACTCACCAGTGTCCATCTCTAGGCCAGAGGGTCCCAAGCTAGAGATGCAGTCCCTGTGGGGAACTTCAAGGACACCCACAAGCCATTTCCAATGCTCAAGAAAGTTCCAGTAGTCGATTTACCTGGGATACGGTCAGCCAGGATACTTAGGGATTTATTTCTTTACTTAGAGCTGCAGTCTATCAACTCAGTGGGAAAACTTTCTTACTGTCAACAGAAGTTCTAACTGACACTCTTTCATTAATTAGAAATGGGGAAGGAATTTATTAGTACGTATAAAGTTACTGTCTCCTACCTGAATCTGGGGAGCCCGTTTCCCTCTTAGGAAAGTGTGAGTGCTACGAACAGCTTTCCTGTGTCCTCTCATTTGCCATCTTAACAGGTCCCAGAGCTAACAGACTAAACCTCAAGTGTCCTCAGGCTTCCTTCTAGGGATTCACAGCCTTTCTGGATCTCAGTTTGCCTGACTATAAATTGGAACACCTGCTTTACAAGGGATGTTGTGGGGAATACAGGAGAGAATGTGTGCCCAGCCTCACTAAGGGCTGCAATCTAGATCACAGGTGGATGGAGAACTCAGCGAACACCCAGCAGGTAACAGAAGTAACAGAAGTGAGCCAAGACTCCAGGTGGAGCCTTGGGCAACCTGGAGATGCCCATCTCTGCTCCAGACGATGAATGCTACATGGGAATAGAAGTCCACGGTGTCAAGAGAAACCAGAAATCGGTCTGTATGTGAAATCGCTCAGTTTAAATGTGGGCAAGTAATTTACTTTTTTTCTAAGAGCTCATAGCATGTTTGTGACTGCGTGTGGCCTGTGGGCCTCCGCTCTGCAAGTCTCCAGAAGCCCTAGAACTGTCACATTTTCAGAATCTAAGGTCAGGTGGTGACTGCCTGGATCCAGCCCAAGCCTGGGGGCGGGGGGGGGGGGGGTGGCGGTGGGCAGAGGGGACTGCTGCACCAGGAGCTGTGGGCAGAAAGGTGGCTTTTCACGTTCCATTACGTCCCAACCTTCCACCCACCTTCTAGCCTGGATTTACCTTACAGGTGAGTGTGTGTCCACTGCCTCCCTGGTAGCTCAGGCCAGAGACCAGATGTCCCCCCAGAGACCACTTCCCCACCCCACGTTAAGTCCAGAGCAAGCACTGACTGTTCTACTTCCCACGTGCCTGGATTCACAGTCTCCTGCCCTCGGGACTAGCTGTGCCTGGTTAAGGCACTCGTGGCCACTCCCCTGCCCCTGGTCTCTCCATCTGTGCCTCAGTTATGTTCTCTGTCCTCCTGCCTGTCTGACATTACTAACGAGTTTTTGGGATGGTGACATTTTGATTACGTACAGGATAACACCTAATCTCTACCTCAAAGAGATCCTTCCTGCTCTGCTGTTAGGTCCCCTCCCACCTCCCACTTCTGCCCTGTCCCTTTACTGTCCCAACAGCCTTCATCCCCCAGAACAGGTTTCAAAACTTTTATAAGCAGGCTGTTTTCAGGAATGCCTTCCTCTGCTTGTGCACCTGGTGACCTCTGAGCCATCCCGCAATCTCTGATCAGGTGACGTCCCCAAACCCCTAAACCTGGCTCTCCAACCTGAAGCCCTAGGGGCTCCTTTTCCCGAGTGTGGTCACTGTGGTTTTTACCTGCCGCCATCATAGCAATTACACATTAGTGTCTGCTTGTGTTTCTCTCCTCTACTTTTATTTATTTATTTATTAAAAAAGTTTTTTTTAATGTTTATTTTTGAAGGAAAGAGAGACAGAGCGTGAGCGGGGGAGGGGCAGAGAGAGAGGGAGACAGAGTCCGAAGCAGGCTCCAGGCTCCGAGCTGTCAGCACAGAGCCCGACGCGGGCCTCAAACTCACGAAGCACGAGATCATGACCTGAGCCGAAGCGTGAGATCATGACCTGAGCCCAAGCTGGCTGCTTAACCGACTGAGCCACCCAGGCTCCCCTCCTCTACTTTTAATTATAAGTACTTTGAGGCCTAGAGCATAAGGTTTTATCTTTGTATCTGCCAAGCATCTAACGCGTGCCTGGCACACAATAGCCATGGAAATGTTTGTTGCAGGAATACATGAACAAAGTTAAGGTGTCCCTACCAGGGCCAAATGCAGAGCAACTTCACCAGCACTAGCTCTCACCACTAGGCTTATGGTCATGGTAAAGGCATTAAACTGGAAGCTGTTAGGACTGCAAACTGCAGAGTTCCCTACTCCAAATCCCAAAACCTCCCCTCCTCCTCGTAGGTGACAGTGCTGCCTCTCAGGGTCCCAGAATAAATCAGTTTCCAAGTGCTTCAAAGCTAATACAATAGGCTGAACTCATCAATGGCCCCCATTGTGAAGTCCTGAACAAGAAGAGAAAAGTACTTCTCGGCAAAATAAAAGGTGATTGTTTGGAGGTGACTTTGAAGTCCAAAGATCTTTTTATCAGGGCGGGCAGATGGTGCACCCACACAATAGGTATAATTTAGCCTCATATCTTAACCAACCACATTGGCCTTTGGTGGCCCCCTTCAGCACAGGGATGGCTGTTCTTTTTCATGTATCAGGACAGAAAGATCCTCCACTCCCAGGAAGCAGGTTCCAGGAGGCCTGGTGCCCAGTAGGCAGGGCTACTGGGACCCTCCCCCGCCCAGCCTCCACTTGGGACCAGGCCATGGCTGCTGATTCCTCTGTGGAAGGGTTCCCAGATACCTCTGCACAATGACCAAGTGTGTCCCCAGGGGACCCGGAGAGGGTGCACTGAGATGTACCTAAGTTTTGTTTTCCAGGTTTGGTTCCTGATTCAACTGCCTTCAACTGTGAAATTCACAATCTGCCACCACACCCTCCAGCTTTTTGCCCTCAGTTGCCAAAGGACTGGGTGCCTCCGCAGACATCTGCTGGAAAGAGAAACTGGGGGACCGGTTTCCATTCCCACTTCCCACTCCCTATCCCCTAATGTCCCTATCTTCTCACCAAGGTTTGTATATCCCTGCTTCTGCTATCTCTACTATTAGGCAGAAGGCAAGAACACCCCTGCCGCGGCCCAAGAACACCCGCCAGGAATCTACCCTCTCCTTCATCTGCTCCTTCAGCTTTGATCCATTTGTGTTCATCCTGCAGACCTTCTTAGCAGTGTCACAAAACCTCCACCCCGGGAATTGGGGGAGAAGAGGGAAACTGGGAAGGTGGGGAAGAACTCATGTCACTAAAAGGCCACTGTGCACAAACTCTTCTTTTGTACCCACTCTCCCCTCCCTTCTGATGCAACCGAGGGGAGGGGGCGGGCCCTCGCCGCCCTGGCTCCCGCTGCCGCTGCCACGTTCCTGCCTCCCCGCGGGAAGCCACCCCGGCCCGGGCGCGGCGGCTGTCCCCACGCTTTGGTTCCCCGGCCCGCGGGCAATTCGGCGCGAGCCCGGCCGCCGCAGCACCCGCCGGACCCCGCCCTCCGACCGCGCGCCCGATTTCGCTTTCGCTTTGCTTTGCGGCGCGCGTCCCGCGTGGCTCCCGCCGGGGTGTCCCCGCGGGCACCTGCGACACCCCCCAGCGCGGTCCGGACCGCGGCCTCACCCCAGCCTCTCCTTGCTCTCCTCCGAGGTGAGCTGGTCGAAGGTCTTGGAGTCCTCTTTGCCCAGGAAGGCCTCGTGGTCGTACTGGAAGCTCTGGTTGTCCTCGGCCGGCCGCTCGCCCAGCTCCGAGTCGGGCCGCACCACGCGCTCCTTGCGCACCGTGGGTTTGGCCCGCAGCGCCCCGGGCGCCAGCGCCAGCGCCAGCAGCAGCCCCAGGGCGAGCCCCAGGAGGCGGTCGCGGCCGCCACGCGCCATCGTCAGGACGGGAGAGCGGCCCGCGGGGAGGCACGGAGCGAGCGACGAGGACGGCGACTGGGGAGTGGGGGCTCCCAGCGCGGCGGCGGCGGCGGCGGCGGCAGCGGCGGGGGAGGGGACGGGCCCGCCCCGCGCCAGAGCGAAGGGGCGCGCCCCGGGCCGCGGGCAGGGAAGCTTCGGGCAGCCCGGCTAACGCGCCCATTGGCCGCCGGGCTGCGGGGAGGGGGGGAGGCCGGGGAGGCCGAGCCACGTCGCCAGCCCGGGCGGTGGGCGCGGGGCTCGGGTTTCTCCTCGGCCCCTCCCCGCGATCTCGTCGCGAGGGGCGGGCCCAGGCGTACTGGGCTGGGGACTCCGGGCTCCTAGGAAGACGGGGAAGTTCTTTGTCAAGCAACAGATGTTCAGGATAAAATTCCCTTTCTCTTCTTCCAGTTATGGAGAATTGAAAGGAACGAGGCGCTGCCGCTCCCCAACTTCCAGCTGGGTGCCTGAACCCCAGCCCTAGACCTCAACCCCAAGATGCACTCTTAAACCAAATTCATCCCCACTTACCCAAACTTGGAGTCTGGTACAAACACAAGAGGCTGGAAAGAAACCTGGGCGGCTGAGGTCCACTAGAAACAAGGGCGCAAACCCAAATGTTGGGGAGGGCCCAACAAGTAGATATGACGAGGGGCCAGCTAAACTGAGCGGTCCTGTATATGCCTGCTGCCAGGAGTGCAGGCCCCAACCTGGCAGATAGTCCCGTTACCTCCCCCGCCAAATCAGGATTTCGAGGTCCATGTTTCCATTTCTAAACCACGGTAACTCATTTTACAAAAACACTGCGCAATTCAAACAAATCTTGCCTATACATTGAATGCTGGGTAATGCTACCAATATAGAGAAGTTCTGTATAACTTTCTGCAGCCATAAAAATGTTCTGTCTCTGGGCTGTCCAATAGTGGGTATTGAGACACTTGATATGTACCTAGTGTAACTAAGGTTTTGAAATTTTAATTTATGTTCAAACTTAAATAGCTACATGTGGCCAGTGGTTGTCCTACTGGATGGTACAGGTCTAGAGCAATGACTCTGTGTCATAGCCTTTTGAGACTCATTGAAAACCAAGGGCCTCCTTCCAGGAAAATGTGCATATAATTACTGACATGAATGTTTGATTAAAGTTTCAGGATGTTCATGGATTGTCTGAAGGCCTACTCTTGTGCCTCAGGTTCAGCATCCCTAGAAAATTAAGCCTGTGGTCGAAGAGAGGAGCCCCCTGGACAGAGGTACTCCTGGAGCATTTCCTTTATCTTGTTCTGTCTCCCCATCCTGATAGTCTAGAAAAGGTCACTGGGCTGTGCCTCTTGCTCTTGTAAGAAGGATGCCAGGACATTATTGGCATAGATCCAAGTACCTTTTTTATGAGGACTTCTTTCAATCAATTAATGAATAATTATTGTATGCCCATCATGGCCTAATTACTGGCCTGGGTGATGAGGGTACGATGCAGGATAAGACCTTCATGGTCTCTGCAGATACAGGGTTTGTGAATAGATCATTCATTCATTCATTCATTCAATAAATTAAGCACCTGTTAAATGTCAGGGCTGTGATGCGTACTGGTTTACCAAGTAGCAAATCAGTGTGATAAGTGCTGCGGGGGAAGGCATTCGGTATTATGGGGGTACATCAGAGGGACAGAACCCAGATTTGGGGATCCACTGGGGAAAGCCTCCTAGAGAAAGGGACATCTAAACAGAGACTGAAGGTAGGTGGGTTAAGCCAGACAGCAGGGGTGTGGATATATGAGGGGAGAACAAGGTGCTGTGTGAGCGGGCACAGAGGAGAGGAGTTTGAGGTATTATCCTGGTGATGCTGTACATCCCCATCTGCCCGCAGTGAGATGCAGGGATGTAGTCCTCGGTGCCTCACCAAACCTGAGCTGATTTTTTGTGGAACAGGAAGTGTGGTGCTTGAGACCAGATGTATTTCCCACTGCCGGTACAGAAGCTTGAATTTCTAGCAATAGAGAAACGTTACTCTGGGTGTATAAGAGCTCCTTATTAAAATGCAAGGGCCCTGAGTAGGTGGCTTTGTACCTTCAGTGCTCATCACACAAGCAGGATGTGAATTGAGTAGGGGGGAGAAACAGGAGTGGGAGGAGGCACAGAAAGATCAAGAGGAGGAGGATTAGGAAGGGAATAGGAAAGTGGGTGGGGATTGGAGATAGTCTTTGCTTTGCTTATTCACAGCTTTGCCACAGGCAGGCTGCGCCCCTGGGATTGATCCAGACTCTCAGGATTGAGGACAGCACATCCTTTGCCCTATCCTAGTTGGCTTTCTGCCAGACACTAGTGCTTTCCAATAGTTAGATTGTTCCAGAGGTAATCTTGGCTCCTGTGAGAATCACCAGAGAATTCCAGCACTGCTGTAAACCCGGAAGAGCTTATATAATTTCCCCTGGGATGGCATACACTTTTTCTGTTTCTTTTGATGGAAACTAAAATGTCAAAATAACTATTCTTCCCATCCCCCGCTACTTGTTAAAAGACCTTATTTATTTGGAGTTTAGGTTTTCTTTACCGTTTCAAAAACTCAATTTATTTAAAGTAAACAACAACAACAACAACAACAACAACAACAACAAAAGAAAACAGCTCACCCACAGTGAGCCCCACATCAGTCATCCCAAGTTTTACAACATACACTTGAGAGACAAGCCTACAAAACATTTAACTTTGAAAACCAATGGGGCTAGCATCCCAAGACCCACAAGACTGGGAGTGAGCTGAGAAACTGCTCTTCAAGGGCTCAAGGGCTCAGGCTCATCAGCTTCTGGGTCCAGCTCAGGAATGGCTGGTTGCACCCAGACTTTAAGTGAAGGGGGTTCACCTCTCTATATGAAAGCATCCCAGAGCACCAGAATCTCCCAGAAGGGAGCTTTTACACACATGTGGTGCCCTGAGTTTTGTGGCTGTGGCCTGGGACTCTCTTGATCACGTGGCTCTGAAGACCAGGGAGCTTGCAACCCTTGTCCCGTGGAACCATAATAATTGGTGTCACCATCATAGGCCCTATCTGGTGCACCAATTTTTGTGGCTACTGCTGGGGGGCACTTCTACATCACCTAGCTCTGGGGGCCAGCAGGACTTATGCTAGTGGGTCCCACAGGACTATGAACAAAGGAGACAGAGTTCTTAACCGGTTGACACCCCAGGGAAGAAAGAGCAAGAGGAAACAGACCCAGAAGCTCAGTCTTTCTGTGAAAGAGGCACATTAGCTAATCATCATCAGACTGAGACTTTAGGGGCAACGTTCTAATTAAACAGGCATCTAGGTGCTAACTGTGATCCTTTCCACAGAACTCTGAGGGTAGGCTCTATCTTTAGTCTCACCTTCTGTTGCAATCCAAAGTGCCAGTGTCTTCCTGGAGGGTGCCCATGTCCGGTGCCCCATTTTGGTGGCTGTTGCCAGGGGACACATTTACATTGCTTGGCTCTGGTGGCCAGTAGGGCTTATGCTGGTGATCCCACAGGACTATATACATTTGCACACTTTAAAAAAAATTTTTTTTAATGTTTATTCACTTTTTTTTGAGGGGGGGTGCAAGCGGGGAAGGGGCAGAGAGAGAGGGAGACAGAATCCGAAGCAGGCTCCAGGCTCTGAGCTGTCAGCACAAAGCCTGATGCGGGGCTCAAACTCACAAACCGTGAGACCATGACCTGAGCTGAAGTCAGAGGCTTAACCGACTGAGCCACCCAGTGCCCCTATATTTGCATACTTTTAAAAGCTGTTGCCTGAGGGTTTGGTTTCCAGTAAGTCTGAATCTAGCTGCTGAGATCCTCCCCCTTTGAGACACTGACAAGTCTTGGTACATCCTCAATCACTGGGAGCCGTTAAATATATAATAGCCTCCCTGGACACGCACAAAGGTTTAAAAGACAACAAAGAGCTGAGGCAGGGTTGAGTGACAAGGTTCATCTCCTACACAAGGCTACTCCTTGTGTAGACTGGGAGAGGGGACTGTTTCATCTACTAGATAGAAACAAACACAGGGAATCTGGCAAAATGAAGAAAACAGAAGTATAGGTTCCAAATGAAAGAACAAACTAAAAACTCAGAAAAAGCTGTAGTGAAGTGGAGATAAGGAATTTATACTTATCTCTGATAAAGAATGCAAAGTAATGGTCATAAAGATGCTCACCAAAAGGGGGAAGAATGGATGATCACAGTGAGAACTTCAACAAAGAGCTGGAAAATGTAAGAAAGTACCAAACAGATGCCACAAAGCTCAAGAATACAATAGATGAACTGAAATATACACTAGAGGGGTCAACAGCAGACTAGATGAAGTAGAAGAAAGAATCAGTCAACTCAAAGACAGAGCAGTGGAATTCATCCAAACAGAGCAGCAAAAAGAAAGAAAGAAAAAAGAGTAGAAAAGAGTGGAGATCACTTAAGAGACTTTAGGAACAATGTCAAATAGAGTAACATTTTCATTATTGGTCTCCCAGAAGGAGAAGAGAGAGAAAAAGGGGCAGAAATCTGATTTGAAGAAATAATGGTTGAAGCTTCCCTAACTTGGGGAAAGACATAGATGTCCAGACCCAGGAAGCCCAGAGAATTCCAAATAAGAAGAACCCAAAGAGACCCACACTAAGACACATTACAATCAAAATGTCCAAAGTTACAGACAAGAAGAGGATATTAAAAGTAGCAACATAAAAACAACATGTTACAGGGGAATCCTCATAAGATTATCAGCATATTTTCCAGCAGGAAAGTAGCAGGCCAGAAGGGAGTGCTGGATAACAAACAAACAAACAAACAAACAAACAAACAAACAAAAAGCCAAAAAAACTTCCAAATGAGAATACTCTACCTGGCAAAGTTATCATTCAGAAGTGAAGGAGAGATACAGTGTTTTTCAGACAAACAAAAACTAAAGGAGCTCACCAGTAAACTGGCCTTATAAGAAATGGTAAAGGGCCTTCTTTAAGTTGAAAAGAAAGGATGCTAATTAGTAACAAGAACACACATGAAATCACAAGCCAGCAAGTTTACCAGAGAGAACCCAGAAAAGAGACAGCTAGGTGCCTCCTGGGGTCAGAACCACCTCAAATACTGATCCCAAAAAACTTTGGCAAGGATTATGAGTTTAATGGGATCAGACTGGGGAGCTGTCTTTGCCCCAGGACATTGTCTAAAACTATAGAGCAATTAGCTGGCAATTAGTGGTGTCTAAATTTGGTTGTGACCCAGGAAATAGTCAAAGAGAGCTCTCTTTAAACCACTGTCATTCCAGGGTGACAGTGACTGTGTGCATGTCTAAGGCAGCACTTCCAAAGGAGCAATGCCACAGCCTTCACAATGTGGAGGAAGAGGCTTCTCTAAGAGAGTCCAGCCAGTTCCTAAGCAAATAAACAAGCAAACAACAAGAAGACCTAGAGGAGGAAGATGAGTATCTGGAGTTGTGACAGTACGTTATCTAAAATAACCAGTTTTCAAAAAAAAAAAAATTACAAGACATTCAGGGGTGCCTGGGTGGCTCATTCAGTTGAGTGTCTGGCTCTTGATTTCGGCTCAGGTCACGATCCCAGGGTGGTGGGATCGAGCCCTGCATTGGGCTCTGTGTTGAGCATGGAGTCTGCTTGGGATTCTCTCTCTCCCCCCACCCTCCAGCCCCTCTCCCCTGTTTGCACTCTCTCTCTCTCTAAAATAAAAAAAAAATTAAAAAATTTTTAATGTTTATTTATTTATATAAATAGAGAGACAGAGCATGATGAGCAGGGGAGGGTCAGAGAGAGAGGGAGACACAGAATCTGAAGCAGGCTCCAGGCTCTGAGCTGTCAGCACAGAGCCCGACGCGGGCTCGAACTCACAGACCGCAAGATCATGACCTGAGCTGAAGTTGGACACTCAACCAACTGAGCCACGCAGGTGCCCCTAAATTTTTTTTTTAATTTAAAAATTATAAGACATTCAAAGAAATATGAAAATATGACCCATATACAGGGAAAAAAATATAGGCAACAGAAATGGCCACTGAGAGGAACCATATCCTGTAGCCAATCAACCAGGAATCCTGTATCCAGCAAAGCTGCCTCTCAAAAGTGATAATGAAATAAAGGCATGCCCAGATAGGTAAAAATAGAGAATTCATTGCTAATAGATTTACCTTACAAGAAACATTAAAGGAAGTTCTTCAGGCAAAAAGCAAATGACTTAAGACAACAATTCAAATACACACACACGTGCACACACACACACACACACACACACACACCCCTACATGAGCATCAGTAAAGATAATAATGTAATTATAAAAGACAGTATAAATGCATATTTCTTCTCACAACTGATTTTAAAAGGTGTATGTAAAATATGTGTCCAATGGTATTGTTAGGCCTATGACATAGATATGTAACATATTTGGCAAACAATATAAAGACAGTGGGTAGGAACAAAGCTATATTGGGCTATATTAGACCAGGTGATAAATCAAATCCATAGGACAAATGAAAAGAACCAGAAATGGCAAATAAAAGGTAAACATAACAAAAGCTACAAGTATATGTTTGTTCTTTCTTTTCTCAGCTCCTTTAAAAGACATAAAATGATACAAAGTAATAATTATAACAATGTATTGTTGAGTTTGTAACATATATATAGATGTAATACATGTAAAAATAATAGCACAAGGGGGGGAAGAGAAAGGTTATATAGAATTAACATTTCTATATTTCATTGGAATTAATATCTAAAGTAGATTCTAATGAGTTAAGATATATAACATAAGCCTTAGTACAAGGACTAAGGAAATAACTCAAAAAATATACAGGGAAAAAAATCATTAAAGGACTGAAAATGTTCATTAGAAAACATTCACTTAATGCAAAAGAAAGCAGTAAAAGAGGACTAGAGAAACAAAAAAGACAGAAGGAAAACATCACCAGCTAGAAATCTGGCCGAACACACAGAAACAAAATGCACCAGAAATGGTTCACCTGAAAGGATAAATATATAAGACATTTTTCTTATTATTTAAAAGATAAAAAATGTACCTGATGGCTCAAACAAACATAATAACAATGTATTTTGGGGTTTATAACATGCATACGTGAAGCATATAATAACTGTATGTAGGATATAGGACCCGAGAAGAGAAATGGAAGTCCACTGTTCCAAGGTTCTTATATTACACATGAAGTGGTGTATTATCACTTGATGGTAGACCATGATGTATTAAAGATTATGCTGTAAGGCTTAATTCCAGTGGAGTAGGAATTAATCTGAGCCATTTTGCTAACGTTTCTGCATCGTAAACATGACCCCTAATCAAGTCATGAAACACACTCCATCGTGGTATTGCCTTGAAACCAAGGGTCTGAGAAACTTGGGTGCAAGTTTTACAACTTTGTACCATCATTTATTGGGACTCCTGGAGGAGTCTGCCTGCATGTAGCAAGAATATATATGGCTACATGACTGGCGAGGTGCCCTTTGGGGCTGCTTATTTCTGAGGAGTTCTGTGGTTCCTGATCCAAGAGATAAATTGTATTCGGCTGTGGTCCTTATAGAAAGCAGGGCAATAGAAGACCCTTCTGACCTTTCCAGACCCATCACTATGATGTGAAGCATGCATGTCTTTTCTTTAATGTTGTTATGTATACACACACACACACACACACACACACACACACACACTATAGCTATGTAAATATTGTCATTTTTGGTTCCATGAGTCTTAATCTTTAGCAGTCAACTCTTCAACTTCCATTGTTAATGTGAAGTATACTCTAAACCCTAAAGCAACACAAAACTATGAAAGCAGAGTTAAATGATCCAACAAAGGTCATAGAATAGTCATAAAAAGTACTCAATTGCGACACCTGGGTGGCACAGTCGGTTAGGCATCCAACTTTGGCTCAGGTCATGATCTCGTGGTCCGTGGGTTTGAGCCCCACGTTGGGGTCTGTGCTATCAACTCAGAGCCTTCTTTGGTTTCTGTTTCTGGAGCCTGCGTTGGTTTCTGTGTCTCCCACTCTCCCTGCCCCTCCCAATGTCACATTCTCTCTCTCTCTCTCAAAAATAAATAAACATTAAAAACAATTTTTTTAAGTACTCAATTAATCCCAAAGCAGGCAGATAAAAGAGTAGAAAAAGAACCTGGAACAGAAGAGACAAATAGAAACAAATAGCAAGATGATAGACTCAAACTTAACCATGTTAATGATCTTATTAAAGGTAATTTGTATAAATACTCCAGTTTAAAAGGCAGAGATTGTCAAATTATGTAAAAAAGCAATACCCACCTATATGCCACCTACAAGAAATGAATCTTAAATATAAAGACACAAATAGGTTAAAAGTAAAAGGATAGAAAAAATAGACCATGCTGATGCTTATCAAAAGGACGTTGGAGTGACTATATTTATATCAGATAAAGTATATTTCAGAGCAAAGAATATTGCCAAGAGTAAAGAAAGTCCTTTCACAATCACATAGGGGTCAGTTAGGCAAGCGAGCCTAACAATCCTAAATGTTTATGTACCTAACAGCAAAATTTTAAAATAAATGGAGAAAAAAATTGCAAAGAGAAATAGACAAATACACAATTATAGCCAAAAACTTTTTAAAAATTCTCCCTCAATAGCTAATGGAACAATAGTCATAAAATCAGTAAAAATATAGTAGATTTGAAACTCTAGCAATACTTGACCTGATTGATGTTTAAAAGAAAACAACAACAACAACAACACCCAGGGTACCTGAGGGGCCCAGTCAGTTAAATGGTTAAGCAAGCATCCTACAACGGCTCAGGTCATGATCTCAAGGTTTGTGGGTTCAAGCCCTGCATCCGGCTCTGTGCTGACAACTCAGAGCCTGGAGACTGCTTCAGATTCTATCTCCATCTTTCTCTTTCCCTTCTCTGCTCATGCACTGTCTCTCTCTCTCTCTCTCTCTCTCTCTCTCTCTCTCTCTCTCAAATATAAATAAACATTAAACAATAACAAAAAAATTAAAATAAATAAATTAAAAAATGACCCAACAACAGCAGAATACACATTATTCTCAAGTGTACAAAATTTACTAAGAAAATCTTCTGGCCCATAAAACAAGTCTCAATAAATTTAAACAGATTCAACTAATATAAAGTATATCCTTGAGGTGGATGGGACTGTTACTACCAACCTTGGATTTCACCGTCAAAGCAAACTAGTCAGGGAAAGACAATCAAAGACAGGCAATCAAAAACCAGATACCAGCCATGCTGGCAGCCTGATCCTGGACGTCCAGCTTTGAAAAAGTGGGAAAATACAGTTCTGTGGTTAAAGCCACGCAGCCTGTGCTATTTTGTAATGGCAGCCTGAGCAGACCTGGCATAACCTGTCAACCTGTCAGTTATATCTCATGCTTGTCCACGGCCCTAGGTTGTTTGTAGATAGGGAAGAGGATGCCTGTCAAAAGGGAAGAGCCTGAAAATGCAAGAAAGTGTGGGTAACTGATGAAGCAAAGTCCTCAATCACTAGAACCCTTTGGAAATTAGGTGAAAGCTAGAGACTCTCACCTAAAGATTGACATAAGAGCAAAAATCTGCATTAATTTGAGAAGAATCTTGTATCATCTGGAGTGCCTTGTGAACTCTGCTTGATCCCCTGAACCGAGCTTTTAAAGAGCCTCTGTCCTGGGGAAACCTGTTGATTGGGACCAAGAGCTTTGGAGGAAGATTGGGGCAGAGCAGGGTGGGGGGTGGGGGGGGGGGGTTCATAGGACACAAGGAGGCAGGGAGACAGTTGGAGAAGGAGGAATGCCAGTCCTTGGATTTCACATGTTAGGAGTCAATTCCACAGAGTGTGTGAGGAAGGGAGCAGAGATGCTTGGGCATGAAAAAGATTGAAAAGGTTAAGATCTACTCAAATTAGGGAAAAGGATGAGGAAATTAGTAGGAATTAGAAAAAGAAATCCAGGGTTTTAAGGATAGCCAGCTGGGGTGGGATTACATATAATACTATTATTATATGACTGCTATAGAATCCTTCAGCCTGATGTGTGATTTCACCAGCTTTGTGAAGCAGGTGTGAGCAACAGCAGCACTTGTGGCAGAAAAAAAGTGGATGTGCGATTTATTGCAAATTGAGGATTGGCAAGGAGAATGCAGGGATAGAGTTGCTATATAAACTAGGGCTGATTTTAAATGAGAGTCTCACTACAAAATGTTGGATAAGGAAGCAAGAAAAGAAAGAAAGAGGGAGGGAGGGGGAAGGAGAGAGGGGGGGAGAGAGAGAGGGAGGGAGAGAGGGAGGGAGAGAGGGAAGGGAAGAAGGAAAGAAAGGGAGGAAGGGGAGAGGGAGGGGACCGGAGGGGAAAGGAAGGGAAGGGAAGAAATGAAGAAAGAAAAAAATGAAAAAAGAAAAGAAAAGAAAGAAGAAAAAAGAAAAGAAAAGAAAAAGTCCTTTTAGTCTTTGGAAGAATTAGCATTAGGTATGCTTGGCCTGCCTTGGGGCATTGAATTTCTTTTTCTGAATGTATGAAATTTGATACCCTGTTACTAGGAATTTAGAAAAAGTTCTCTTTTGTTTGTTCAAGGGTTGTCACTAAGCCCTGTAGGTCGGAAGTTGCTTGGGTGCACTCCTCTGCTCCCAGTTTCCCCAGCCCTTGTCTCTGGGGGAGGGAGCTCTACAGTATCTTGGCTCCAGCAGGGGAGCTGGAAACAGGGTTCTTCTAAACTTTGGGGCTGGTGTGAAAGCCACCCCCAAACACAGAGCTTTATTTCTCAGGTTTGTTGGAGGTATTAGAAAAGGATGTTCTACTACCTGCACTCCCTAGTGAATCTTGAAAGAGGCATTATTTCCAAGTTTCCTGCACGGGATATTGTAGAAATAGAGTACTGAAGACCTTATCTGCAAAAAGAACCCAAAAAGCATTCAGGATTATTACTGACAAACCAAAGGATAATCAAACAAAATATTTTTTCTCCCTTATGAAAAATTATGCAAGTAACACATGTTCTTATAGAATAACTATAAATGCAGATAAACAAAAAATGCAAATCATCTCAAATTCTATCATCCAGAAATAACCATGTCAGCATCTTGTTGTATATTAGACCTGACACTTTCATTTGCAGGTACAAACATTTACGTTTTATGAAAATGGTCTCATATTATATACAATGTTCTGCATTCCTTCTGTAACTTATCGGTCTACTGTGAACATTTCAAGTCCGTATACATCTACACAACATTCCTAATGGCTGCATGATATTGGTCCATTCTTCAATTGTTGGATGCACTGCAATTGTATCATCTATTGACACAATGATGCTATGTAGTGAGCAACTGATAAAATTGCAGTGGCATACCAGAATAAACATTTGTTTGGTTTGCAAGATTGGGGGGGTTCAGCTGATCTGGGCTCAGCTTGGCTGTTCTCCATTGGGCACACTTACACCTTTGCAGCCAACTGCCTGCTGGTTGAGCAGTCCTTCTCATTTTGACCTGCTCATGTCTGTGACTGGCTGGCTACTGGCTTCCTTAGGATGCTCATGGCTTGGACAGCCAGGGCACTTCTGGTCTGTTCCAGGTAGTAATCCTCCAGGAGGCTAGCCCAAGCATGTTCTCATGGCTGTTCAGAGGAGCAACGGCTAAGCAGAAATGTGCAAGCACTTTTGCAAGCCTCTGCTTGTGGCATATTTGCTCACATCCTGTTGGCCAAAGCAGGCCACGTGGCCAACTGCACAGAGTAGAATGGCTCAGCACAATTATGGGCAAATGGTGTGGACACAGGGAAGGATGAACAATTGGGGGACTTTTTTTATAGTAAATTCCTATACAAATATTTTTGAGTGTTATCTGATCCATTCTATGGAACAAATTCCTACCAGTAGAATTGCTAGGTATATCCTTTTCTGAAGACTCTGAAGATAAACTATCAAACTGCTGTCCAGAAAGGTGTACCAGTTTACATTACCATGAACAGCAAGTGACAGAGCAGATTTCTCAATGACCATGACGTATAGAAAAAAAAATTATGCAAACTATGGATACTCTAGGAGTCTGTGCTCTAGTTGCATAATGTGCCCCAAAGGTTCATAGACATAAACCAAGAAAAACAAGGTCGCCTTGGAAATCCCAAGAGAGGTACATCAGTGTGGTCCTTTGGAAATGCATGCCTCCCCTATTCTTTCCTGAAGAAGTGTTGGAAAAACTTGAAACAAACAAACAAATGAAACACCCACAAAAAAAAACAACAGCAATGTCAACAACAAAAGAAGTCTGGGACAATGTTGAGGGACAGAGAGGGTAACCACCTATCCTGGCGTTCGTGGAAACATCTTGGTTTACCCTGTTGTCCTGGCTTAACTATTAACTGAGCCCGCTTTCACTCTCAAAAGTTTCCCATTTTGGACCACAGATTATGTGACGCTCAGGTAAAAGTCACCTTAACTAAAATCGTTCCCTTTGATTTCAAACTCTTTCATGCAACTCATGATATTTTGGGTTTTGTTTCTTTGTGGTTCTGTGTCAGACACTACTGGGCACTGATGATCCAATAGTGAGGAAAATCAGACATGGTCCCTGCTTTCAGTCTGATGGGGGAAAAATATTGATGGAATAATCACAGAAATCATGTACAACTGCAGCAGTGGTGAGTGCTACAAGGGAGAAGTCCATGGCTCTAAGAGCATTTGTCTGGCAGAGAGATTTGATCTTGCAAAGGTCAGGGGTGAATCCAAGGGGAGGTAATGCTCTAGCTGAGACGGGAAGGATACTTTGTATTTCCTCAGGGAGGAAGCATTCCTGGGGATGTACCAGACTCTGAACAAAGGAAGCAGGTACAGACAAGGGTGTGAAAGAAGGCTCATGTAGCTGCAGTGGAGAGAAGCAGGGGAACTTGGAGTGAGATCAGACTGCAGAGTCTACCCAGCATGCCCTATACCTTTCTCCTTTCACAACAGAACCCCCACTTTGTTCAGGAATCTAGATATCCCCCCAACACAGTCTTCTGCCTCAGGGGACACTAACTTCACTCCCAGTTCAAGGGGGTGATCCCCTTCCCAGTTAGTGTTTTACTTATCAGCTTGTGCCCTGATTCTTGCAAGTGAGAAGAGAAGGAAACTTTCCTGTGGACTTCCAAGAGAAGTGTCCTTGCTCCTAAGAGTGAGTCAAAAGAAATCGGGTCCTTAATTGTTCCTCTGAATTTTGTCAAACCTGAATGTGAAGCCTGGGGCAGCTTCAGCCATCCTCTCCTCCTGAAGATGAAGCTGTCACCAAGGATGGAGGAGACATGTGGAAAGAACCTTTTTCCTTGACATAGGCTGAGTTGCTGAATTAACTTGTCCCAAAGGCCACCCTACCTCAGGACTTCCTGTTATATGGGCTATATAATTCCTGAGATTCCTTATTGAGTTCAAGTTTCTCTTACTTGTGGTCAAAACATCATAACAATAAAGGAGGGGACAGACCATGTCTCTTATTTGTGTTGGAGGCTATGTTAAGGATTGGGTTTTTTTTTCTGCCTTTATGCTGAGATCAGTTGGAAGCCATTAGAGAGTTTTAATCAGACAGCATGATCCATAGTTTCATTTTGCAAAAGGTTACTTTTGCTGCTGCATGGAGAAATTCTAGGGGTGTCTGGGTAACTCAGTCAGTTAAGTGTGAGAAATTCTAAAGGGACAAGAGTGGATGCAAGGAGACCATTTAGCAGGCCTTTCCTTTGGGTAGAGAATATGGAGCATTTTCTTGAGCCCTGCACTTAGGATGGGAAGCGACAGAACGAATACATTGTAATCAACATCACTAAAATTCAATTTTGATGCTGCTGTCCTTAACAATATCTCAAGGGGCCAATAAAATATGCCAATACAGAATGGCCTCCTTTCAAGGGCCAGAACTTTGGGTGAACTTGGCATTGCCTTGCAGTGCCCTGGATCTCACCTTCTTCAAGGGATAGCCCTAGAGATGACATGTGTGAGATGGTAGCGTGGATAGTAGGTGGTGATAAAAGATGGAGGTGGGGGAGAGGGGGCAGAAATATTTCAGAAACAGTCTTTTGGTGAAAGAATAAATTGAACCAATAAAGGAGAGACAAAGAGAGATGTTGAAGATGACCCTCAGATTTCTGTGCAAAAGGAGGAAATGGTGGTGCCATTAGACAATATAGAAAATTCTGGAAGAGGCCCCAGTTGGGGGTAGAGGTCCATTTGGAGTTCAGTTTGGACATGCTAACTTGGATGTCCCTTTGGGTATTCAAAGGGAGATTTTGAGATAGTGAGGTATGGTGCTCAGCAGATAGATTGGGTTGGAGCTATTAATACTTTCATCATTCACATTTTAGGGATTAATTGAAACTGTGGACATTGAAATGGCTTTGGGAGAGAAGAGATATAGAAAAGAAGAGGCATAGGGCCAGGCCTGGAAGATAATGGCAGAGGAAGATGAGGCCTGCAAAGACCATGGATAGACCTTTGTCAGAGAGGCAGAAAGAGAGCAGAAATGTGGTGTGTTATAGAAACAAGGGACTAGCATATTTAAGAAAACAGATAGTTTCCAAAGGTTCTGATAATTGCTGAAAAGTCAAAGAGGAAGTATGACCACTAGTCTCCAAAGATGCCCGCCCGCACCCCCGCCCCACCAATGAAGGATGCCTCCTGAAATTCATACCTTTGTGTAGTATCCTTCACATTGAATGAGGGTTGTCTGTGTTCAACCAATAAACTGCACAGAAGGGACACTGTGTGACTTTTGAGACTAGGTCATGTGAACCCTTGCAATGTTTCTTGGTTTCCCTCCCTACTCAGACGGAGGCCAGCCACCAAGTAAAAAGTCCGTTTATCCTTAGACCATCATGTTGTGAAGAAGTCCAAACTAACTGTGAAATGCTTCATGGAAGAGAAAGGGAGAAAGAGAGAGAGAGAGAGAGAGAGAGAGAGAGAGACCAAGAAGAGAGATGCCTGGCCAATCCCCAGTTAATCTAGCTATTCTAGCCTGGGTACCAGACATATGAGGAAAGAAGCCATCTTGAATGTCAAGATGATTCCAACCCTTTGAGTGACCCCAAGTGAGAAGTTCCCAGCTGATCCCAGTCAATCCACAGGCCCATGAGGGAGAAAAATAAATTCTTGTTTTAACCTCCTAAATTTTATACTGGAACAAAATAGGAATTGAAAAAAAAAAGTCTGTTTGATTTGGTGGTATGGAGGTCATTACTTTTTCTAGGAGCAACAGGGGCAGAAGCCAGATCTGAGTGGGTTAAAGTGTGGGTAGAAGCTAAAAAAAATTAAGAAAGTGAAGACAGCCACTTTCAGGAAACATTTGGCTGTGGATGGGGAGGAGATAGAAAGGTTGATAGATGGAAGAGGATGTGAGATGAGGAAGAGTTTTTCTAAAAGTGGTCTCTACCACATCCTGTTTAAAAAGCACTATCTATGAAGTACTTTACTAAAAATAAGGCTGAACCCAAATCTAATGAAATTTCTTTTTCTGTTGTCTTTTTTTAAAAACATTTTTCTTTATTTTTGAGAGACAGAGAGAGACAGAGCGTGAGCAGCAGAGGGGCAGAGAGAGAGGAAGACACAGAATCTGAAGCAGGCTCCAGGCTCTGAGCTGTTAGCACAGAGCCTGACGTGGGGCTCAAAGCCATGAACCGTGAGATCATGACCTGAGCTGAAGTTGGACGCTTAACCAACTGAGCCACCCAGGCACCCCAATCTAATGAAATTTCTTGATGTAATTACCACTTTACCAGAAATGTGGGGAATAGAGACACAAGTTATCAACACTGTAAGGATATGATTAGCCAAATCAAGAATTTGGGATAATCTACATAACAAATGGCCCACGAAATCAACCTTTTAAAAAAATAAAGGCAAGGAGACTACTATAGGATGAAAACAACTTGAAACACAACAATGAGATACAATATGGGAATCTTGACTGAATCTTGCTTTTGAACAAACCAACTTATAAAGACATCTTGAGATAGTTGGGAAAATGGAACATGGATTGTATGTTAGGTGATTAATATTACTGTCAATTATTTAGCTGTAGTAATTGGTAGATGTTATGTTTTTGAAATATGCCCTTATCATCTGGAGTTGCATATTGTGATCACTTGATATGTGAGATTGGCTTTAAAATACATCCATAAAATGGTAGTAATTGTTGAGGCTGGGTGATGGGTACGTGGTGGTTCATTAAACTAGTTTCTCTGTTTTTTAATATATTTGGAAATTTCCATAATCATAAATGTTAAAAGCTGTATTGAACATATTCTTCATTTTATTAAGGATTTATAGGCAACAATCAGGTGAACATTCAAGTGTGGTATCCGAATGTAGAACATGTCCTTATGGATGCAATTATTCTCTAACTTGGATATTGGAGAGGGCCCCACACTAATCTGTTACTCTAGTGATGCTCTATAATGGGAAAGGAAAGCCAAGGGAAGAGTTCAGTTAAGAGAATATGACTAAGAACACAGGTGAGAGGAGGCATATGAAAGTGTAAGGCTCTGAGAAGGAAGGCCGGGTGGGATCCAGAGTCAAGGTGAAGGATGGGGCCAGAGAAGACTGGTGTGTGTGTGTGTGTGTGTGTGTGTGTGTGTGTGTGTGTGTTGGTATCTAGAGGAGGAGAGAATTCTCATTTGGTAGCATCTAAATCTTCAGAGAATTAGGGGATTGCTACAAGGTTGTATGATTGGTAATTAGGAAATTGTAATTTAAGAGAGTAGAAGAGATTTGACAACACTATTGAGGTGCGTGAGGAGTGAGTTTCCTGGGGGAACAGAGTAGAGTTGTAGGGCACAGAATTGCAAGGATGTTTAGAATAAAACAATGGACTGGATACTCTAAATTGGATAAGGAGAGCAATGGAAGGAGAATGCCAATTTACCGGGAGAAAAAAAGGAGCCTTGCTAGTCTGACTACACACAAATAGCCTTGAAGAATGAACCCACCTTCAGTGATTTGGACCCAGGAAGCATGGGATGCATTAATGCAGGTACAGGTAGTTCGTGGACATAGTTTGAGAAATACTGCCCTGGTGGCTGGAAAGGGGGTGGAACCAGCTTGGGGCAGGAGGTAGGTCATGTTGTAATGGGGAAGCCTGGTGGACAGAACTTGGGTCTGCTGGTTGTTTTAGGGAGCTCTGTGGCTTTCTTGGCCCAAAGGATTGCAGTTTGTCCCAGAGTCCTGGGAAGGGCTCAAACACAAAGATGGGTGGCCTTCAAAGTAACCCTGTCTGCGTTTTCCCCACGGGCTTCTCATCTTTGGACTATATGACCACTGGGGGTCTTGTTGTTTGTTCTTTGTTTTTGCAACTTTTGATTCTAGAAACAAAAATGGGCTTTCAGAATCAACCAACCAGCCAGCCAACACCGTTGCAGTTGGCACATTTGGGCTAATTGTCTTCCCTTTCATTTAGACTTATTTCCCACTGAGTGTGAGGTAGTGCTTTCAAGTAAATCTTTGGTAATTCCCAGGCATAAAGCAATTGCCTTCATTTCCCAGCGGGACATACTAAAGTGGGCTCATTTGTGGAAAGAACAGGAATAGCAGTTTTTACAGCTTCAGGCCTGTAAGAAAACTGCTTTTTCCCCCTGACAATCATAATCCACTCATGCTTTAAGAACGCATTTCAAAATCAAAAGGACTCCGAGAGTCTGGAATGTACTAGGAGGATGTATTAAGACTCATCTGATCAGCCAATTTATTTATAACCTAGATAATCTTACCTCTTGTTTTCTCTTCTTTCGTAACTTCCTTAACCTCAGACCTGTGAGTCGCCTGGATGTCAAAGAACTATGCCTGTCTTGAATTAACAGAATTAACAGGAGTACAGAGAGAATTGCTTTCTCTTTTCCTCGTCTCCACTGTGATTCTCTGATTTGAATTTGCAGTGGCAGAATAAAAGAGAGGTGAGGCGGGTGCTCCGGGGAGGGGGCACAGCCCGAATAAAGACCTGAAGGCCAGCAGGTCATGGGGCCACTGTGTGGACGGCCTGGCTGAAGTAGAACAGAAACAACACTGCTCAGTGTGGGCGAGCTGGCTTAGGGAGGCTGAGCGGAGGGGCTTTGAGTGGTGCCTGGGGAAATCCTAAGCCATTTAAATGAGCCATTTCAATTTGACAGACAAATTGGTATTTTAAGAAGATTTACGAGGCAGTGATGTACAGAATGAGGTACAGTGGGTGGGGGCAGCAGGAGTGGAATGAGAACGAAGCTAGGAGAATAAGGATTCTGCTTTGAGTTGGCAAACATTTATTGAGCACCTACTGTGTACCTTACCTTGTGCCAGGCACCATGGCCAAGCATGCTCCCTCTCAGTGACAAGAACCAGCATCTGCCCTTTTGTCCAAGCCCAAATCCTAGTGTCCTTCTTCATACCTTCCTCTCCTCTTCCCACCAGTCTAGCAGGTTGATCTGTCAACTCCATGCCTCTTACAAGGCGTCTTCTACCTTATCTCTGCTCCCTGTATCTTCTTCCGCAGCTGCCAGTGCCTCTGGCCTGTGGACCTCCGTGCCTCCAGCCTCCTCTCTCACTCCTCCACCTGGCAGCTGTTGGGGGGTGACAATGGCCTTCTTAAAACACAGCAAATCAGGCCGCCTCCCCCAGCAGAAACCCTTCAGTGGGCTCCCCATTGCCTTTAAGGTTAAGTCCAAATTCCACAGCGGAACCAGGAGGCCCCTTGATAGCTGGGTCCTGCTTAGCTCTCCTTCCTTCCCTGGGCTCGTGACACCCCACCTTGAACCTCAGGATGTGGCCATGCAAAGATGCTTGAAGTACCTCCAAGGGGCCACTTTCTTTCTCGTCTTCCTTGTGATGATAATATTCTCCGTTCTACCCCTCTTCTTTGACTTATTCCTCAAGAATTCATTTAGGGATCCCTTCCTTCCAGAAGCTCTTTCTGGCCTGCAGGTGCCTCGTGGGTGCTTCCAGAGACCTGTCTCTATGGCTATTCTCGGGCTTACTGCAGCATGCTGTCACTGGCCCTCTCTTCTCAGCACTCGAGTTTCATGAGGGCAGGGCCTGCACCTTCCTCCCCACCCAGCACTTTCCTGACACATAAAAGATTCTTAGAAAATATTCATCAAATGGAAATAGATGAATTCATAAGAACCTGGGTGGCGGGGAGCAGGGGGAGTTGGTCCCATTTTATAGATAAAGAAGCTGAGGCTCACTCAGAGAGTGATTCAGTAATTTGCTGAAGGCTTCTCAGCTTAGCCTAGAATCCAGTTCAGGGTTGCTGCATTCTTATCTAGGGCTTTTTCTTCTTCCTTGCAGTCACAGCATGAAGATCATTAAAGGAAAGTGTCCTCTGTAGTGGCTTCAGTGCTGGCTGATCATTCAGAAAACTTTCAGTGGGGCCACTGGGGGACTGAGTATGACAACAGATGAAGAGGTTTTGATATATTAGTTAGGGATTTCATAAACGGGAGTATTATTAGCTTTGGAGATTGTGAAAGGCTAGGAGTCCAAATGAACAATTTTCCAACATAATTTGAACATTTATTTCACTGGAGTTATTATTCACAACACAAATCCTCCCTGTTTCTGAAAAGCCGAAGGATATGGTTGCATATGTTCATTGCTGAGTTTTTTTTCCCCCTCACTCCCATAAATGCTCTTTGCCTAGCATTTTTTTTTTTTTTGATTGACTGGAAGAACTGCATTGCAGAATGATAGATATTGTTCATTTAACTCTAGCATTTACTTTTCCCCTAAACTAGAGCTCTGTTCATGATTGATCAGACTTCTCCCCCATTTAGCACCCATGTAAAACATTGCTAAAGATTGGGTCTGCGGCTCGGATAACATTTTTGCAGCAATCTGTTCAAGCTGCCGCAGGCTTGCCGAGTGGCATAGAAGCTCTTAATGAAACGTCGGTGGATATTAGGGTTTTATGGACTGGAAAACAGTACAAATCAAAGCGCAATGCTTACTGTTTATCTGTTTAGAACATTTTTATTTTCTAAACCTAGCAATGTTCATCTTTTTCTTCCAGCATTTCGGTTTGGTTCTTTACATATTGATTTTCCCGTTTGCCGGCATGCTCTGATGAAGCTGGAGTACTCAGGTGCGCCGTCTATAAGGGTGCTGGCCAGCGGCCAGCCCTGGAAGCACCCTCTGTCCTGCCCCCCTCATCTCAAGGGCTGGGGGAGAGCAGGGCTTGCTGTATGAACAAAAATTGCTATGCCTCTGTCTGCCCTATGTGGTTTCCCCTTGAGCCAGCAGCGTTGACCTTTTATATTGATATTTACATGCAAACCTCCCAGTAAAAGTAGCACTCTACTCTTAAGTTTTATAAGAAAATGTAATAGGCAGGGTTGCAGCAGGAAACAAAATCCATCACGGATGGTTTGCCCAGGGGTCGGTAATTTTTTTTTCCGTGAAGGACCAGATAATAATATTTTTGGTTTTGCAGGCCACATAGTCTCTGCCACAATTGGCCACAGACAACACTTAAGTGATGAGTGATGGGTGAGGCTGAATTCCATTCAGTAAGACTGTCTTTACAAGGAGAGACTGGGACGTAGATATTTGGCTTATGGGCCAGAGTTTGCTGACACTTGGTTTAACAAAAAAAATTTAAGGGACCATGAACAGATATATGGACAGGGTCAAAGGAACAAACAGGGGGCACTGAGGTACCCAGAGACTACAGCAGCAGGAGGCTGACAGGGCAGGAGGAAGAAGTCCCATGAATTTGCCCCAGTGAGAATGGGGTGCTGGGAGGTCCCAGAGCAGTGAGGGAGCAGGGAAGAAATACCTTCACCTCATTTTCTTCCTTCCTTCCCTCAGATCTCCTGCTTGTGCCTCCCATCATCTGATTCAATCAGAGGCCAGCCAGCCAGGGGCCTGGGGACAAAGTCCCTACTGGGCAGCATCTCAAAGGGGAGAACAGATCAAGGAGGAGGCGGGCAGAGGCAAAGGGAGAATGAGCAGCATGGGCGATGTCCCTTTGGGGACTAACTTCTTAGAACCCACTCCTTTTAGGTGTAAAAGGAAGCTAGGCTGGCCACATCCGTTGACCCTGACCATATTCTAGAGAACTACGGCTCCCCCACAACCCAGCTCAGGGTTCAACATGCCCCTGATTACAGTGGGAGGTGCAGGGTTAGGCATATGATCTAACTCAGGCTAATGAGACCCAGACGCAGAACTTTTGTTTGTTTGAACTGTTGGGAAAGATAAGCTTTCCTTTTTTCTGGTGGATCCAAGGCTAGAAATTTGGCAGCCAATCGGCCACGTGGTGAGGCCGTCTGAGGGGAGAGCCTGTGCCCAGTAATCACAGGGGAAAGCAGAGCATCAGGGGGATGAGGAGAAAGCCAGATCCTGTTACTGTCACTGAGCCCCTGGATCAAGCTATTCCTGACAGAAACACTCCGTTCTCAGTTGGGTGAGCCAATTCACTCCCCTCTCACTGAGACCAGTTTTCTGCTTCCAGCAATTGAAAGAATCCTGGCTTCTTTCAGTCTTTCTCAAAGAGAAAGATTAAGCTCTGGAGCCAAGGCCTGCCTCTTCACAGCTATGTGGTCTTCACATGAGGCACATCTAATCACCAAAGCATGCAAGAGGCAGTGCTTCTCCTGTGTGCATGAATGTTTTCATGTGTGCATGCGGCTGCATTCTAGTAGTGGCATTTGTTGCTCACATGTACATTTCTCAGATGCAAACATCTTTTCTTTTTTGAATATCTGCATGGCATGGGCCTCATGTGTCACAAAGACAGCAACGTCCTAGGTAATTACAGAGGTATAGTGATAACCATAGCAACCCAGCAGTTCTGAGATGTCATGCAGATCGTTGCAGCTCGGGGACACTGATGTTAATAGAGTACTTGCCTGGCTCTGTGTTTTGCAATGACTTTTTCTTTGCTTGAACAGAGGGCTTCTTACCATGCAACGCCTCCCATTGGTTGGTGATTTCCAAAGCTATTAAATTTGCAGGCCAGAAAGATGTCCCAGAGAACTGACAAAGTTGCCAACTTAATTTTGTGAGGTAAGAACATGTCACAAAAGAGATAAAACCCGCAAGTGCCATCTACACTTCTCAATGGCCATCTACTATTACCCTCATTTCATAAATGGAAGGACATTTATCTGAAAGGAGAGAATCAAAGAGACGCTCTTGAACAGAGCGCATTTAGCTTTAAGAAAAATGCACTGCCCTGTTGGTGGGAATGAAAGTTGACGCAGCCACTGTGGAAAACAATATGCAGGTTTCTCAAAAAATTAAAAATAGAAATAACATACGATCCAACAATTCCACATGGGGTATTTACCCAAAGAAAACAAAAACACTAATTCAAAAAGATAGATGCACTCCTGTGTTTATTGCAGCATTATTTACAATAGCCAAGATATGGAAGCGACCCAAGTGTCCATCAATAGATGAATGTAAAAGGAAGATGTGATGTATAGATGCAATGGAATAAGACATGGCCATAAAAAAAGATGAGGTCTTTCCATTTGCAACAATATGGATGGACCTAGGGGGGTTCTATGCCAAGTGAAATAAGTCAGACTGAGAAAGAAAAATACCATATGATTTCACTCATATGTGGAATCTAAAAAGCAAAACAAACGAATAAACAAAAAGCAGAATCAGACCTATAAATACAGAGAACAAACTGATGGTTGCCAGAGGGAAGAGGGTGGGGGGATGGGCAAATGGGTGAAGGGGGGAGTGGGAGATACAGGCTGCTGGTTATGGAATGAATAAGTCACAGGAATGAAAGGTGTAGTATAGGGAACAGAGTCTGGTATCGTATAGTGTTATAGGGTGGCAGACGTTAGCTGTGCTTGTAGTGAGCATAGCATAAAGCCTAGAGAAATTGAATTACTATGTTGTACACCTGGAACTGATGTAACATCATGTATCAACTATATTCAAATTAAAAAATTGTAAAGTATGACTAGGGGAACACTGCATCTAGCAGGACACTTATGAACAGCCAGGCCACCTGGATGAAGGGTACGCAGGACCTGTCCTCACTCTGTTGGTCAAACCATGAGCCCTGCATGGGCTGTGTCCACTTGGATGAGGGGACACCTTTTCCTTTATGCAAAGGGGCTTCCTGCTTGCCAAGTTGTGTGCCAACAGGGCTGTGTCTGCCCAGAGAGGGCAACTTTTTCTAATCTGCACAAAACACTTCTGGAGCTGGCAGTGGCCATGTGCTATACTGTTCTGCTTTCACTGGGAGCTTTGACCAGTCCTGGCATGTAGTAGATGCTCAACAAACATGTTCAGTGAACATTGAAGGGCTCACGGGAACACCATCAAGGGCCATTCCCAGTCTGCAAGCTGACCTTTGTGGCCACGGTGCTGCTCTTTCACACAGCTACAGGAATCACAGTTCAGGTCATTTTCTTCTGTCACTGGTGTCCAGCTAGAAGGGGGTGGAGGGGAAGATCCCAGAGAAGCCCCTCCTGCTTCTCTGTTCTTTGAGAGGACCGTAAGGAAACCCGCCTTGTTCAGGGACCTCTCTGTGCCAGGTAAGGCACCAAGTCCTTTGTACCGTTACCTCATTTAGCTCGTTTTACAGCTCAGATAACCGAGCCATTGGGATTAAATAGCCTGCTCCAGGTACCTAGAGGCACAGTGAAATTTTGGCTGCAGAGTCTATACCACTAGGATTTGTGTAGAGTTACACGAGAGCCTCACACTCAAGAAGTGCTGAGCAGATGTGTGGAGGTCTGCCCTGGGTCACCAGGAAATTGCCCCGCTATGGCGTTTGTAGCCAGCTTCCACATCTCACTTTTTAGCACCTCTGTCACAGTCCCCACCTCCACATCACCTGCTTGGCCCTGTCCCATCCTGTGTCTGGTGGTCATGGAGACCATGACTCCTAGAGGCTCTGGTCGTTTCCTAAGGCTGCCTATAACAGCCATAA
This sequence comes from Panthera onca, assembly GCF_046562875.1. Lineage (NCBI taxonomy): Eukaryota > Metazoa > Chordata > Mammalia > Carnivora > Felidae > Panthera > Panthera onca. Next base: position 28,963,785 of record NC_138348.1, read on the forward strand.
ACTTCCCAGCTTCAAATAACATAAATGTACTCTCCCCTCCAAGTTCTGGAAGCTGCAAGTCCAACATCAGTCTCACTGGATGGAAATCAGGCTGAAGGCACGGTTCTATTCCCTCCAGAGGCTCTAGGGGGAAATTTGCTGCCTCTCTGTCCCAGCTCCTGGAGCTTCGTTCTTTGGATCATGGCTCCTTCCTTCATCTTGAAAGCCAACAGTATGGCATCTTCAAATCTGTCTCTCTCCTTCCCCCATCATGTCACTGGCTGCCTTCCGTGCGTGGGCATAAACTCCTACATCTCTTTGCAGGATGCTTGTGATAGCATTGAAGGCCCACCCAGATAATCCAGGCTAATCTTCTCATCTCAAAAGTCTTAATTTAATCATACCTTCGAAATTTTCCCCATATTAGCATTCCCGAATTCCGGGGATTAGGACATGATTATTTTTGAGAGGCCTCCTACAGAGGGCAAGTGACTTGCCCAAAGTCACATGGCAAGTGTGGGGCTCAAACCCAGGCATTCTCTTTCTCCAGACCACACCTGCTCACCCAGCTATTCTGGGTGAAGGGTGAATAGCCCAAACCAGTGTTTACATCAGGGAAGGCAATTACTTGAGAACCAGACATGGCTGTTTGCATATAAAGCTATTAAATTGCCTTCAATATTGTTGGAGGTAAAACACAATGGAAGAGAGTTCCTCTTTTTGTAAAAAAACTAATTTAACCAGCTTGCCCCTCTTTGCAGCTAGATTAGGTCTCTGTCATTTTATGAAGTAGCCATGGGGAAACACTGGTTGGTTTGCCATTTTTAGCTCTGTCATTGGACTTTGGATTTATTAACAAATGTGAAATATCTGATTAAGGACCAGAGGGGGGGAAGGTAAAAAAGGCATAAACGAACTATAACGATAAATACCCAAGGAACTTGTTTTCTTCTCAGCCACATCTTTATTCCTAGCTAAAGCGGTGGAATCTGGGGTCTCCTAAGGGACCTATGAACCTCTGACTGCAGGTGTTGGACAGAGGTGCCTGGTGATCTAGTCACTGCTTGGCCGGCCTGGAAACTCCATTTCATCAGAGAATTCTCTTTTCCTGTGTTTGCAAGTCACAGAGCTGGGTGAGAAGAGTGGCAGATGGAATGCAGTCTGAATGAAATAAAGACTCTGGTCTTAGGAGACAAGAGAACATGAGAACAACTCATACCTAACATTTACTGTGCATTTACTATGTGCCAGACACCTTATATATTAATTTCTTTTAACCCCACTTTACAGATGAAGGAACTAAGACCTAGGAAGGTGAAGCAACTGGCCTGAAATGAAACTTCTAGTAGACAGTAAAGAACCCAGGCTCTCTGTCTCTCAAGGCCATGCCCTATGTGACTTATTTCAGAAGGGCCAAGTTTCCCATTCTTGCTCCACCTGCCCTTCAGTGTAGAGGTTAAGGGTCAGGGCTCTGGAGGCAGAGTACAGGGGTTCAAAACCTGGTTGCAGCACTTCCAGGCTCTGTAACCTTAGCCAAATAACCCAACCTCTCTGTTACACTGCTTTCTGATCTCTGAGACATTGACATTCATAGCACCTGCTTTGTACAGTTCTTGTAAAAATCAAATGGATTGGTACAAATAATATGTTTGGAATAGTAACTGGCTCATAATAATTGTTATTACTGGTACATCAAAACTTAGGCAAGAGAGTCACTGTGCCATTGGCACCTCATTGAAAGTCACTGACATCAAGCCAGAATCAGCTGCAGCTCCTAGGTCGTTAACAGGGCAAAATTCACCTCTTTACTTGTTAAAAAATGTCCAGTAAAAGCAAGCAAATGAAAAACCCAGAATCCTGGGAGAAATGAATAATGTAATACTTAAAATAAAATTTGTGTTAGATTTCCTTTATCTCCTTACTGATTCCAGCTGAGTAACCCTCCCCCTTGGCAGTTCTGACATGTTTTCCCGAAAGAGAGAGTCTCATCTTACCCCACAGTCGTGGACTCACGTGGAGACTGTCTCCTGGGTTTCGGCATGATCAAGTGTCCACCCTGCCCGGGCTGGTGCTCATTCATTCCCCTACCCGCTGTAATAGGAGCAGACCTCGCCAACCACCCCGCACAGCCTGTATGCCAAGTCATTCCAGAAACTATCTGTCACAAAGTTGCTCTGCATCCAGCACTGTCCTGGTTTCTGTCAGGGGAGCAGAGGGCATATGAGGCATTGCCACCACCCTCCAAGAGCTTCCAGGTAACTTGTAAAGTCCATCTTCACACATGGAAGTCAGATAACAACTTGAGTTCCAAGAGTTAGCACAGGGATGTAGACAAAGCATCACGGTGGGTCACCATTGGCTGTAGAGGTATGAACGTGTCCTGAGGAGGTGGGACCTAAGCTTGACATTTAAGGAATAGTTGGCATTTGGATACAGAAAGAGAAAAACACAGGGCATGCCATGAGAGGACCAGAATAAGCAAAGGTACTGAAGGTGGAAACTGACATTGAATGAGCAGCTACTGTACCTACTGCACATGGGACATTATCTCTTTGTTTATCTACCTGCTCAGTGCTCCCACAGGAAGCCTATGGCGGCCAGTCACAGAAAAGCCTGTCTCACACTGATCTAAACATCACCTTTGCTGTTTGTGATTCAGCCACTGGGTTGTTGGCTCATGTCACTGGGCGCCCAGCAGTGGAGTGGGGTTCACTGCTGTCACTGGAGAAGGAGGAAGCAGGCTAGAGTGATGGGAAAGTAAATTATGAGGAAGGTGGAGGACATGTTGAAGAAGGGGTTCAAGAGTGAAATGGGGAACTTCATACTGAAGAAGACCATAAGGAATAACCTGTTGTGCAGAAGTCTTAGTGTGATTTGATTGCCTTTGCCTGGCCATGTCCACCCTGTCACCTGATGGGGAGTTCTGTTTACCCCATCGACTGCTCTGGGATCTGTGTGTCTGCAGAGAGCACCTGCCTGGCTCTGCTCTTTGTGGGATGCAGCCTGCGGCTTTTCCAGTGATGCCTGTTCTAGAGGAACACATCTGTCTGGCTCTGGGGTTCAGAGGTAAGGGGCCTGGGTGATGGAGCTCACACATGGCCAATGAAACTTGAGCAGAAGCGATGTGATCGCTTCTGAGTAGAAGCTCCCAGAGTGGGTGTGTGTCTCCCCACTCATATTTCCCCCTCTGCCGTGATGACTGGCAGCGTTCCGGGTAGTGAGTGCTCCAAGTGCTGGGTCCCTGGGTAAAGATGACATGGCACAGACCCTCAGCCAGCCACGGGGGGCATGTGAATCAGAAATAAACCTTTGTTTTTTTTATCAGCCGCCGAGAGTCCTGGTTGGTTGTTAAAACTGTGGCATACACTACCTGTCCTAACGCAAGGCCTGTTTGCTCCTGCACGTCTAAGCCACTTTTCCCAAAAGCACTCTCAGCAACAGGCTGATGCTGACACATTTAGCTGTCTGACTCTTTCTCCCCTTTCCTGAACGCTAATGGGGTACATGCTATTTTGGGCTCCCTCGCACCTCACAGCAGACTGGATCAGGGTCCAGTCTGCAGATCCGCAGGCAATAATGACCCTGTATCTTGGGCCACATAAAGGAGGACTGGAAACATCAACAGAAAATGTATTGGTGAGTTCTGATGTAGTGAAGTGAGTGGAAGATCATTTAGATAAACGGATTAATCTGATGGAAACAGTTCCCAGAAGTAAATGTCAATGAACCAGATGTAATAATTTCTTGCTCATGAAGTAATGTTAGGATGCATGTGATCTGAAGTTTATGTTCACACACAAGCACGAGATTGCCTCTTGGGCTGTGGATGGTGTAAACAGGGGATAGGGCCACCCTGAATGGGAACTGTTTGTGTCAAATATGGTTAGCTCAAGCAGGATGACGGGCCAGACTCGAGGGTCCTAGAATGTAGTTGTGAATCCTAAACAATAAGTCAAGGCCATAAACAAACCTTTTGTGTAGAAATTAACATCAGCTATATGTAAACATCTGCTAAGCAAATTCCAAGTGGCCTCTCTGTGCTGGAGGCTTTGCTTGAGTGCTTCAGGATAACAAGTGCTGCCTTCAGAGGGAACAATTGCCCTCTTAAAGTGTGTGTGTGGGATCTTAAGAGAGAGAGAGTTACCCAGTCACTTGTGTGTTTCCCAAACTTGGTTGCTGTTACAGTGTGTGCTCAAAGAAAGAGTTCTGTGATTAGATAACAAAAACGTGAGAAATACTGAGTTGAAGTTTCTTTACTATAGAACTTCTCAGAGGCTCTCCCACGTTAATGTTCACTGTGATTCTCCAGAGGAGCTATAGTATGCTCCAATCACAGCTTCCCAAACTTTTTCAATCACAGAACTCAGATAGATAGATGATAGATGATTGATAGATAGAGGGATGGAGGGATGGAAGGATGAAGGGATGCAGGGATGGATATGGACATAGATGTATAGACATACTTAGTGTTTAGTTGGACTATTTGTAAATAAAGAAGAATACGAGTTGAAACTCTAATTATACCTGTGACTAGATAAACTGATGCCCTTTAATGTGAGTTCGTACAGTGAAAATTAAATCAGCTAATTAGGTTAGGATGATTTTGGATGCAGGAAACAGACTTTCATTTAAAGGGTCTTTTGGGCATACATTTAAAAAAAATTTATTTAAATTCAAGTTAGTTACCATACAGTGTCATCTTGGCTTCAGGAGTAGAACCCAGTGATTCATCTTTTACATATGACACCCAGTGCTTATCCCCAAAAGTGCCCTCCTTAATGCCCTTCACCCATTAAACCCATCCCCCCACCCACCTCCCCTCCAGAAACCCTCAGTTTGTTCTCTGTATTTAAGAGTCTCTTATGGTTTGCCTCCCTCTCTATTTTTATCTTATTTTTCCTTCCCTTCCTCTATGTTCATCTGTTGTGTTTCTCAGATTCTACATATGAGTGAAATCATACGATATCTTTCTCTGACTTATTTTGCACAGCATAATGCACTCTAGTTCCATCCATGTTGTTGCAAATGGCAAGATTTCATTCTTTTTCATCATTGGGTAGTATTCCATTATATATCCATTCATCAGTTGATGGACATTTGGGGTCTTCCCATAATTTGGCTATTGTTGATAGTGCTGCTATAAATATTGGGGTACATGTGCTCTTTCTAATCAGCATTTTTGTAACCTTTGGATAAATACCTAGTAGTGCAATTGCTGGGTCATACAGTAGTTCTATTTTAAATTTTTTTGAGGAGCCTCCGTACTGTTTTCCAGAGTGGCTGCACCAGTTTGCATTCCCACCAACAGTGCAACAGGGCTCCCCTTTGTCTGCATCCTCATCAACATCTGTTGTTGCTTGACTTGTTAATTTTAGCCATTCTGACAGGTGTGAGGTTGTATCTCATTGTGGTTTTGATTGGTATTTCCGTGATGATGAGTGATGTTGAGCATCTTTTCATGTGTCTGTTGGCCATTTAGATGTCTTCTTCGGAAAAGTGTCTATTCGTGTCTTTTGCCGATTTCTTCAATGGATTATTTGGTTTTGGGGTGTTGAGTTTGATAAGTTCCTTATAGATTTTGGATACTAACCCTTTATCTGACATGTCATTTGAAAATATCTTCTCCCATACCATCCGTTGCTTTTTAGTTTTGTTGATTGTTTCTTTCACTGTAAAGTTTTTTTTATCTTGATGAGGTTCCAATAGTTCATTTTTGCTTTTTTTCCCCTTGCCTCTGGAGACATGTCAAATAAAAAGTTCCTGTGGCCTATGTCAAGAGGTTGCTGCCTCTTTTCTCCCGTAGGATTTTGATGGTTTCCTTTCTCACATTTAGGTCTTTCATCCATTTTGAGTTTATTTTTGTGTATGGGGTTAAAAAATGGTCCAGGTTCATTCTTCTGCATGTTGCTGTCCAGTTCTCCCAATACCATTTGCTGAAGAGACTGTCTTTTTTCCATTGGATACTCTTTCTTACTTTGTTAAAGATTAGTTGGCCATATATTTGTGGGTCCATTCTTGCGTTCTCTATTCTATTCCATTGATCTATGTGTCTGTTTTTGTATCAATACTGTACTGTGGAGATGATTACAGTTTTGTAATACAGCTTAAAGTCCAGAATTGTGATGCCTTAAGCTTTGTTTTTCCTCTTCAATATTACTTTGGCTATTCAGGGTCTTTTCTGATTCCATACAGATTTTAGGAATGTTTGTTCTAGTTCTGTAAAGAATGCTGATGTTATTTTGATAGGGACTGCATTGAATGTGTAGATTGCTTTGGGTAGTATTGACATTAAAGGGGTCTTAAACAATAAGAATATTATGTCATGTAAGAAATTTGGAGGGCCAGTGATTTCAAAATTGGTTAATCCAGCAGCTCTACAGTAATGTCATGAATTCATACTTTTTTTTCTGTTCTGCCTTCCTCAGCACAAAGGCAATGTCTTCCTTCTGATTGCAAGATGTTGCTGTAGTTTCTGGCACCAGGCAGATGAAATCCTCCACCAAGTTGGATAGAGCTATTTCCTCCTGGTTGGCTGCTTTTTTAGGAAAGAAACTCTTTTGCAGGACTACCTCCCTCCAAACTCTCCTTTAGGTTCACATGACAAGGTGTGGGTTGCATGCCTGTGCCCTGAATGAGAAGCTGATAAGGGGAATATTTGGAAATTTAAGTCTTCATAGTGGAAGGTGGGTCCTACCAGCAAGGGGAGTGGGGTGTCTCAGCCAAGAGTGTCTATTATATAATTGCATGATCTTAGTATTTTAGTCTGGATTCTCCTGACTAACAGAATATAATAATACTATGCACGTGCGCGCACACACACACACACACACACACACACACACACACCAGGGAAATACTGAGTTAAAGTTAAACAAATTTGTATATGAATATAAAGAGACTTATTATAAGAAATTGGCTCATGTGATTACAGTGAAAAGTCTCAAAGTTTGCAGCCACTAAGCTAGAGACCTAGGACAGCCAATGGTATAGTTCCAGACTGAGTCCAGAGGTGGGAGAAGATCGATGTCCAGCTTAAAGACAGTCAGAGAAAGAATTCTCTTACTCTGCATTTTTATTCTGTTGAGTCCTTTAATGGCTTGGATGAGGTCCACTCACATTGGGGGAGGGCAATCTGCTTTCCTTAGTATATTGATTCAAATGTTAATCTCATCCTAGAATACCGTCACAAACATAACATACCCAGAATAACATTTAACCAAATATATGGGCATCCCATGGCCCAGTCAAGTTGACCCATAACCATCACCTTTATGTAAGTTACCTTTTCAAGCCTTAGTTTCTTCATTTGTAAAATGAGATACCTAATTGCGTTGCTGTGAGAATTGCACAAAATAACATATCTGAAGAATATAGCATGGGATCTAACACATAATTCACTCTCAATACAGATTTTTTTAGAGCACAAAATGGACTCATTGTAATAGTAGCCCCCCTCCTTAATTTCACTGACTCTTTCTCTTATACTCCTATGCTGTCACCACCTTAGCCCCCTACAAATGCTGAGTTAGTCAAGGACTCCTAGGGGATATCACATATAGACTCAAGAATTAGTATATCTTCCATAAATTGCCTCACAGCTATGGTATTTCTTTCCTACTCTGCCCCCTTACAGATGTCAGTTCCCTGCAAAGTCCCTTGAAGTAAGAATGCTGATATCTCTGCCAAGGATACATCTCTACTGATCCCAGATGGCATCCTTGAGCATTCCAGAGCTGGGTTCTGAGCAGAAATCAGCAAAAAGCCCTCTGAGTTGCATAGAATCTTCTATGAAAACCATTCCTTCAGCTTCTTCTGCAGTCCTCTCTCCCTAGCTCATTCATTTATCTAACAGTATGTATTGAGCACCTACTATGTTCCAGGAGTGTGCCAGAGAGTGGCTCACAGATCAGCTGGCAATTGGGCTGAAATAAAGTTGTCTATTTAGTTGGCTTTGGAAGATTGGAGAGTCAGGATCAGAGTCTGCTTCTTTCTCAGACCCAGGCTGCCAAGAGGCCACAATACTTGTGCCCTCCTGAAGCCTTGGCAGTTAAAGGATGAACTGGGGGGAGGCATAAAGATTTTGTCATGATGACATTTGACAGTAAGAACCATTGCTTCTTAGAGTAGCCGCGGGGCGCCTGGATGGCTCAGTCGGTTGAGCGGCCGACTTCAGCTCAGGTCACGATCTCGCGGTCCGTGAATTCGAGCCCCGCGTCGGGCTCTGGGCTGATGGCTCAGAGCCTGGAGCCTGCTTCCGATTCTGTGTCTCCCTCTCTCTCCGCCCCTCCCCCGTTCATGCTCTGTCTCTCTCTGTCTCTGTCTCAAAAATAAATAAAACGTTAAAAAAAAAAAAAAAAAGAATGCTTAGAGTAGCCGCTCCCCACATTGGATCTTCTGCCATTTTGGAACAGAGGTGGATAAAAACAAATAGATCTCCTCTGTTTCCTCTTTTGTCTGCCCTCTTCTGGGATTTTCTATCCATACCTGGGTCTAAAAAATCAGAAGACAGAGATCTGAATTTTCTTCCTCCTACCCCAACAAGAACATATACTTTTATTTATTATTTTTTTTTTCGAGAGAGCAAGCAAGTGGGGGGGGGGGGAGGGGGAGAGAGAGAGAGAGAGAGAGAGAGAGAGAGAGAGAGAGAGAATCTTAAGCAAGCTCCACGCTCAGCATGGAGCCCAACACGGGACTCAATTCCACAACCCTCCGGTCATGACCTAAGCCAAAATCAAGCATCAGACGTGCCACCATCTGAGCTACCCAGGCACACAAAGATTATATATTTTAAAGGATAAACAAGATTCTAATATTGGTCAACATTGCCGGTGATGTCACAGCTAAGTCAGTTGGGTTCTAAATTTAGCGAGCATAGTAAAACTCACCTACCATTAAAATAACCTGTAGGAATTCAAAGTCCCATAGGTATGGTTCTGTGGTTTCCAAGCTATAGCTTAGTATGCCCAACACAGCACGTTTTCTCTGAACACGGGAAAAGATTGCAATTTTTGTGTTTGAACACCAGACAGATATTTGTCTTGTGTTTAGGGATCATGATGAATGCAAAATAGTTGCGTTTTTTTTCCTCTTTGTTTTGTACTAGCTAAGGATGAACAGTTTGCATATATTTAAATAAGTGTGTGGCTGATGTGAATGTATTGGAGAGGCCATTCCTAATAAATAATATGCCAGCCATTTGTGTGGCGTGGAACAGTTAAAAAATAATTTAAAACCATTTCTGTTTTTCGTCTAACTTCTTACTTCGGAAGATTTCAAAGAAGAGAAGAATTAAAATAATAGTATAATGAATGAAAAATACTCATATATCCTTCATATAGATTTATCAGTTGGCTATATTTTGCCACATTAACATTATATTTCTCTCTTTTCCTCTCTCTAAGAGAGGAATGTGTGTGTATTCACACACAGCACAGCACACTGGCTATAACAGATTTCCACAAAGTGAATACACCCTTATAATGAGCATTAAGATCAAGAAACAGAACACCATCAGCACCCCAGAATGTTCTGTTGGGCATCCTCCCTGGCATCATGCCCAAGGAAAACCTGACTTCTTTTTTTTTTTTTAATGTTTATTTATTTTTGAGAGAGAGAGAGACAAAGTGTGAGTGGGGGAGGGGCAGAAAGAGAAGGAGACACAGAATCTGAAGCAGGCTCCAGGCTCTGAGCTGTCAGCACAGAGCCCGATGCGGGGCTCAAACTCATGAACCATGAGATCATGACCTGAGCTGAAATCGGATGCTTAACGACTGAGCCACCCAGGCGCCCCCTTTTTTTTTTAATGTAAAAGTTTTTCTTTAATGCTTATTTATTGTTGATAGAGAGACAGAGCACAAGTAGAGGAGGGGCAGAGAGAGAGGAAGACACAGAATCTGAAGCAGGCTCCGGGCTCTGAGCTGTCAGCATAGAGCCCGATGTGGGGCTCGAACCCAGGAACTGTGAGATCATGACCTGAGACGAAGTTGGACATTCAACCGACTGAGCCACCCAGGCACCCCAAGTGTCCTGATTTCTAATACCCAAATAGGTTTTGTCTGTTTTCTAACTTTATGTAAGTGGAATCACACTTTATAAACTCTCTTTTGAATCTGGCTTCCTTTGCTCAATACTACGTATGTGAAGTTTGTCCAAATTGTGTGCAGTACTCTGTTTTTGAATTACCCCTAACTTTTCAGTTGTTATTGGTCAGGGGATGGACTTTTTTGAAGAGTCTGGGCAAGCTGTCTTGTAGTATGCTCTATGATCTGGACTTGCCTGATCATTTCCTCCGGATGAGACAGCTTAACCATTCTGGCAAGAATACAACAGAGGTGAAGTTGTATACCTCCTGTGGCATCCTATGACGAGGCACTTGGTGTCAGTGTGTCCTTTACTGGTGATGTTAAGCCAGACTGCTTGGTTAAGCAGCTGCCTGGCAGATCTCTCTAGCAGGAAGATACCTTCATTTTGTAATTAACAGGTAATCTTTGGGAAGATACTTTGAGATCATGTAAATATCTTGATGGCCAACCAACTAATCATTCAGTGGTTTTAGTAACTCTGGATGATATTTGCTTCAAGTCAGTTATGTCATTGATGTTGAAATTCTTAGGAAACACTCATAAAATCAAAACACTCTTAAATACGTTCACTTTTCCTAACACCCCAACAGATACAAAATAAACACGCAGGTTAGTCTCCCTTTGTCTCCTGAGTTCCACCTTCTGCCTTAACTACCCTAGTCTGTACCCTGGGAGGTTGACCTTGAACCCTGTACCACCCCAATTTGCTTGTAATTGTGTATCTGTTTGGGTGAGGCCCATGGGAGCATGTTACTGGCAAGACATCAAAGATCAGAGAGGGAAAAGGTGAGGTGCTCCAGCTCTTCTTGCTGGCAGTAGCAGCATCCGTCACACCTGAGTCCCCACCTCATGCCTCTCCACGGGGCAGCTCTTACTGTCCAGCAGCGGTGTTTCCTCCTGTTGGCCCTTCACTTTACGATGATAATAGATTCTTCCTCTTCCAGTCTGGGTGCTCTGGTAGTTCTTATTTATATACTTAACCCTGTCCACATCTCTGTAAAGAGTCCTTTTATTAAAAATCTCTTTAGGGGCACCTGGGTGGCTCAGTCCGTTAAGAATCTGACTTTGGCTCAGGTCATGATCTCATGGTTCATGGGTTCAAGCTCCACATAAGGGTCTGTACTGGTAGCTCAGATCCTGGAGCCTGCTTGGGATTCTGTGCCTCCCCCCTCCCCTCTCAACTCCTCTCCTGCTTGTGCTCTCTCTCTCTCTCTCTCAAAAATAAATAAATAAACATTCAAAAAAAGAGAAAAGGTGGGTATGCTTTTTAAAAAATCCCTTTATTTAAACAACCTGAGAAATTCTGCTTCCTGCGAGGACTCTGACTGATTCAGTGAATTTCACTCCAAATGACCAGTTCCCACCTAATTGCTGGTTTTAATTTTGCTTTTGTCAATGGCATCACTGGCAAGGCTGCATTTGTCAGTAAAGACTACGTGCAGGGAGAAGCAGAAAAGAAATGGAGGGGAGTATCCTCCTGGTAGTGGGCTTCCTGGATCCCAGCTTCCCCGAGCTCAGATCCACTCTACTTTTTCCAGTTTGGGTCCATGAACTAATGAAATTGGCTTTTGCTTAGGCCAGTTTGAGTTTGTGTCTGTCACCTGCATCCAAAGAGCCCTGATATTTGGAGGCAGCACAAAGGGTCAGCAGTTTGCATGAGCAAAGGGATCCGAGGTTTTAGAGACACACGGTGAGCTCTTCCATTTGTTTGAAGAGTGTAACCCAGGGAGAGCTCTTCATTCCAGTCTCAGGTTTCTGTGGGTGTTTAAATGAAATACTGAAAAACTTAGTATCTTTCACTCTTCTCTGTCCAGTTCCTTGAAAGCAACCTTTGCTTGGTTGGACTTCAGAGTAGGTCTTCTATGCATCACTCATTGGTGAAAGGCAAACTGTAGAGAAACTGCAAGAAGGGAGAGTGCTATGCTCCAGGGATGGTGATAGTGGGCACCATACCCAACTCTGGGCTTGGAGGGGCAGGGAGAGGTGCAGTTATTAAACCTGGAGGCAAGGAGGGCATCGTGGCCATGTGACAGGAGCCTCGTTCCTATCTCTTTCTTGCCATTGCTCCCCCTGGCCAGACTCAGCAGATCCACCCAGCCTCACCTTCCTGGCTCAGAGCAGGTGGAGAGGAGAGAATGGATGTGGTGATATCCAGCACAGGGGCTCTGCTTAGTTCCTGGCCCCAAATGTGCATCACAACCAAGCACGCCAGATTCCAAATGGACTCAATGATCCAGACACCTTACCCTGGCATTTAAGAACTGTCTTTGAGGTTGATGGGGGGTGGGAGGGCGGGGAGGGTGGGTGGTGCGTATTGAGGAGGGCACCTTTTGGGATGAGCACTGGGTGTTGTATGGAAACCAATTTGACAATAAATTTCATATATTGAAAAAAAAAAGAACTGTCTTTGAGAGGAGCTAAGTGTTATGGCAGAAAGCAAGGTTCTCAGTCCCAATTGCATACTTAGACAAATAGCCTAACCCATTTGAGCCTCATCTGTAAAAGGGAATATTAATGGAAACTGCCTCATAGGTGTGTTCCAGGATTAACTGAGCTAATACCTTAAAATGCTTAGCACAGTGCTGGATACATCATGAGAGTTTCATCAAGGGTCACTTTTATCAGTATTGTTATAACCTTTGCACTTCATTCTGGAGAATCTCAAGATGGAGCAAAGTTCCCCCAGAAAATATCTTGTAGAGAGACTCTTCCTCGAGTTACAATGGGGTCATGTCCGAATAAACCAATCAATAAGTTGAAAATATAAGTTGAAAATGCATGTAATATACCTAACTTATTGAACATCCTAGCTTAGCCTAGCCCATCTTAAACGTGCTCGGAGCACTTACATTAGCCCTACAGGTGGACAGAATCCTCCAACACAAAGGCTATTTTAGAATGAAGTGTGGATTATCTCATGCAATTTATTGAATACTGTACTGAAAGTGACAAACGGCACGGTTTTATGGGTGCAGAATGGTTGTAAGTGTGTCACTGTTTACCCTCCCTGTTGGCACGGCAGGCTGGACGCTGTGGCTGCCACTGCATACCGCCAGAAACAGATCCAAATTCCAAACTCCAAGAATGGTTTCTCCTGATTGAGTGTTGCTTTCGCGCCTTCACAAAGTCAAAAAATTGTAAGTTGAACCATTGTAATTTGAGGACCATCTGTGCTAGCTTTGAAACTGGAGCATCTGAGTTCAAAGACTGCCACAATATGTTCCTCCTCACTGTGATCTTAATTTCTCTGAGCCTCAGTCTCCTTGCCATAAAATGGAGCACAAATCTCCACTTCATAGACTTAGATGGAGACCAAAGCAAATGAGATAAACGTACAAGAAATGTTTTCTAAAGTGCAGCGGCATTCTGCTAATGTCAGGAATTATAATCATTAACCCAGCAAAGAGTGTTCTGTGGCGAGCATTTTCCTGATGATTTTCTTTGCTGCTCTCTTGTTGACTCAGTGCGTGTCAACAGATGACTCCATTTCAACCTACATGTCCCTTGCCCAGGCTAATTGCTAATTTAGACTTAAACTGTGCCCAACTCACGATTAGAATTCAAACCTTGGAACTCCATTAGGGATGCATAATGCTACATTTTCCTTCGCTGAAATTAATCAGCTGCAAATGATTAAATTACTATATATAGTGTGAAACACAACAAAGCTGTAATTTTTATATAAATTCCAGAATGTTACATTATTTCCCTTCAGCCCTGACATTGGAATAATTCTTCCACAATCATTGCTTTGTCTTCTGTAAAATAAAATTTAAAAAACCCATTGCTCTTCAAGCGTACCAAAGTCTGCTTTCAATATTTAATATGATTAATGTTTACTGTATTTGTTGTGGGGTTATCTGCTAATTGTGGCGTTAAGCCACACCCCCTTTATCATCTTTGGGGGCTGAGGGATGTTGGTTCAGAATCACTGTTTGAGAAAGTATCAATTAAAATTCAGCTCCATTGAACACATGAATCTTTTTTGTTGTTTGTTTGTGGTGCCCAGCGTATCTGGTGGCAACCCTCTCCTTTTCTCCCCCTCTCTGAGCTGCAAGAACAGATTGAGATGCCAGGCTACTTCTCTGTAAGGATGTAGCCTGTGGTGAGGCCCCAGACGTGCCCAACAGGCAAGCGGGGGCCAGAGACATCTAGTTTGCAATCCCAACAGTATGCTCCTCTGGCAAAGCTCTCTGTCCCTGGAATGGGACAGGTCATTAAAGGAAGGCCTGGGCATGGAGGAGGTGAGCAAGGTGTCTCAGGGCCAAATTTAAGAAGGCAGACTGCCCATTTGTACAATCCTGAGGGCCATTTCAAGCACCTTCAGATTTGTGCCCCAGCCACCTCACTCTTCAGGATCTTGCCTCCTTACGTACTACACCCCACATGCCTCACTTGATCCCACTCTGATTAAGAGTACTTTGTTGAGGGCCAGAAAACCTGAACGACAATCCAGTGCGTCCTGGCACCATCATGATAGACCTTGACTCCATCCCTTCACCTCCTTGGGTCTTTGCTTTCTCATCTAGAAAACAGGAGTAGTAATCTCCACTGGGAAGAGTTAGGTTTGAGAGAGTAAACTGCAGAATGCTCTTTAGATGTGGGGGTCATTTTCATCGAGTGGCATGCATTTCTCTGGGTTGCCTTCCCACTGCAGCAGGCCCTCTGGTTCTCTCCTCAGAGCCCCTCCAGCTTTTGCGGGGAAACTCCAAGGAAAGTCTTAATGATGCTGCTGAGGGAAGGTGTCTCCCAGTGCTGTTGCTGCCTACAGCTCCTTCCACGTAGTGGGGCTCCATTCTTCTGCTAGCTTGGGGGCCAAACTGCACCCACTCCACTCAGGCCACTTAGAAACTGTGGAATGATCTCTTCTCTTACCCCCTTCCATTCTTGCCAGTTCCAAAGGACAACTGCCTTGCTCTCCTACAGTCTGCCAGAGAATATGGAAACAAAGCATTCTTTGTAGCCCTATCTTTCCCTGGAGCCCAGACACAAGACCACAGAGGCTGGCTTCAAAGTCTTCCCTCCCCATGCTCTCATGTTTCTTCCCCTCATGTCCCTCACCTTGGTGAAACTTGTCCCAGACATGTGATCAGTCCTTTCTGACCAAAGCTTGAGCTCCACACTAACACCTGGCCACACTGAGTATTGATTGGGAACAGTGTTTTGGGAGTGGCACAGAGCCTGGTGTGCTCCTCACTCCAAGAGCTCACAACCTCATGGGATATTCCCTCATGCCTCACCAAACCCACCTCAGAAGAGCCCTTGTGCATTAGTGGGCTCTCCTTCCATTTGTACTGGGAGTAAGCTCTCTCCTGGACTGTTGGCAGCTAGAAAGTGGGGCTCCTGGATATTTTACCCTCTACCAGTTACAAAAGATTAGGAACCAACCATGTGCCATTTTTTTTTTTTCTTTTTTTTTTTTTTATTTTATTTTTTAATATATGAAATTTACTGTCAAATTGGTTTCCATACAACACCCAGTGCTCATCCCAAAAGGTGCCCTCCTCAATACCCATCACCCACCCTGCCCTCCCTCCCACCCCCCATCAACCCTCAGTTTGTTCTCAGTTTTTAACAGTCTCTAATGCTTTGGCTCTCTCCCACTCTAACCTCTTTTTTTTTTTTTTTTTCCTTCCCCTCCCCCATGGGTTTCTGTTACCATGTGCCATTTTAACATTGTGTAGTCCTTCCAGAACTGGGGAGAGATTTCTGCTGAACATCATTTCACACATTTTTCACTGATCTCTTTTGCCAAAGAAGTCATATTTATAAATGGGCTGTCCAGTCTGGCTGGTGGACAAAGGAATGCTCAAGTGAGAATGAGATTGAACCCCATACCTTGACCCAGAACTGACACTGAGCCAGGGTGCACCAGCATGACCCTGCAGATTATTGACCTACTAGACTTCTTATGTACTAGTTGGTCAGGAGCCCCTGCCAAGTGCCCTTCGGCATTGTTGATGCCCAGCTCCTTCCCTGGGTTCCCCAAATTTCCCCAAAATCCAACATAAAGGGCCTGGCACCCAGGGGTTCTCTCGGACCCTGATCCAGCATTAAGACAGGGTTCTTTCCAGTTGGCTGGAGCTCCTGCCGTGCTGGTTGTTGATTATTTTGGCGGTCACCTGTCACCTGTTTAAAACCTGTCCCCCCCAAAAGTGTTGGGATCTGCTTAAAAGAATACTAAATGTCTTTTAAAAATTACCTTGGTGACAGTAGGTCTTGTCACTGACCATAACTGCCCCTGGTGAAATTTCCCTTCAACTGACAAACTCTAGTTGGGCAATCTCAAACTGCCCCTTTATCCTTGGCTTTTAGAAAGTAATAACGACACACTTGTACTGAGCTGCTCACAGATAGGCACTGCACTAAGTGTTCTACGTGAAGAATCTTGTTGAACCCTCTCTGTAATATTGTGACTTGTAGACATTATTATTATCATTTAACAGATGTGGAGACTAAGATTCAGAGAGTTTATGTAATCCAAAGTATCACAATAGGAAGTGTCAGGGTTGGGACTCAAGCCCAGGCTGAGTGACTCCAAAACTCTTAGCCTTGAATCTGAACTGATATACAGTCTCATATGTGTTATTTTCATCTTCTTGTTGTTATATGATCTCCACTATTCTAGTGCCCTGAGGAATGCCTGTGTGTGTGTGCATGTGTATGTGTGTGTTGGGGGTGGGGAGGTGGGGGTGGAAGAGGGCCGGAGCAGGAATGAACATCTGTAGGATGAAGTTACATATACACATATGGTTGTTGCCACATCCCTGTTGCCTGTCATTTCTGTGGATCCTTCTGATTGCCTAGGTTGTCTGAGATTGAAAGCTACTATATGTTAAGGGCTTTGATTCCTTTACTCAAAACCCAGATGAGTGCCACGTGCAAGTCAGTCTTCTGTTAAGGTGTCCAGATTACAACGGGGGTGAAGAGGAATAAGTCAGTAAATGAAAACTTCTGGAACCAGGCCAGGGGAGACTGCTAGCCTCTTTTTGCCAAGATGAGCCATGCTGTCCTTCTTCTCCCTGCCTTCCTCCCTTCCTTTTCTTCATGTCAACATGGAGAAAGGCATGGGAGGCTTATTGAAGAGCTGTGAGAAATAGTAAGGGCCCAGAACATTTCTTATTTCCAGACTATGTGTGTGTTTGCTGGCCTGGGTAGAATGGAGACCATTTTGGTAGACTCTGGAGGCTTTTTTTTTTTTTTTTTACCTTGAATTCCCTTCAGAGTGGTTCTCTTAGGGGCAAACAATTTAAGATTCAAAACAAAAGTGCAAAAGAAAGAGTGGAGGTGATTCCTCTGAGATATGCTCCTCTTCCAGAGCAGGTGAAGGCTGTGCCCCAGCTGTGCCCATCCATTGCCTCAGATATGTCCAGGCCTGGAAAGACTCTGTCCCGTTTACTCCCTGGAGGCTGGTTAGCCTGGTTGCCTGCTTCCTGCCTTCCTACCCACACATCTGAGAGTGGCCAAAATGTCCATCATTTTTGTAGATGGGGTTTTCTGTGTACTGACTGGAGAACATTGTGGATACAAAATTACCTCCTTCCCTCCCCGCCCCCCCCCCCCCTCACCTTTCAGCTCAAAATTTCACTTATCATTAGGGTTTGGATAAGCTGCAAATCCAATCCAATCCAGAAATGCCCACCTAAAAGTGTAACTTGCATTTTTCCCTAGGCCAAATTAGGGGGAGGATGTCAGTGGAGAGAAGGAGAGGAAAGGGGTCTCATTGCATTTCTAACACTGTTGTCTTTCCCGGTGTAGGAAGAATGGAACCCTGGGCCATGGATCTGAGCATGGGCAGCCCCTGGGTCTGGGTTGTTTCTTCCAAGTGCCCCTGCCCTACTGGGGAACATGTCCTCTGCCTTAACAGAGGCTCTGTACAGGAACCTACCAAGGCCTGCAGACAGCAAAGCGTCTGAGATTCTGTTGATCTGGAGTGAAACTTGGCCGGAGGCAGACATTGCCATTGCGCCACCTGCTGGAAGTTTGGAAAAAGAATCTGAAACTGTCAGTTTGGCTGTAGCTAGTTAACATCACACTCCTACTGATTATTTTTAATACTTCTTATTTTGTCTTATTACACAACTTAGAGGTTTATTAAGACAATTTAGGAAGTTTATATAAGTAAAACAAAAACACAAAAATCACTCACAGTCTTGTCACCCAGAGATTAACATTTTTTTATGTTATGTTGTCTTTCTAGTCTTTTTTCTACTTAGATATGAGTAAATACATACACACTGTTAGTCTCATTCAACACACATTATTTTATACCCTGATTTTCAAGCTCAACAATGTCTTAAGCATCTTTACATATCATTAATTATAATCTGCAACATGACTTTTCCTAGCAGTTTTTTTATATCCCTGAACCATGATTCCGGGGTATCATCCTATGTATTAAATACAATGTTATCTATGCTTTGAGTTTTTTCTAAATCTAATTTTCCCCTCCTCTTTTCTCCCCTTCTTTCTTTTTCTCCTTCATTCCTTCTTTCCTTCCTTCCAGCCTTTCGTCTTTATTTATTTCTTTTTTTTTTTTTTTAATTTTTTTTTCAACGTTTTTTATTTATTTTTGGGACAGAGAGAGACAGAGCATGAATGGGGGAGGGGCAGAGAGAGAGGGAGACACAGAATCGGAAACAGGCTCCAGGCTCCGAGCCATCAGCCCAGAGCCTGACGCGGGGCTCGAACTCACGGACCGCGAGATCGTGACCTGGCTGAAGTCGGATGCTTAACCGACTGCGCCACCCAGGCGCCCCTATTTATTTCTTTATTTTCCCTCTAGTAGAAAAGCTCTCAGCAGATGTTGTTTGGAGCAGTTCCTTGCAGTATCTCTCTCCCCCACCCCTCTGTATGAAGGGCTCCAGAGACTTCCCAGTGAGCCCTGGATCTCTCCTCTAGGTGGTCTCTGCCTTGGAAGACAGGACACTGTATTCTGAATCGATATAGGCAAGACAGATGGGATCTCAATGTAGTGCTCCTCCAGTAAAAAACCCAAAAAGCTACAACTACTGATCACTTACTCTGTGCCAGCCAAGCCCCATTCTACAAAACTTTCATGATTATCATGGGGAAGCATCCAAAACCCCTTTTGAGAGAGAGTACTTCTCCTTCCTTCTTTCTATTCACTGGATAGCTCAGGACACTGTACTTGAGAAAAGCAGATGAACTTGCCCAAGGTCATTAGCTCTTAGTCTGAAACCTCAGCATGCAGTGATCACCTATCAAAAGGAAACAAAATTAAACGAAAGGGATTTCCAGATTCCCTTTAAAGAATTGCACATCTGGCAACATGGGTTTGTGCTCCCCCCACAGCAAAAATCAGCTCAACAGAATATGCACACACTAGACCAGCCAGGACTCTCCGGTTGTACCATCTCTGCCCTTCCTGTATTCTCCCCACCACAGAGGGGGGATGCCTTCTGTGCACCACACCATGCGGTGGTCTGGCCTCATCTGACAGAACAAGGGAACTTACAAAGACCATGACAGGCTTGGGGCTTTAAGGCTGTCTGAGAACCAGGGTGTGTTTTGGCCCCCAAAATCGCTCACCTCTCCTATCTGTGGGTGTGGGGATGGACTCTTAGGGTGCTAGACCAGGAAAGGAGGGACATAGAGATGGATCAGGCTGAAATGGTTGCCGTGGGTGCCATTACCAAAGCTACTGGAATAAATGTACACATGGGCAGATGGTAATGGTTGTGTTAGCTTGGTTGGTTGACTGAAGTCAAAAAATAATATTGGCCTGAAATGAAGTTGCTAAAATATAGAACAGGAATTGGCAAACTTTTTCTCTAAAGGGACAGGCAAGTAAAAGTTTTAGCCTTTGTGAATTACACAGTCTCTGTTGCAATTTCTTAATTCTACTGTGGCAAGGCTAGAGGGGCTATGGGCGATGTGTAAATGAATGGGTGTGATCGTGGTCCAATAAAACTTTATTTACAAAAACAGATGGTGGCTTTCTTTATGAAAGGGGTCCAGTTTGCTGACCCCAATATAAAAGAATAAATAGGGGCATCTGGGTGGCTGAGTCAGTTGGGCGTCTGACTCTTGATTTTAGCTCAAGTCGTGATCTCAGGGTCTTAGGATCAAGCCCCATGTTGGGCTCCATGCTGAGCATGGAGCCTGCTTAAGATTCTCTGTCTCTCTCACTCTTAAATATGGAAACAGATGGTTACTGGAGGGGTTGTGAGAGGGAGGGATGGGCTAAATGGGTAAGGGGCATTAAGGAATCTACTTCTGAAATCATTGTTGCACTATATGCTAACTAAC
Organism: Panthera onca; assembly: GCF_046562875.1. Classification (NCBI taxonomy): domain Eukaryota; kingdom Metazoa; phylum Chordata; class Mammalia; order Carnivora; family Felidae; genus Panthera; species Panthera onca. Next base: position 28,984,118 of record NC_138348.1, read on the forward strand.
TTAGATGTAAGTTTTTTTTTAAAAATTAAAAAAAAGATTCTCCCTCTCTCTCCCTCTGCCTTGCTTGTGCTCTGTCTCTAAAATAAAAAAATAAATAAAAGAAAAAATATAAAGACCTATCTTTCTAAATAAGGGAGTTGGAGTGAATTTATCCTGTGAGAACTATGCACTGTTTAAACTGAGTTGATTCTATTTTCCAATTTTCCCCGACTGAACCTTCCATACATAGTTTCTCTAATTTCAGTGATTTTGGAAAAGATCCCAAATAAAACCTCTCTCTGGAAATGATTTGAGACTGGGTATGGGCATGCAGATTCAGATTCTCTGACCTGGGTTATTTTCTAAGCTGTGTGAGTGTTTATGTTTCCAGAAGACCAGAATCCTGGATGCAGAATTTCCACATGTCATCACATCAGCAAGGCAAGGTCACCCCCAAAAGGGACTGTACCTGTTGGGTACCCCCGTCCTCCAAACACTTCCTTCAAGGAACTGGCTGAATAATATCATTTTAACACAGCAATTTCCAGGCCTTGAAAAGTGACTTGAGTCAAGTGAGGAGGAAATTTAAAAAATAATAAGAAAAGCCTAAGAAGTCTAGGTATCTTTCCTAAGTCTAGAGTCTCCAGATTCAGGGGTTAGGCTCAACAAACAAACAAACAAACAAACAAACAAAAAAACAGAGAGAGAGAGAGAGAGAAAATGGGCTCAGAGCAGGCCAGAGAGTGAAAGACCATAGGAGGGGCTCCTGTATTTGTGTTTTACTTGAAGTATTTGGTGGCATATGTGCATAGGGAAAAAGGGGGAAAGGATATTTCTATGCTGTTAGTACAGATAGATAAATTCTGTGAGATTGGAAGGGAAGTGCCTTGGAAATCCAGGAATTCCCAGGCTGCCTGGGTGGCTCAGTCGGTTAAGCTTCCAACTTCGGCTCAGGTCACGATCTCACGATTCATGGGTTCAAGCCCCACATGGGGCTCTGTGCTGACAGCTCAGAGCCTAGAGCCTGTTTTAGATTCTGTGTCTCTCTGTCTCTGCTCCTCCCCTGCTTGTGCTCTCTCTCTCTCAGAAATGAATAAATATTAAAAAAAGAAAATTAAAAAACAAAAAAATCCAGGAATTCCCTTCATTATAGGGAACTCTCCCTCCTGTGCTCACAGTAGACCCTGCCGGATGATTCTGGCATTAATTTCTAGCAAGCACTGATGGGGTCCTGAGGGGTCTTATCTTTTTGTCAACACAGTTCTCCAGGAAGCTCCCTGCAGTCTGTCAGGGTCAGAACTTAATAGTAATGATAACAACAACAATAATTACAGCTAATAGTTATAGAGCATCTGTTGCATCTCAGGAGTTGGGCTAAGTGTGATTTATGTGTTGTCTCGTCTAATCCTCAGGACTCTACAAAGTAGTTGCTATTATTTTCCTTATTTTGCTCAAGATGAATTCTGTTTTCCTACAGCCCATATTCAGTCCAAATGCCTCCTTTTACACAAGGGGACACAGAAATTTAAGATCCCACCATAGCAAGTGGTGGAACTAATGAGGACTCAGACCTCTAAATCACCAGTCCATTGCCCCACGCTGCTGCCTTGTTGGATACATGATGTAGTAGCATAGAGATTAAGGGCTACAACGCAGAAGCTCTAAATGGTTTAAATAAAAGTGTTTTATTTATCTCCTGCCACATGGTCCTAAGGTGAGAATTTCAAGGTTGATATGGTATCTCTGTTCCATCAAATAATTCAGGGACCCAGCATCTTTCCATCTTTATGGTCCATGATTTCCTAGGGTGTTGTGCTAAGAGGACTGAGTTCATTCAATTCCAGATCTGCCTTCCAGTCTAGGAGAAGACAAAGTCCAGGGCAAGGGTTTTTTTCTTTAAGGAGATAACCCCAAAGTTGCACATAACACTTCTCACATTCCATAAACCAGTTAACATGTGACTTCCTGCCCGACACCCCTGCCAGCTGTGAGGCAAGCTGAGCAATAGAGCCTCTTGCTAGTAGGTCATGGGTCCACTAAAACTTACAAGTTTATTACTAAGAAGAAGAGTAGAACAGGAAGTGAGTAGCCCTGAATTGAAGCCTGTCTTTTGAACTTGATAGGATTCAGAATGTCAGAGCCTTTGCTCTGACTTTTTCCCCACAATCTACTCTAGGCCAGAGTAGCCACTGGCCACGTGTAGCTATTAAACTTAAACTTAATTAAAGCTAAGTAAAATGAAAATTTTAATTTCTCAGTCACAACAGTCACAATTCAAGTGCTCAATAGCCATGAGTAGCTAGTGGCTACCACATTAAACATTACAGATAAAGAACATTTCCATGCTGGAGAATTTATTTATTTATTGTATAGCACAGATTACAGATTGTGGACTCAAACCTAAAAGACGTTGAAGCTTCCAGGCCTCTCTTTGTAAGGCAACTGGAATTTTATTTATCACAGAAAGTTGCAAAAGGAGATGGGAGCTGATGAGTGATGAAGCTCAAAGATTTCTCTCTGGATAATTTCCCGAGACTGGAGAAGTTGAGTCAAGCCTGAAACTATGAGATACAGTCAGGCCTATTTTTTAAGCTGCTGTTTCCTAGCTTCTACCCCTCCCCTTTCAGGATCAGTCACTGCTGTCACAGATGATTCTGCAGGATTCAGAGGGAAGGTGGGAACCTTGGTAGGAGTTTATGGCTGACCCATAATCCCAGTCTTCACAGAGGTAGGAGGTTAGTGTCTCTTGTAAACATTTGTTATTATTACCTGCCTGACATCAACCTGCCCTCCTTTTGGTAACAGCAGTCCTATATTCTCTTAGGGAACACGCTCCCCTCTTTGGTGCATGTGGGTATGTTGGACTCCAGGGTTGGGTATATGACCTAGGTCTGGCCAGAGTCATGCTAATGGGCCCAAGGGTGGGCATGTGTCCCAAGCAAGATCAAGGAGAGTCAGCCTCAGATTTCTGCTGGAGCTATGGGGAAAAAGGCACTCTCCTTACACTAGAGCTGCTAAGCAGATAAATTCTGGACATTCTTACCACCACACAAGAAGACCCTGGGAGTAATGAGAACAATGGGGAAAACTAGAGCCAAAAAAGTAAGAGACAGGGTTTGAGCCTAAGAACCTAGCTTGTGCCTCAAGTTAGTCTACTCCTGGAGTTTCTAATTTTGTAAGCCAGTAAATTTGCATTTTTCTTTGAAACTATTTATGATGGACTTCCCTTACTTGCAACCAAAAGAATCCTCATGAATATGGGGACATTTCAAGACTCACTTTTCCTGCTCTTCTTCCATTGGTATAGCTGAACCATAGACAACAGCACTGGTTTTCGGGAGAAGAAGGAAATTCCTCTAAATACAGAAGGCCTGGCACCCTTATGCACATCCTCGACCTACTCCTCCCTCCCAGGCATCTCCTGAGCACTCACACCTCCTTCCACAAACACCACCCTCAGGCTGTTCTTCTATGACTTCTTTTCTATTTAATATTTATTTTGACTTACTTCCATCTGGATACGAGAGTGTGTGTTCATGTGTGTGCACATGTGATGGTGTTTCTCAATCTTGAGTGTCTTTCAGAATCACCTAGAGGGCTTGGTAGATACAGTTTTCTAGGCCGTACTCCAGATTTTTTAATTCAGCAAGCCTGGGTGGAGCCTAAGAATTTGAATTTCTAACATGTTCCCAGTGATGCTGATGCTGCTGTAGAGGGACCATACATTGTGGACTACTGGCATATGGAAAGGGGGTAAGTGGAGAAAAACACCTGCCATTTCTAGAATGTTTTATAATATGTAAAGACCTTTGATGCAATTTATTTTAATTGAGCCTCATGGTCATCATGTAAGATGGATAAGGCAACTACCATTGACATAACTATTATTCTGACAAGAAAACTGGGTGTCAGAGGAATTCAATGATTTACCAAGTTCACACAGCCAGTGCTTGCAAAAGCTGAGACCATAACTCACATATCCTGACTGCAGTATTTATTACATTGTAGCATTCCATCTTACATGAAAGTGGAATCCAATATTAATGAATGGAGGAAGAGGGAGGGGAAGAAGAAACAAGGGATCAGGAGCAGGTGGGACAGAAAAAGAGAGAGAGAGAGAACCTGCAGGTGAAACCTGGGAACACGTGGCTTACTGCAGACCACCATGAGCTTAACATTTGTCAGACCTGGATTTGGTCCCATTACTGTCAATTTCTGGTCCTTGAACCTTAAGAACATTTTTTAATCTCTTTGATCTCCAATTATAAAATGGAGATGATGGAGCCTATCTTGAAAGACTATTGTGATTATTTAACGACACCATGTGTATAAGTCTTTAGCACACTGGTAGACTCTGCATAGATGTTAGCCACTGCAATTTCACTTAATCCCCATAATCTTTCTGAGTTAGATGTTGTATCCGTGAAGGTTAGGCCGGGTCACAGTAGCAAATTAACTTTTTTAGGTGCCTTACAGAATAAAAAGTTTATTTCTCTCTCACATGACAACATGAAATGAATGTTCTAAGTTGGTGGAAACTTTGCTGCACACAGTCATTCAGGGACTCAGGATGATGGCAGCTCCACCTTCTTTAATACTTGGTTTCTGAGATTACTCTTATCATTGCCATTCCAACCATCCAGCCAATGTGAAGGGGGAAAAGGGAGTAGATGAGGCATGGCTTGGTCTTATGTTGTCAGCCCATAGGCCCTCTCAAATTCTGTTGTAGAATATGGTCAGTCACATGGTCACATTTAATCTCAAAAGAGGTGTGGGGAGACATTACTGCTTGGGTCTCTGACTTGTCCAAGACTAGACTGGATGCACCAAGACTAGAAAGGCCTCATTGCTCTTTTAGCCAGGCCATTTCTCACAGCTGTTTGTGCAGACAATAACCTTAAAAGATGGACACATCTCACACACACACACACACACACCAAGGACAATGAGCAGGCTTCTTTATTCTCTGCTATAAAAAGAGGTGGATTCCCCAGGGTCAGTGTTCCTCAGTTGTAACCCAAACCCTCTGTGTGCATAATATACCTCTGGGTCTGTCTCATCACCCCCATGAGACCCAGGGAGAAGAGGAACCAATGCAAATATGTTCATGCTGCTTGTTGTATCATGAGTGATAAAATCCTTTGTCTCTCACCTAGGAGTCTCATGTCTTCTAATAGCATCAGTGAAACAGTAACAAGTGACTATATCAGTTTCTAAGTAGGGTAAAATCAAATCCCACAGAAAGTTGGGAAATGTGGTCCTTAGCTGGACAACAATGTCCTAGCTACAGTTCCAGAACTATAGAAGAAGGGCAAAGTGGACTTCAGTGATTAGCAAGCAGTCTTTTCCATAGAGACTTACCCTTACAAAGAAATAGAAACCAATGGATGAAACAGTTTGCCCCAGTTCTGGCAAGAAGCAGAGCTTGGATTTGAACACATGTTTTATTAATTCCTTCTACTAAAAATGAAAAGATACATCCCAGAAATCTGTTACTGCAGCCATGCAAACATTTGCACAGAGGTCCATTTGCAGTAAAGCTAATGATAGTTCTGTGCCCACCTTAATCCTTACCTTAACCTTTCCAAGTCTCCAGGAGAGGATTTAGCAGTGTGGTCACATGGCATTGGGAGCCATGCTAAGGAGCCTGGACTTTATCATACAGGCAATAGGAAGCTGTTTGAAGTTCTTAAGCAGGAATATAACACTGCCACTGCAAAGTGGGAGATGAACTGGATGGAGAGTAGAAGATACTGGAGACTAGAAGACTGTTGTTATGGTGCCTGGCTCAGAGTAGGTGCTCAGTGTGTGCTGAATGAATGGCTTTGGTGAAAAATGATAATGACCTGAAGCAGTAGAAGGGCAGGAGATACGGGCTTGATGGCTAGATAATGAATTCATGTGACATCCCATGCTTAAGAATGATATACCAAATTATATTCAAGATGGCAGTTACTTCTAGGGGCCAGGAAGAAGTTGTGATTAGGGAAGGGGTGAAAGGAGCCTGAGCTTCATTGGTAATATTCCATGTGTGAAGCTGAGTGATGGGTGATTCCTTACCTTCTGTAAATCTAAAATATTTTGTGATAAGATTTATACAAGAAATTTTATAGGCAGAAGAGAAAGGGCAGTGTTTTGGAATAATATGTGTGTGCAATCCCTCCCAGAGATCTTTGCATTTCAACAGAAAATAATTCATTAATGTAAAAGGAGAGAATGTCTAATGGAAGAAGGTCTAGTCTCAGCAACCTATAGGTGGGAAAGATATTTACAGAGCAAAGAAGAGTTTTGGGGGCCTGCATGATGTCACATATGCATGACTGGCTCAGACTGTTCTACCCAATGGCACACAGGGCTGGACCTGGGGGGCCTTGAGGGGCACAAACTGTGTCTACCTGCTGGAGGAGATCTCATTGGCAAGCCAGCTGGTGTTTGCTTTGAGGCCCCCAAGGATCACGTCAGCAGTGGCCATTTTAATTGTCACACCCCTCACCCCCAAATGCCCGAGTTCCCTCTGTGAATTTTTCTTAATTTTAAGCCAAGATGAACATGCTAATCTTTCTCCTCCCTCTGCTTCACATCCAGCCCTGGTGCACAGCCTTGCATTATTCATGTAGGTTTACATTAATCAAATGCTTCAAAGTTTCATAGAGTTTCTATTTTGGAGCATACATTCTTTGTAGAGTTGGCACTTAGTGGACAATGGGATCATATTTTGGAGATTCTCCAGCATTCTTAATTCCCATCTGCTTTATTTGCTGCAGCTGTTTCATTTCTTCCCAGAGACCGTATCTTGGAATTCTGCAGCATGTAGACTGTTTTCAAATAAATGCAAGCACCAGGAACTGCTTTCTGGGTTGAATAGGTAGGAAAATGTTGAAACAGTTACACTTGGTTGGTCTTTTCTGCCCGATGACATCCTGTGATGCCCACATGTATGACTGGTTTTGGGGAGGCTACTACTTGCCCTCTAGTATCTGTTTTGTTTTGTTTTTTTCCCTTAAAACTTTTAACTGAGCCAAGTAGAATAAATAGGTTTTCCAGGTTCTCATAACACAACCTTACAGTAGCCATGTGACCAAGTTTTGGCCAATGGGTTATAACAAAAGTCATGCCTGGGATTTTAGAACAGGGACACAGCTTATTTCCTCTTTTGCCACCTGTCTTCTAGAATGTTCTGTCATGGGTGGAGCCTGGACTTCATGGAGGAATCAGTGTGCTGAGGGTAGTAAAGCAACAGGGTAGCAGTCACTGAAATCCCTAGACCTCAGAATGCCTTACCAGCCCTGGACTTCCTAAAAACGAGAAAACTACCATTGTGCTTCATGCTGGAGGTTGGAGGTAGGGGAGTTTTGTGACACAAAGGCCAAACTAATCCCTACTAATTCATTCTTTTAAAATACAATGCCTTGGGGCGTCTGGGTGGCTCAGTCAGTTAAGCATCCACCTTCCGCTCATGATCTCATGGTTTGTGGGTTGGAGCCCTGCATTGGGGTCTGTGCTGACAGCTCGGAGCCTGGAGCCTGCTTCATGTTCTGTCTCCCTCTGTCTCTGCCCCTCCCCTAGTCTCTCTCTCTCTCTCTCTCTCTCTCTCTCTCTCTCTCTCAAAAATAAATAAACATTAAGAAAAAAATACAATGCCTTTTGGATACAGGAGTGCTGTTTCGAAAGGCCGCATGCACCCCAATGTTTATAGCAGCACCATCAACAATAGACAAAGTATGGAAAGAGCCCCAATGTCCACTGACTGATGAATGGATAAAGAAGATACATACACACACACACACACACACACACACACACACACACACAATGGAATATTACTCAGAAATCAAAAAGAATAAAATCTTGCCATTTGCAACAATGTGGATGGAATTAGAGTGTATTATGTTAAGCAAAACAAGTCAGTCAGAGAAATACAAATATATGATTTCACTTATGTGTGGGATTTGAGATACAAAACAGATGCACACAAGGGAAGGGAAGCAGAAATAATATAAAAACAGAGAGGGAGACAAACCATAAGAACCTTTTAAATACAGAGAATAAACTGAGCGTTGCTGGCAGGATGTTGGATGGGGGAAAACTCTAAAGGGGTGAGGGGCATTAAGGAGGGCACTTGTTGGGATGAGCACTGAATGTTATATGTAAGTGATGAATCACTACATTCTATTCCTGAAATCATTATTACATTATATGTTAACTAACTTGGATTTAAATTTTAAAATAATAATAGTAAAATACAATGCCTTTTGAAAGTTTTGCAGGCAGGGCTTTAATTTAACAATTAGGGAGTATTTTACTGGCTTAATATCAAAGGTATTCAGTGGGAAGGACTGGCCCCAAGATACCAAATCCTGGAGGCCTAAAGAACTTCCTGTATAATATCAGACCAGCTCGTTCCACATATCCTTTTGTCAACCCGCATAGCACTAGCATTAATACACTGAATCACCCAGGGATATTCCGTGCTGTACTAGATGAAAAGAAGAGCTGATTCAGCTAAGCAAGAATAACGATGCCTCCAGCACCATTAAGTTGCAAACGGTTGAATAATATTGGATTGCCAGTATTTTTCACATTGTAAAAGCACAAGAATTAAAATCACCAGTATTCCCACTACCAAGTTACCCATTTGTATCCATTTCCTTTTAGCCTTTAAAAAAACGTTTATTTATTTATTTTGAGAGAGAGAGAGAGAGAGAGAGAGAGAGAGAGAATCTAAAGCAGGTTCCACAGTCAGTGCAGAGCCCGATGCGGGACTTGATCTCATGACCACGAGATCATGACCTGAGCCAAAATCAAGTGTCAGATACTTAACTGGCTGAGCCACCCAGGTGCCCCACCTTTTAGCCTTTTTTTCAATGCAAACATAGATGTTTATCTTTTCATAAGCCATATCACAGGATATATATCCTTATGGTTTGCATTTACAGTGAACATTTTCACATGTCATTATGAATTCTTTTACAATATGACTTTTAATCATCTTTACTGTAGTCCATCATATGTCTACTCCCTAATGTATCATCCAATTCCCTGGTCTCAGATACATTTTCTTTCTTCTTTGGCTTCCTTCTTTCTTTCCCATTGTAAATAACACCGGGAAAGGGGATCCTGGGTGTCTCAGTCAGTTAAGCGTCTGACTTCGGCTCAGGTCATGATCTCATGGTCTGTGAGTTTGAGCCCCACATCGGGCTCTATGCTGACAGCTCAGAGCCTAGAGTCTGCTTCAGATTCTGTGTCTCCCTGTCTCTCTGCCCCTCCCCTGCTTGCACTCTCCCTCTCTCAAAAATAAACATTAAAAAATTTTTAAAAAGAATAACACTGGGATGGACATCCCTGTAGATAAATAAATATTTGCACACATCCTGATTTTTTTTTAATTAAGATAAATTCCTAGAACTGGAATTCAGGAGGATTTAACCTCAGTTGCTACTACCCCCTTTCTAAGACCCATTTTGATGTCAGTGATATTTCACTATCTCATCTGATTGGACAACTCTCAGTCAGATTTCCAGAACAATAACCCATTGTCTGATTCAATAAGAGAACTTGAACATTTCTTGTTCTGAAATATTCATAGGTTTTTGTTTTCATCTTTCTACTATTGCAAGCACTTAAAAACACAGCCTGGAGAAGTGGCATTTTTCTTTCAGAAAATGAATTGGTAATTTATTTAAATGAGGATGGGTAGTTGTTTTAAATTATTACCTTATGCAAACCTCTAATGAAATGAAGTCAGTTTACATCTTTAAATAACCTTTAATATTTGTACAAGTAAATATCTCCATTTGACGATAATGGAAATTGTCAGAAATTTTCATATCCCCACAGTTTAGCTCACTCACAATGGCTGTCAGGCAGCCAAATGATCTGACGCAGAGCACTGCTAATCATTTTAGCAGAAGACAGTATTTCAAAGGTAAGGGAAAAGAGGCACAGACACTAATGAAGTTTTATTATCAGAACATAGAATTAAGAGTGTGACAAGAGACAATGGTGCCAACGACATGTAGTTAGAATGTTAAAGCTTGCTAAATCTCTGGCTGAATCTCAGGGACAGAAATGTCAAGGAGTGTAGACAGATGAGTACCTTCAAATGGAAACAGAGCAGGTCTCACCTTATCTGGTTGGAAGAAAAGCAAAATACAAAGCAAAACAAACAAACGAAAAAAAAACCTCAGGAAGCAAACAAACAAACAAACAAACAAACAAAAAGATCCAGGCTAATCTATGATCTGTAAAATAAACAAGGTGCAGAATTGCATAAGTATCTGAGCTCCTGGGTGGCTCAGTTGGTTGAGTGTCCGACTTCGGCTCAGGTCATGGTCTCACAGTCTGTGAGTTCAAGCCCTGCGTCAGGCTCTGTGCTGACAGCTTAGAGCCTGGAGCCTGCTTCGGATTCCGTGTCTCCTCCACTCTCTGCCCCTCCCCTGCTCATGCTCTGTCTCTCTCTGTCTCTCAATAATAAATAAACGTTAAAAAAAAAAAAAAGAATTGCATAAGTATCCTTGACTTAACCAAATGATGCAGTCAGCATGCTTGGGTGTGTTTGTTCTCCTGAAAAACGGGATAGTGTAAGCTATCTCCAAAGGATCACAATTCTCCTAAGAATTCTAGGTTTGAAATACTGTCTTGTTAAGGATTTGTAATTATTTTGGGAGGGAGGGGGAAGAGAGATGAAAAGAAAAAGAGTACAAAAAGGAAGGAGAGGACCGTCCATCTTCATCCAAAATGGAGCCCACAAGTATCAATCTCGATGAGATGATACTCAGAATACTTCAGAATAGCCCTTGTCATTCATAGTTCATTCATTCATTGGATATGTATTTATCATCTGTAAGTGCCAGGCACTGCTCTACTAAACACAGGGGACACAGGGGTGAATAAGACACATGAGGCCTCTCTTCTCAAAATTTGCATTCTTTGGGGGCTTAGAGAGATAACAAACCAATAAGAATATAAGGTAACACTACATACTGTGCCAAGAATTGTAACAAAGTGAGGTGACAGAGTGCTTGTGATACTATTTCATACATGCTGTCTTAAAGCAAGTCCACAAGTTCTTTGTCATTCCCCTCACCAAGACGAGAAGTCTAGGTCCCTTCCCCTTGTGCCTGGGTGGCCTTTTGACTGCATGGAAGAATAGGATGAACAGGAAGTGACACTTCATGCAGTTTCTGCTGGGTTTTCTTAGAACAGGAACTCTAGGCATCTTCAGCTGAATGTAATAAGTCCAGCTAACCTAAGGCCACCATGTGGATAGACCCCTTGGAGGGACACACAGGGAAAGAGAGAGATACTCAAGCAGCCTGCTGAGTCTTCTCAGCTGAGGCACCTGGAATAGGATGATGACGCTTTCAAGATGCTCACTGGAGAGCAGCCACCTGAGAGACCTCACCCTCTCAGACTCCTGAACCAAATAAACAATTTTTACTGTTTTAAGCCACTGTTTGGAGGGGATCTGTTATGGGGCAAGAGAGAACAAGCACAGGGCAATCTAGAAGACTTCTCTGAGAAGATGACATTTGACCTGAACACCTCCATGACCGGTAGGAGTCAATGGGAGGCAGAAGAACATTCCAGGCAAGGAAACAGTGCAAACATTCTAAGCCAGAGTTGGATGTACCAAGTTCAAGGGAAGACAGAAAGCCAATGAGACTGAAGTGTAACATGAGGGGAGCGGTAAGAGAGGAGTGCCAGTATGTACGAATGCTTTAACAATATTAGCCATTGTCAGGATTGTTGTGTACCTCCTTATGCCAGGTTGTCTCCTTGGAACTGGGCTGTATGAGTTATAGTTTTTGACCTTAAAGGAACTTTGGTTTGGGGCGGTGGTGCGGACTTACCCAAATAACATACTAGAGTGATGCCAAGTTTGGCCATAGTCACTTTCCAAATTAATATGGAGACACTGGTACAGCCTAAGCTCATTTTCTATCTTGTCCCAGTGGCAAGATTAGTGATAAAGAAACTTTCCCAAGCTTCTTTTCATACCACTGAGATTCAGGAGAAAAGAGCGTGTGTTTGGGCACTGCCATTTTCCTCAAATAGAAGAGGACTCAACACTTCTTGTTTAAAAAAAAATCCTTTAGATTAAAAATTTGGGGTATGAATAATTCAAAATAATATTATGTAAATATTCATTTCAAGAACTTCAGACATGCATATGAGTACCTCTAAATTGTCAAATCACCTGGTCTTAAAAAGTTACCTTGCAGGTTTTGCCTTGTTTAAACTGATGGCCTATCTTGTGGCTAATGTGTAATACACAAAATGTAAATATAAATTACATGATCAGAAAGTGAAGGGAGATAGCCCACATCTGCATTTTGTGGTGGCTAAAAATGCTCTCTACACTGGGTGTTGTATGGAAACCAATTTGACAATAAATTTCATATATTGAAAAAAAATGCTCTCTAACTTGTAGACGAAGGATTCTCTGATTGAGGGGCATGGCCAATGAATAAATGACACACAGGAGACCTGCTCCCAATACAACCAGGCAGAGGTTGCTTTCAAGGAACTGGACAGAGAAGAAATGGAAGGTAGTGAGTGAGCCATTGATATTTTATTTAAACACCCGCTGAAAGCTGAGGCAGGAATAGAGAGCTATAGCCGTGTTATACTCTTCAAGCAAATAGAAGCATACATGGTATGTCTCTAGAACCTCTGATCCCTTTGCTCATGCAAAACACTGCCTTGTCATGTCCCAAAGTGTAAGGAAGGACTCTTCAGATGCAAGTGACACAAACAATTTAAATTGGCTTAAGCAAAAAAATAGACTTCATTAGTTCATGGACTCAAACTGTGGGAAAAGTAGGGTGGGTGGATCTGAGCTCAGGGAAGCCAAGATCAAGGACTTTTACTGTCAGGAGTCTCTTTTCTTTTGTTTTCTGCTTGTCCTGCACTTTGTCTTTGCTCTGTAGATGAGATTCTCCAAATGGCAGGAGACACAACCTTGGGCCATTCTAGGATTCTATTCTTAGAACTTGTTACAAAGAAAGATGAAAAGGAGCTGTTTCTCCCAGTTTATATTTGGGGACATCCCCCCAAATACACTTTGATTGGACTTCAGTTACTTGGCCATCTTCATGGTCAGTCATTGTGACCAGTGAGGGGTTGTGACTAGCACAAGAGGAAGCAAGATCTGTTTGAGGTTTGGCAGGTGAGAAATATTGGGCAGATAAAAATCATAGCATCTTCAAGTGAAATAAGCCATACAGAGAAAGACAGATACCATATGTGTTCACTCTTATGTGGATCCTGAGAAATTTAACAGGAACCCATGGGGGAGGGGAAGGAAAAAAAAAGAGGTTAGAGTGGGAGAGAGCCAAAGCATAAGAGACTCTTAAAAACTGAGAACAAACTGAGGGCTGATGGGGGATGGGAGGATGGGGAGGGTGGGTGATGGGCATTGAAGAGGGCACCTGTTGGGATGAGCATTGGGTGTTGTATAGAAACCAATTTGACAATAAATTTCATATATTTTTAAAAAAATTGTAGCATCTTCTTCCCAACGGGAAAGAATTTAGTGCAGTCTGATGTCAGAGTTCACAGATCCATGAACTACCCCACTTCTGCTGTCCACCACCCTAGACATAAAACTTGGGGTTTACCTGCTGGTGAAACACAAAAGGCACAATTTCTACAATCCAGATCATTCATTGAATTTCCTGTTGCAAAGCACTTATACTTCAAGAACACAGATTTCATGAAACCGTTGGCTGCTCAGCTGGAAGAAAATGTTTAGCTCAATGCCATTATTTGGTGCATGTGACAATATTCGAGACATTCGTGTATAAGATATTACAGATCGTTGGGGAGGCAAAGGGAAGAAAGAGAGCAGGTGTCATGTTGAGTGGGTTCTGCTGAGAAAGATGAGTGGAAAGAATTACTAGGACGCTGCTGGAATCAGACTATGCAGTTCTCTTTGGTGGCCTTAAGTAAAATGTATATACTTTTTCAAGATATTTTTTCAGGGCTGGATTTTGTTTAGATACATCACAATGTTGGGGCGCCTGGGTGGCTCAGTCCGTTAAGTGTCTGACTTCAGCTCAGGTCATGATCTCACAGTCTGTGAGTTTGAGCCCTGCATTGGGATCTGTGCTGACAGTTCAGAGCCTAGAGCCTGCTTCAGATTCTGTGTCTCCCTCTGTCTGCCCCTCCCCTGCTCAGACCCTGTCTCTGTCTCTTTCAAAAAATAAATAAAACATTAAAAAAAAAAAAGATACATCACAATTTAAGAGTGACTGGAAGCAGCCTAATTATTGTATCTGTGGTGTTTTCTGCTCATTCTCCTTCCCCCACCGCTTTTGCCCCCCAGCAACACCCCACTCTCACACACCTCCACTACACCCTTAGGCACCTACCAGCCTGGGCTTTTTGCTACATTATTGCAGATAAAGGAAGGTAGTAGGAAAAATGTAGAAGATAAGGAGGCAGCAAGAGTTAAATCAGAAGGACCAGGAAGTACAGACCAGAGGAAGAGAATAGGTAAGGAAAGGTGAATAGAAAAGATAAGATAAGGCAAAGAGAAGAAAGAACCTCTGAGCTGAGTTTTAGGCAGTCTTTTCTGGTACTTAGTGTAAGGGAAAGGAAGACCTTGGAGGGTTCTGCTGTATAGGTAGGAGATAGAAAGACAGGGAGAGAGAGAGAAAGTTACAGAAAAATAATCCCAAGACTTCTTTCAGATACATATTTTTAAACCATGGGCAAAATATTTTAATGGATCATCCCCAAAGAGAACATAAAATCCTGTTCTTCAAATATCTATAATTGATTTTTTTCTTTTACACTTTTTTCTTTTTTTTTTAATTGAAGTGTAGTTGACACACAATGTTGCATTGGTTTCAGATGTACAGCATAGTGATTCAACAAGTCTATACTTTATGCTGTGCTCAGCACAAGTATAACTACCACCTGTCACCATACAATGGTATTATAATACCATTTTATCCCTGTGACTTATTCTTTCCATAACTGGAAATCTGTATCTCCCACTCCCCTTCGCCCATTTTGCCTGTTGTATATACCCAATCTGTGGTGTTTTATTTATTTATTTATTTATTTAGATTTTAGAGAGAAATTATGCAAGAGCAGGGGAGAGGAACAGAGGAAGAGAGATAATCTTAAGCAGGCTCCATTCTCAGCATGGAGCCCAACGTAGGGCTTAATCCCACAACCCTGAGGTCATGATCTGAGATGAAATCAAGAGTTGATGCTCAACCAACTGAGCCACCCAGGCTCCCTGTTATATATTTTTAATGCAATCCTTTTTATTCTCAGGAATTCTTTATTCTCAAGAGCATTGAAAATGTATAGTTATATAAAATCTTATACATGAATATTCATATCAGCATTATTCATAATAGCCCAAAGAAGAAACAACCCAAATATCCACCAACTGATAAATGAGTCAATAAAATGTGGTATGTCCATACAGTGGAATATTACTCAGCCATAAAAATGAAGTGCTGACACATGCTACAACATGGATGAACCTTGACAACATTATGCTCTGTGAAAGAAGCCAGTCACAAAAGTTATGATCCCATTTATATGAAATATGCAGAATAAGCAAATCTTTAGAGAAAGTAATTTTGTGGTTGCCTAGGGTTAGAGGAACTGAAAGATTACTGCTAAGAGGTGTGAAGTTTCTTTTTGGGTAGTGAAAATGTTCTAAAATTGATTGTGGTGTTGGTTGCATAAATCTGTGAATATATTAAAAATGATTCAGTTGTATACCTTAAGTGGGCGAACTTATCTGTGACTAATATCTCAAGAGAACTGTTACAGAACAACAAAAACAAAAAACCGGAGTGACATTGGGTTGGGGAGGGAGGGAGGAGAATCATCCAGAATCAGCCCAGAAATCACCTATAGTACAAGCCTTATGTGGTTTTGTGGTCTGCTGCTGTAAAGTCATAATGTGGTGGAACAAACTGGAGTGTCTACTTTTAAAATGTCACCAGCACCCACATCCAGGAATTGTCCTTCTCTTACCTTTGCATATTGTACATTCCATCCGGGACGATGCCTTATAAAAACTTGTCATTTCATAAAACATAGGGCAATGTTTCTCCAAAACCACCTCATTTCTGGTGGCTGTGGTGATCGTAGGGAGGGAATCGAAATAATTTCCTCTGCCAAGATGCAAAGGAAGTTATTTAGGGCACTTTTGGATACCCCATCCATGATAGAGCTAGATTTTTATACCAAAATATAAGGCTGCCACATAAAGCAATCATGGCAAGAATGAAATGAACTCTGTCACTGTTGTGCATTTGGTGTGTAAAAAAATGTAGCATTTGGCTTCCAAATTAAATTCTTGAATGTATATTAGTCATTGTTACTCTCTTCCACCATTTTTCTGATGAAGTGATATTAATAGCCAGTGGCTTGGCTATTAGGGTACAAATGAGAGCTTTAGTTGTATTAACTAATATAAACTACCAAAAAGAAATAATTTATTTTCTCATTTGAAAACAGCAGAATTTCCCCTTTAACTAGATTTGTACTCTTGTCAATTGTCAAGGGGAAAAAAAAGTGTTAAAGTTAATTGCTAAAATGAAAGATAACAAATATGAAAACCTGCAGTTGTGTGCATATATATAGCAGTAATCGCTTACTTTAATGAGTTCAATATTTCTAGCCCCTGGGAGAGGCACTGACTAGGAGAGAATGTAGATCTGACTCAGTTGTATAATCTGTGAATCTTGGCAAGTTTCCTTAGCTCTGAGGTTAAGTTTCCTTAGCTCTCAAATAAAGATCATAATTCTGTTTTTAATTAAAATTTATTAATTTTGAGAGATAGGAGGAGGGGCAGATAGAGAAAGAGAGAGAGAATCTCCAGCAGACTCTGTGCTATCAGTATGGAGCCGGACACAAGGCTCGATCTCATGAACTATGAGCCAAAATCAAGAGTCGGCAGCTTAACTGACTGAGCCCTTGAAGATCACAATTCTTATTCTGCTGTCCTAGATATGTTTTATTTCTTGCTCTATCCAAAGTCCCAGCTAGCCAGTGAATCATAATTTGCTAATAGCAAAGCATTCAGACAACCAGATTACCTATTCCAGAAATTTGCATTAAGAGACACAGATTTGGTGGTTGATGATGCATAGTATAGCTGAGGAGATGTGATGGCTGCCATGTTGGACCATGTATGAAATGAGGAAGGACAGGAACTGGCTAAGAAAATTATGAGTAGAAACCCAAAGAGAAACAGAGATGAGGCCATGTGGCCTCTAGAGGCAAAGCAGCCTTGGATCTGAGCTTCCTATTCTGGTTCACTGGGAGACTAATTATACTAGGCTACTATCCTTGGATTCCTTGGGGTTTCTAAATGGCTGTGCTGAGCTTCACTTTTACTTACTCTGATCAAGTCTGAGTGTGTTTCTGTTTACTGCAAAAAAAAGAAGGTAGTGGGTATGGTGTAACCTTATTCAAACATCTCTGTTACCTTATAGAATTAGAGTAAGGATCAAATGCCTTCCCCTGATTGAATGTGAGCAGGAGCCATATCTTTTTAATATGTGTGCTGCTAAAATATTTGCTTAAT
Source organism: Panthera onca (assembly GCF_046562875.1). Taxonomy (NCBI): domain Eukaryota; kingdom Metazoa; phylum Chordata; class Mammalia; order Carnivora; family Felidae; genus Panthera; species Panthera onca. Next base: position 29,001,663 of record NC_138348.1, read on the forward strand.
TGAACTGAAATTGGTTAAGTGCATGAAGATACTTTGAAAACTGTAGAACACAATGCTGATGGAGAACGTAGGGATTATTAGTAATCTGATTAAGATTTTATGAAATCCCCATTTGTCATTTTTGTGTATCTGCCACAATGAATAAAGCCAAAAGTAATGGCTAAAATACATAGAAGTTGGGTGAATTTTCACTTCTCTGTCAGAGCCATTGTAACTGTAACCCTCTTCTAAAGTGAATGGGAGGCAGGGAGTTCTCCTCAGATAGTAAGCAAAGCAGTTCCTGTCCCAGAGCCATACTCAGGTCTCTGGAAGCAGCAAGTCTGTTCATTTTGCAAACTTCCTAGCATGGAGGTAGGCAAAAACAGGAGAAAACAGATTTTCCATCTCCTCTGCTGGAGATGAGCGACAACAGGAAGTGAAGGACTGAGTTTCTCATTTTCACATTCAGTGTGCACGAGCATGAAGACAATAACTAAATCCCGTGTTATGGAAGAAGTGCTTCACAGGATACCCAATTGTTCAGGTTATCTCTGTTGGCCAACTTCAACCTGTCACTCCACTTTACCTGCTTAACCTCTAGGCTACCTATTAAAATGAGGAGAGAAAGAGAAGACAAAACCATTCAAGGGTTAAAGAAAGACATAGGTTGAAAGAAAACCTGGACTATTTTCTTCCTGGTGTGGCTACCTATCGCACCCAGACTTGCAGTGGTTCTCGTCCTGTGGGAGAAGAAGTCCTAGGTGCAGGGACATTATAAACAGTGCATTACGTATACATTCACATTGATGCCTAGTAGCTGTCTGACCCCAACTGGTGTCTTTGGTCCCCTTGAGGCTCACTCTGCTGCATGCTGGCCTTAACCCGGTCCGGTCCTACCTCCCTGGCATGGCCATATTTTATAAGGCCAAACAGACATATCAGCTAGGACGGAAGGGAGGCACCACCTTTAAAATATCCCAAACAACCTCCCCTCGTTTCTGATACAACCTCTGGGTTTTAATTACTCCCTGAAAGTGAGAACCATCCCAGGATCCTTCGGTGACATTTTCCAGTTTCCTGTCGGCTCCACTTATGAGAAACAAATGGGCTGGCTGGCCTCCCTCTAGATTGAGTTTTTCATGAAGTCATTACTTCTGTCACGGGGAGTATTTTCAAATTGAAAAATCTGAAACAATAAATGATGGTGAAGCAGTTAATAACTGTTAAGAAATCACATTTGGAAAATTGCATTTAAGCAATAACCTTTCTCCCTGTAATTAAATGACAGAAAGGTCCTGGTTTTAATTAAGTCAGCAATTTATAGTTATGAAGCTATACTTCACTATGCAGATTAGCAAATGATAGGTCACAGAACACCCTGAGTGCATTTTGAGTGGGCCTGATATGGTAATTACTCCACTGTTCAGTGGTGACCACATTGAACCGTATCTCTAGATGAAACAATTTTCTTTTCCTTGCTCCATGATGTATAACTAGGATGAGTAAATGTACCACGAGCACTGGCTTGCGCATCTTTAAATTAAAATGGATTTTAAATGAGGGGGCATGAGCGGAGGGAGCGTGTTTAAAGAACAGCACCGCTAGTGAATGGGCCACTAGTCAATGCCTGGGAGCAGAGAATATATCATTGTTTTACAGGGCTTTCTATCTTGCGCCTGAGTGTTTGCTGCAGATTTATGAGGAAGTAAAATGCTAATGTTAGTGTATTTATAAACATATGATGGGGGTTTCATCTATAATTTATGTGCTGGCCCTACTTTCTGCCTCCTTGGAAAGGAAAATGAAATACTAGGTTGGACAGCCAAAAGGGACATTAATATGGCTTTCACATTTTATTTAACTAACCCCCAGCTCATATTACACGTTGATGATCACATTGTGAGATCTTTCTTGAAATGCTTATTGTGTCTTGTCTCCTATCTGCCCCAGCCTCAGCTTGTGCAGAACGCCAACACTTACCAAATGGCTTCAAGCAGCCTGGTAGGAATCAGCTAATGGGAGATGGTGTTTGTGTGTGTGTGTGTGTGTGTGTGTGTGTGTGTGCGCGCGCACACACACATATCAGGGGCCTCAGAGGGAACAGAAAGTCCAGCTCCTGAAAATGTTTTCTTTCATTTCTCTTAAAGTTTCATGAACATCTGAACTCAAAGAAATAATTTGTTTTCAGGTTTTTGATTTCTTCTTCAAACCTCATATTTTCCTGCCTGTCTTCATTAAAGCACATCTCCACCCAAACACATGGAGAAGATAGGCTGCAGAGGAAGGAATTAGAGCATCAAAACAAGCATCAGAAACTGAGCGCATCCCAAAATGGCAGTGGGGGCTGAGGACAGAAAGACCCTCTCACTCAGAACATTCTGTGGTGGCAGTATTTCTCCCCGATGGGACACTAGCTGTTGTATTTATCAGCTCTGGTTTCATGCCCTCTGTTCCCCCACCACACGCACAAGTGAAATGGTGAAATGAATCAGATCTGAGTTAAGCTGACCAGTGAATCCCTGAGTGCGCCACAGCTAATAGTTGTTCAATAGTCGTGAAGCCCAGTTCCAAAGAATCAGAGGCAAACAAAGATTCTCCCAAGTCACGAGTTTCTTATTTAGAAACATTGAATCTCTTTTTTGGAGGGAAAAAATAATGATACAAAGGTAATTCCCACTCTTCCTCCTTTGGGCTTTTTGGAATCCTAGAAGAGGGGTCAAAATTGTTGTATACCCCCCAAATTGTATTATATTTAAAAGGGAAAAATATCACCACAGCATTTTAAAGAATCATGTTATGCATGTATAATTCAAATATCAGCTACATGGATATTCCCAAATTGCCCAGCCTACTGGGGACATGCTGACCTTTGATGTTTTTTGTCTTGAACCCTCATCTAACATGTGGTGGGGGAGGAAGGAACACAATATTCTTCTCGCTATCTTGGGGTGGTTCTTGGGGTGACTCAGATTTTCCACAATCATCTCTGATCTGAATTCCTGTTGTTGCTGAATTCTACAGATACTCTGGTTTGCCTTCTAGGTATAACACCACTTTTCTGGTCTGGGTCACCCCACTGGGCATCACCCCACTTACTTTGCTCCCCAGAGCACTTCTGGCCCAACACTTGGGAGGGCCTCCTGAAGGTTTGAGGCAATGGAGGGGATGACTTCACAGCTCAGCAAATAACTTAAAATAGCACTTCAGAGCACTTTGGGTGTTCCCACTCCGGGATAGTTCTTGAAGGAGAACCCACTTCTATTTCTGTGTTGATCTCAATCTTTCTTCTCTTATCTGATTTGTTCCTTTCTCTCCCAACCCTCAAATTCCCATCTTCCAGTCCACGCATTTTGGTCCTCTTCGTCCTCCTTTCCAGCCCACTCCTGCCATGGCCAGGGAGCTTCATCCTTGAGATCTGACTATCTCTCTCTTTCTGAGAGGAATTCTGTTTCCATCTTCAGAAATACCACATTCTGTTTCCTACCACCCATGTAGAAACAATAAAGCCCTACCACAGCAGGAGTGAGGCCTCTGAAGGAAAGTGCCTGGGCATGTTGGGGGAAAGGCAGTGGAGACTGAGACTCTGCCCAACTCCCTTGGGTTTGACTGCACTTCTCAGATGCTCAGCGTCGTTAGCCATGGTCTTCTTTAGAAGACAGTGCATTCTGCAGTTGTATTTTTGTATCTCAGATCCAAGAAGCCAGTTGCTTTCTGTGTTCAGATGTCTCCCTTGAAGCCTCAATTTGATATACGTATCAAATTATGTCTGGTCCCTGGCATCAGTTTAGAGTGCAACTTGGAAAGAATCTCCAGGCAAAACAAGAAGACAGCATTGGCCAAGAATTTCCTTTGGATTCACCATATGAGTGGGAGAGGAGGGTCCCATCACAGGCCAGATCCCAAGCTTGTGCCCCTGCTGGCTGGGTGGAGAGCAGCACAAGAAAACTGAACGGGAGAAATGGAGTTATCCTTGCTCATGCAGACTTGGACACCTGTTTCAGAAATAGGTCCTCTTTCTTTTTTCTTTTCTTTAAAAAAAAATTTTTTTTTAATGTTTGAGAGACAGAGAGAGAGAGAGAGAGAACAAGCAGTGGAGGGGCAGAGAGAGAGGGAGACAGAATCCAAGGCAGGCTCCAGGCTCTAAGCTTCCAGCACAGAGTCTGATGTGGGGCTTGAACCTGCAAACCATGAGATCGTGACCTGAGCTAAAGTCAGATACTTAACCGACTGAGCCACCCAGGTTCCCTACAGGTCCTCTTTCTTTACGAGTTAGTTAAACTGTATATGTCCAATGTGGCTGGAGATAGATTTCTGTGGGGAAAACACATTAGAGAAATGTTTCTTTTTCAACTTCTCCCACAATTGGGTCACCTGACATAGAGGGAAAATGTCCGTGGCTGAATTTATAAGTTAATAAAGATACATACTAAAGGCTCCTCTTGTTCCTCCTTGAAGATGTGATGTGTCTTCAACCAGAATTAAAATGTAGACATCGTAGAAACCAGTGATTCTGGTAGGAAGAGTTACCAGTTGGCTTTCTCATATATTCATGCATGTAGCTTGATTTCACTGGTTGAACTCCTGCTATTTGCTATGTGCTGTGCTGGGCAATAGGGATATGAGAATAGATAAACCAACCCATGCCAGGGAATCCATTCTCCTGACCCACATCTGGAGTGGGGTCAGGGAGGAGTACAAGGGCAGCAGACACAAAAACAGATCAGGATAACATTCTATCAAAGAACTTAAGAGCTAGACTTGGAATCAGACCATGGGAGATCAGACTCTACTTCCATTACTTATTGGCTATATGATCTTGGCCAAGTCACTTAACCATGCTTTGCTTTATCTTCCTCATCATCAAAGGGGAATAATCATAGTATCTATCACATAACATCATTAGGAAGACAATGAAATAACATAACATTCATGGGGCATATTAAGCACTCAAATGTTACATATCATAATAGCATGTGAGTCATATAATGAGATGCATGAGACATTATACAAGAACTCAGAGAAGTAGTCGCATCTTAACTCAACCAGGAGGAATCAGTGAAGACTCCTAGAGACCCTTCTCTAACTTTACACTTGATGGGTGTTCAAATACTGCATTCAGTTAAGAAGTGATGGGCTAAGCATTTGTGGAAAAAGTGGGTGCCCTTGAGTTGTATCCTAGGATTCTGATCCTGAGGCTTTATCAACAACTCATTTACTCCAATGATTGGAGTCAAGACTAATGTGTTGGAGAAGAGAAAGCAATGTTCTTGGTACTGATGGCTGTAAAAAAATCATTACCAGTGCTTCTTCCCTTCATTACATCCCAGCAGATAGTCCCCAAACCCCCCTTTAATGGCAGATTTCATGGTTCCATTAGGTGGATAAACTCTGAGCCTTTAAGGGCACAAAGCATCTCTTTTACTCATGGAAAGGCAGTGTGAAACAGCTTCCTGTCCTGTGCATCGTTGCAGGAGCTCTCCCAAAAAAGTTGCCAAGACAAACAGAAGTTTAACTTCCTGATCTTCCTGAATACTCCAGTGAATTATTATCAAGTGGAAATGCATGTAATTAAGGTGGGCGGAAGGCGGGAATTGAATTATGATAAAACTCATGCCTGCTGATGTGTTTGATGACAGAGGAGAAAATCATAAAGGGAAAGATGATGAATTTCTGTCTTTTCTCTGGGAATAACTGACTTAGAATCAATGTAATGAAAAATTGTCAAGTGAACACAGAATGGCATAGAGAAAGGATAAGTTTCTGATGGAAATATATTAGCTCACAGCAGAGCCACACTTTCCATTTTGATCTCTCGGGGGGAAATTCCACCAAAAATGTATTACTTGGAGAACAACTATGATCATGTCACTTTCCTATTGAAAAGCTTTCAGTGACTTTCCTTCATTTCCTACAGAACAAAGCTCAAAGTCCTGAGCATGGCATTGAAAGACTGTTATAACTGACCCCAATCTCCCTCACTAACCTTATCTCCTCCTTTACCTAATATACACATATGTATATGCACACACATAGATCACGCACTCTAGTACACTCCAGATTAAGTATATCGGTCAACCTTTCTTAAATATACTGTATTCAGGTACTTTGCTCATGCCAGAATTCCTTCCCACCAATCTCCAAAGATCAGATTCCAACCCCACCTAAGATCCAGTTCAAATGTCCTTTCTTTTATCAGGTCTTTTCCCAGAGCTAGAATTAATCTCTCACCTCTCACTGATCCCATGGATTTTCTCTAGATGGTAAGTAATAGTACTTGTATTACTTAGTAATGCATTATACTACTTTAAAAATTTTTTTTTGATAGATTGTCTTCCTTATTATCTTGTTAAATCTTTGAGGGTAAGAGCCATGTCTTATTCATTTTTATACTTTCACTGTGCCTGGAATAGTGCATTGTATGACATTGGCTTTAAAAATAATTCCCCCTTTTTGCTTTGGCTATCAGGAAGCTCAGAACTAAGTTTTCAGTTTCAATTACAGTAGCTTTTCATTTGGGTTCTCTGTTCAGGTGATGTCCTCACTTCCCTACTTGTTTCTCATCTTTGTACTCTTATTTTATTGTTTATTGTACTGGGTTTTTTATTGTAAACTACTTCAAATTCATTTTGGAAGTAGACAGGCAGAAATAATAGTTATAAAGTTTGAAGGGAAGTCGGTATTTTGGTTAAATGTATACATAAGTTATGTATACATATCAGATATTAGCATCGTCAGGAAGGCAGACAAGGGAGATAAAAATAAATTTTAGGGGTGCCTGGGTGGCTCAGTCGGTTAAGCCTCCGACTTCAGCTCAGGTCACGATCTCACGGTCCGTGAGTTCGAGCCCCGCGTCGGGCTCTGGGCTGATGGCTCAGAGCCTGGAGCCTGCTTCCGATTCTTCCCTCTCTCTCTGCCCCTCCCCCGTTCATGCTCTGTCTCTCTCTGTCTCAAAAATAAATAAACGTTAAAAAAAATTTAAAAAAAATAAATAAAAAAAAGAAATTTTAAAAAATCAGTTAAAGATAATGCAGTTGACCCTTGAACAATACGAGTTTGAACTGTGTAAGTACACTTATACCTGGATTTTAAAAAATAAATAAGTGTTCTAAGTGTATTTTCTCTTCTTTATGATTTTCTTAACATTTTCTTTTCTCTAGCTTACTTTACTGTAAAAATACACTATATAATATATATAATGCACAAAATACATGTTAGTTAACTGTTTATGTTATTGGTAAGGCTTCCAGTGAAGAGTAGGCTATTAGTAGTTAAGTTTTGGAGGGAGTTAAAAGTTATACATGGGTTTTTGACTGCAAGGAGGTGGACATCCCTAACCTCTGTGCTGTTCAAGCATCAACTGTAATAGTATCTATATTGAGATTTGTAGCCCTTCAGAATTACATGTGATCTTCCCAGAAACTTCATGAAGAATGTATGACAGGAATCTTCATTAATCTTCATTTAATCCATTTAACATGGATTAAAGCAGACCAAGGCTCAGGAATTAAGTATCTTGCTCAAGGTCACACAGTTAGAAGCAGAGCTAGGTACAGCTCTTTGAGGACCCTTTTGTAAGTCTTACTCTAAGTACCAATCTACAAAAAAGCCATCCCAGGGCAAGCAGGCTTGGAGTGGTGGGCTTAGGGTGGGAGTGGCTGTTCACTGCTAATGTCGTGATTTCTGGCTTCTTCCACTACCTTCCCATCCAACTTCCAACCTGTATTGGAGAACAGCTTACTTCTTGGCTGTGATTCAAAGAGCAATCTTTGAACCAAGGGTAGGTGAGTTGGGACACTTTTGGCTGCAAGTAACTGAAAACCCAACTCAAAGTGGACAAAAGATAAGGTTATTGATTGACTCTTATAACTGGAAGTCTAGGAGTCAGATGGGTTTTGTTATATACTTTATCCAGGGCAATTTCTGGCTTCATTTTATACTTTATCCTCCTGTTACTTTCTTGACCTCACCCTTTTCCATGTGTTGACCTCATCTCAGGCCAGGAGCAGGATGTTAGCAATCATTCTGGGACTCAAAAGAAGAAAGAGAATCATTTCTGGGAGCTCTCCCAGGACAAGAAAACTCCCCAATACCCATAGCAAAACTTCTTTGCATTCCATTGGCCCTGAATGGATCATATAATCATTCCTGAACACATCACTTGAGAGGATGGAATTAGCTTCAGCCAACCAGGCCCAGCTAGGAGCGGAGTCAATTTCTCTTGAGCCAAAGGGGTGGTGGTGGAGAGCGGGGGACAGATCGAAGATGGAAAGAATATTACCTGATCAAAATGGGAATATTGAGGCTCTATTAGTCTTTTATTCTAAATAAACCTACCCTGTCCTTTCTGCTCTCTCACTGGGCTGTGCCTGAGACATTTTCTTTAATTGCAGCCCTTCTTAGTTGATTTATTTTCTCTGCCACCCTGCTTCCTTCCCTTCCTCCCTCTCTCTCTTTCCTGCTTTCATCCATTCATCAAATATCCTTTGCACCACGTCCTGTGCTAGACATTGAGGTGCCCAGACAGTCTGGACGCCACCGTCCTTCACGTGGGGAGCTCCCTTCTGACATACGTAGCCAGGTCCTGCAGACTTAGTGAGCAGCCCCCTCAGGTGTCCTGGAGAGGTTACCAGCAGACAGGACATGCTCGGTCCTGAGAATTATGGCACTAATCAGGAAGTTTGCTTCATTTAAAGGACAGAGCAGCGAGGCAAGGAAGAGTGATTTTTGTCTACCCAGAACCGAAATATCACATTAAAATGCCTCCTAGCACCGAGAGGTTTGTCCATTAAATTTAATTAAGCTTTCTTTAGAGTCACATGTCTCGGGAGATCTATTACACCCAGGGGACACAGCACTTGCTTTTGCCAGTCTTTGCTTTGCTCTTTGCTCTATTCTTTCCGACCAGAAAACCCTGTGCCTCTATTGTCTATCAGAATATTCATACTTAGTGGCCAAATACAGGCATGTGGGTTGTGGAAATTCCTCTGGCAGTTAGTTTCTGGCTTCAGTAGCCTCTTCAGCTAGAGCTCTGAGGTCCAGGAGCTTTGTTTTCCCTCTTCAAAGGGAGTGTCTTCAACAGAGGTTTACACTATGTCAAGGACAGCTTCTCTGGGTCTCTGTGATTCTTGTATCTCTCAAGCAGCTCAGACATTCTGGAAGCTGAGATTCCTTCAAAGGGACCAGCTGGGAGAGGCATGTGCCCAAGCCAGCCTCAGAGTGGGTGTGAATTCCTCGGTTCCAAAACAGAGCAATTCTCTCTGATGGGCTGTCCAAGCCAACACTTAGCCTGGCAACTTCCTTGGTAGTGGAAACCTGGCATGTGGCAGGCGGAATATTTCAGTGTTTCCCAGCCCTGGAGACCTGCTCCATCCTTCTCTACTCGGAGGATGTGTCACTCAGAACTGCCACATTATTGCTGCTACCGAAAGCCGCCACTGACGCTCCAGTTGACAGCATAACACACACATGCACACACCCCTCTCTCATCCCCCAAATCACAGTGCAGAAAGCTGAAGGGAGTGAGTGCTTCAGTTTTCAACCTCCGTTTTCCCAGCAGTATTTCTAGAATGTTAACAAGTACTGCAGGGGCAGGGGTTGGCTTTCTGGCCAAATGTCAATAAGCAATATTGGTTTAAACAAAAATAAACAGGTTTCTTGCAGAAGACCTGGAGACATGGGTTCTCCCTGAGTACATGTATATTACTAAGCAAAACAAAGGGGAATACCTTTAATGCTAATTACTTGATCAAGACCTGCAAAAACAAAATTACCTAGTGTTGGCACCCTGAAACAAGGTTTCAGGATTAGAATTCCTTTCTACCAATAGGCCCATGGTAGGGGGTTACATGACTTTTGGCTTCAATTTAGGCCCAGCCTTATCAACAGAGAACCAATGCATAGATTCTTCTGATTTGACTGCCAAGACCTTTGAAACCCTAGTTGGACATATTTGGTGACTGTGAGTGAGACATGCTTATGGAGAAAGCAAGAAAGCTGAAAGCCAAGTAGAATTGTGTTTCTGGGTAAGTTAAGTCATCTGCTCTTTGTGATTTGGGTCTTAATTTCCTAGTCCAAGGAGTAGAATGGTTGATTTGGTCTTACCTCTGAAGAGTTGGTCCCTATTGAAGTCTTTTATGACAAAAGCATAGTAACGTGGGAATTAGATCAAAAGAATGGTTGCAACTGTTTTTTTTTTTTTAAATTTTTTTTTTAGGATGTGTAATAGACTGAATGTTTTGGAACCCCCTCCCCATTCATATGTTGAAGGTGTATCTCCCAATGTGATGATCCTTGGAGAAAGGGTCTTTAGGAGGTAATTAGGATTAGATGAGGTCATGAGGGTGGGGCCCTCGTATTGGGATTAGTGTCCTTATAAAAAGAGACACCAGAAAGCTTGCTCTCTTTCTTGCTGCCATATGAGGACACAGTGAGAAGGTGGCCTTTGCAAGCCAAAAAGAGAGCCTTCACCAGGAGCTAAAGCAGCTGGCACTTTGATCATGGACTTCTCAGACTCCAGAACTGTGAAAAAATAAATTTCTGGTGTTTGAGCTGCCTGAGCTGCCTGATATAGGATGCTTAGGTGACAATAACAGGAACTCAAAAACAGCTTTGGCAATAAGAAAATGCATTGGCTCATGTATCAACACCCAACAGAAGGGCAGCCTCCGTGATTGATTTAGACCCATGTTTCCAGCTCTTTTTTCTGAGGTTCTCTTGTCTCAATCCTCTTCTACATACCAATGTCATCTTCAGTGTGATATTGAGGTGGCTGTAGTCATTTCAGGCCTTGAATCCCAGGGGGACAATATCCACAGACAAATTAGCTTTCCTGTAGTTTCCCTCTTAACAGTAAGAACACTTTTTTCAGAACTCCCCCACCCCATCAACTTCCCTATATAACTTACTGGTGCATATGAGACCACATGTTTATTCCCACATCAATTCTTGAGTCTGGGGGAATGCCATGTTCTGACTGAGTTAGCTATAAGTTCCTAAACCAGAGGGCAAAGGGGTCCCCAGGCAGTCAGCTTGGACTGTCCAGGGTCCACCTCTGGAGCTAGAATCAACTCCTCATCCACTAGACTCCACACAGTGGAGAGGGGAGTAATGAGTATTCAAGAGATCACTAAAGCACTTACCTCATAATCCTTCCATTTTACTTTATTAAAAGGATTTTAGAATCTAACCCAGAAAAAATTTCACATGAGCCAATATCCTATGAGTACTTATCATTAAAAACCTCATTCCCAGATCCATAACTTATTCTTTATTACTAAGAAGATATTATATTGTAATGATACCACTCATGAATTACCAGAACAAATGCTGCAAAAGTCTTTTTGCTCATATTGGTCAACAAGGGAAAACATGAATTTAGCAAAAAATAATATGCATGCCTTTGACAAGTTATAGTTTATTCCTTGCCAACACATTTTTCTCCCTTAAATGAACTCATTTGTGAAAGGATTTTGCTGTCTTGGTTAAAAACTATCCAAGGCTTGTAATATCTAAATGTCAGAGAACAATGGGATGCATGCATCTTGATTGCTACAGTAATTTGTACCAAGCAAAGGGGGAAATTACTGATGGGCCAGATACCATAGGTGAATAAGTAAGTCTTTGGGTACGTTGAAAACTTTCAATGGGATATTAGCTTCCCATGGTCCTTAAGTAGACAGCACATCACTTACTGCCTCAGATAGCCTAGAAATTAGAAAATAAAGAAGATCAGTAGATAGGCAGAGATGGGGGCACAAGATTTGCTATTTCCTAGCCTGCCACTTTAGGTAAATTACTTAAGCACCATGGGCCTCAGTTTCTTCCTCTGTAAAATGGGAGATAGTTTCTCCTTCCAAGTTTTGTGAAGATAAAAGATAATACACATAACTTGGCATAATATTTGTGACAAAGCTGCTATTTAATAAATGACATCTATTATTAAAATGTTCAGGGCATTCCAGAGGTTACTAGATTCTTTAGGAAGAAGGCTTTTAAGTGAACCTGGGCTTTTTTGGATCAGTAAGCTCTTAGTGGACTCCATCAAGCCAGAGATTGAGTTGCTGGTCTTTCTGTTGCCCCCATGGTGACTGCAAATTAGAAGTGTTTTCAGGGGCACCTGGGTGACACTGTCTATTGAGCATCCAACTTCAGTTCAGGTCATGATCTCACGGTTCGTGGGCTCAAGCCTCACGTTGGACTCTGCTGACAGCTCTGAGCCTGGAGTCTGCTTTGGGTTCTGTGTCTCCCTCTCTCTCTGCCCCTCCCCCACATGTGTGCAAATGCTCTTTCTCTCTCTCAAAATAAATAAGTAAATAAATAAACTTTAAGAAATAATAAAAATTTTTTTTAAAAAAGAAGTGCTTTGACCCTGAGTTTGTCATGTAGATTCATGAGATGGACCAAAGTTTAAAGCAGTATTTGATAGAAATCAAGAACTAAGGCTAAAACAGAAAAGTCTCTGGTCTGATATCATCTTTCTGGGTTAATTTTTTTTTTAAGTCTTCTTCATGGTTCCTTGGTTGATAGAATGAAAGAAAGCACATGTACAATTCTTTTTCATTTTGTTCTTTTTTTAAAAAATCAGCTTTCTTAAAACTTTTTTGGAAATGCATAGTACATCATAAAAAAAATTTTAAGCAATATGAAGTGAAAATCCCTCTACGATCCAAATTTCCCTGAAGATTGGTTTGTATTATTCTCCTAGAACTTCCAAGCGTATGTGAATGTAATAACACTATATGCATTTCAATATAAACGGGAAATATGTAACATGTATTACATTAGAAGGAAAGAGGGAGAAAGAGAGGGTGAGATAGAGAGAGAGAAGTATACTATTCTGTGAAGTTTTTTTCTACTTGGTGAACACCTTTCAGTGTGAATGCATAAGGGCCTATCTTTTTTAACAGCAGCAGAATATTTAATACATCTCTTAAATTTTGGCTATGTCCAAACTTTCGTTAATAAGAGAAAAAACAAAAGAATGAATATCTCATGCATACGACTTTGCACACTCATCCGCTGTCCTTGTGTTTAAGAAGCTTATCAAACTTAAAAATGCAAAACAAATTTTTGAGCGCAACATAGCAAATGTGTTGGACAGATCATGGACAAATGACAAGTCCTAGAAAAGCAAACTGAGCCACCTGAGCTTGGCTGACATCTTAACTGGTTTTTGGACCTGGCTGTTCAAGGAGCTGCCTGTGGGTGTGAGGGAGGTCCTGTCCAGTGCACTGGGGTTTCCATGGATTCTGGAAATGACTGTCACCTGGGTCATTTCCAAAACTACACAGTCAAATCTTCTCTGCTGGGCTCAGTTCAGCAGGTGCATCAAAGTGGACTTGAACAGGCAAAGCTTTCTTCTGTCTTCCAGAAGCTTCATGCAACTACACAAAGGAAGGCTGCCAGCAGGTTAATTCATTTTTTGGTGTGGATATCTACCTGTTTGTGTATCTATTCATCTAGGCATCTATCTATCTATCATCTATCTACACACACACACACACACACACACACACACACAGAGTACCTATAGTATTTTCCCAATTTTTTTCTGAGCTTTCTACCATTTCAGAAATATCACTGACCAAAGAGAAACATATTAACCCAAGCCAAAAACTACTTTCCAATACACCGTTTCTCCTTATCGATAAAGGAATTTCCTTTGGTATTTCATCTAAGAGCAAAGCCTCAGCTATCCCAATGTAGTATACAAACATATTATTTCCTTCTGGTACATTAATTTTTGGATTACTTTTGGGGACAAAACACCACCAAAGTAGTGGTTTGGCTATAAACTCCCTTGACATCTGGCCAAACCTCTAAATAACAAGGATGTAATTGCTTTCAAGCTCTCACTACTGAGATTTTCTGGCCACATCTTGCATCGATGAAAAAGTTAGCATTTATACTTCTGTGGTAATAAAAACCACAGCCTATCATAATATTTACCAAGTTGTGATAAGATAAAAGCTCACTTTGGGGGGCACCAGGAATAATATTTAGCATAGTCAATTAAGGAGTGGTGAGTATTGCCAGAAATGACTGTTTCTAGAGAGCTTGTGGGATTTTAGCTTCCCTTCTTGTGCCATGAAAGGCACAGAGACAGCTTCTTGATTTCTTCCACTTGTGGTTTTCATAAGTTAGTGCATGATACATTGCTTAAGATGCACAGAAAGTTCAGGGTGGATTTGCAGGTGACTGATTTGGGCTTCCCTTTGGTCTTCCTTGGGTTTTCCTGTCTGTGTCTTTGGAAATAGGACCGCCTTCCCAGGGAGGGTCCTTCTCTGGGACTGTGTTTTCCAGAACATGATACACACACACCTGTAGGGGCAGCAAAGAAGGTTTAAGGTAGCAGTACCCAGCCTCTAGACATTAAGGAAACTTGAATCATAGAATGAGAAAGTTATTCCTTTCCTAATTCTCTTTTGAGCCTCTGATTATCCAGGAGAAAGCCTCTATGTGTCTGTATTGCCCTCAAATACATGCTAAGTCCCCCTCTGGACAAAGAGGATACAGGTTTCAGGCTCAACCCACCAAAATCTAAGTAGAGTTTTGTAACTTGGACTTACATTTATCTTTAACATGACTTTCCATTTATGGCAAGCAGACATTATTGATTTCCTATCCATGGTAACAATGCCAAATTTCTTTTACAGTGCATTTAAGTGAAGCTTTTTATTTTTTTTATTTTTTATTTTTTTTTCAATATATGAAATTTATTGTCAAATTGGTTTCCATACAACACCCAGTGTTCATCCCAAAATGTGCCCTCCTCAATACCCATCACCCACCCTCCCCTTCCTCCCACCCCCCATCAACCCTCAGTCTGTTCTCAGTTTTTAAGAGTCTCTTAGGCTTTGCTCTTTTCCATTCTAACCTCTTTTTTTTTCCTCCCCCTCCTCCATGGGTTTCTGTTATGTTTCTCAGGATCCACATAAGAGTGAAACCATATGGTATCTGTCTTTCTCTGTATGGCTTATTTCACTTAGCATCACACTCTCCAGTTCCATCCATGTTGCTACAAAGGGCCATATTTCATTCTTTCTCCTTGCCACGTAGTACTCCATTGTGTATATAAACCACAATTTCTTTATCCATTCATCAGTTGATGGACATCTAGGCTCCTTCCATAATTTGGCTATTGTTGAGAGTGCTGCTATAAACATTGGGGTACAAGTGCCCCTGTGCATCAGCACTCCTGTATCCCTTGGGTAAATTCCTAGCAGTGCTACTGCTGGGTCGTAGGGAAGATCTATTTTTACTTTTTTGAGGAACCTCCACACTGTTTTCCAGAGCGGCTATACCAGTTTGCATTCCCAGCAACAGTGCAAGAGGGTTCCCGTTTCTCCACATCCTCTCCAGTGTCTATAGTCTCTTGATTTGTTCATTTTGGCCACTCTGACTGGTGTGAGGTGGTATCTGAGTGTGGTTTTGATTTGTATTAAGTGAAGCTTTTTAAAAGTGAGTCACTTAAAAGTTAAAAAGAAATAATACAGGTAGGACATAAATGAGACCAAATCCATAAGGGTAGTATGCGAATTACCGAGGTTTGGGAGAGTCAGAAAGTTCTGGGAGCATTCTTGACACTTCCCACCCCAAGTCTTCTTCTCATCTTCTCTCCTGCACTTCACTTATGCTTTGCTGGCCTCCCTGACATTTCCAGAAGATACCCTGCACCTCTGAGCCACCTCTGTGGTTTCCTCTGCTAAAACTTCCTTCTCCCCAACTTCTGGTTACTCCTGCTTATCAGAAAAGAACTGTCTCAGGAATCAGGGTCTCCTCTGGCCTTCCCCACCCCCCAGTACATGCCTCTCTTGTGTTCAGCACCCAGGGATTCCCCATCAAGGCACTTCTCACATATACTGTCATTGTAAGTTGAATGTCCCTTTGTCCATGAACTCCTTAGGAGCAAAGTCTAGGTCATCTTTATTTGTCTTCCCACATGCTAGGTGGTGCTTGGCACATGGTAGGAATGCCAAAATGTTTGTTGAGTGAAGGATTGATGGTGATTAAATGAAGAAGGAACTTCTGGCTCCTGGAAGCTTCACTGCTGCCTTGTGTATCTGTTCCCAAAGACCCCACCCACGGCTATCCAGGGAGTCTGCCCACCCTACATGGACCTGGGGAACAGCCAAGCAGGGGGGGACAACAGACCCACCTCGGTGGCAGTTACCCCTCACTGCAGCAAATGGATCTTTTGCCTACTGGTTTCACGGTCGCTGTTAGCAGCAAGGGCAGTGTTGATGGCATTATGTCACTTCTGCAGCTACTGTAACGGCCTGGGGAGGAAACCAGGGCAAGGCACTGCTGGGACCCTGCACTCACCCTCTGCTTGCTCCCGGCCCTGGTACTGGTGCAAGGATCCAGGCAGGGCAGAGGGAGGAAGGCTTAGACAAAGACTTGGCATCAGCAGCCCCAGGGTGGACCTTCAGAGGATGGAGGCAGGGCAAGAAAACAAAGTACAACACCTTTTTTCTTTAAAAAAAATTTTTTTAATGTTTATTCATTTTTTTGACAGAGAGAAACAGAGCACTAGTAAGGGAAGGGAAGAGAGAGAGAGACACACAGAATC
This sequence comes from Panthera onca, assembly GCF_046562875.1. Lineage (NCBI taxonomy): Eukaryota > Metazoa > Chordata > Mammalia > Carnivora > Felidae > Panthera > Panthera onca. The sequence continues at coordinate 29,018,212 of NC_138348.1, forward strand.
TGAAGCAGGCTCTGGGCTCTGAGCTGTCAACCCAGAGCCCAACTAGGGGCTGGAACTCACAAACTGTGAGATCATGACCTGACCCGAAGTTAGCCACTTAACTGACTGAGCCACCCAGGAGCCCCAACACCTTTTTTTCTCTTATGAAATGAATACCTTGGTGGAGGGGGTGGTCTGGGTGGCTCAGTCCATTAAGCACTTAACTCCTGGTTTTGACTCAGGTCATGATCTCCAGGTGGTGCGATCGAGCCCCTCCTGGGGCTCTGAGGTGACAGCACAGAAGCCTGCTTAGAATTCTCCCTCTCCCTCTCTCACTGCCCCTCCCCCACTTCAAAATAAATAAACGTTAAAGTTTTTTAAAAAAAATGAATACCTTCTCACTACAAAATAAATTGAAGAACACAAAAGTAAGAAAGGAAGGGGTAAGAAGGGCTACCTGGAAACCTTCCAGATTTGTTATGTTGTCATATTTTGTCATATTTTCCACATTCTTCCTAAAACCTGAAGATTTTTCTGTATCTTTTATTATTATCATCATAAAGTATAATCTGTATTCCTTTATTAGAAGAAAAACAGTCATTGTCATGCATATAGTAAACAAAGAAAGAGAAAAGAAAAAATTTGTCTGCAATTCCCCTCACCAGTATTCATATTTTCATGTGCATTATTCTGGTCTATCTCTCCTCCTCCTCCCCGTGGGCAAGTGTGTGTGTGTGTGTGTGTGTGTGTGTGTGTGTGTGTTGTAATGTAACATTAATGGTTACCATTTGCTAGATCCCTATGATATGCCAAGCACTTTATCAACATATATATAAAGCACTTTATCAACATTTTCTGATTTAAGCATTCTTTCAGCCCAGTCAAGTATCATTACCCCCACTGACAGATGAGGGAACCAGTTTATAAAGATCAAATGCTTTGTCCAGAGTGACACATTAGTCAGTGAAAGAGTTGAGTTTACCTGCAACTGTGTGAGATAAAGCGGTTGGTCTTATCTCCTAGACCTCCCCTACCCCATTTCCCACCTCGTGTTTTGATCTCTTTACAGCAGTCCAGAAGTAATCTCCATAGTAGAGGTTCTCCGCAGTAGCTGTGGATTAAAATCAACTGAGGAACTTTAAACAAAATGTGGATGCCGGGGTCTATAGTCCAGATCTTCCCACTGGGATTGAATCAAAGCTTCCCAGATGACCCATACATGTAACCAGAGTGAAATGCAATGCTCCTTAGCTCTCTTGATTTGTGGTTTCTCTACTATTGGAAATGCTGAGTTTGAAGACTGAACTGAAGCCCCAGCCAATCTGCTAATAAATAAAAACAAAGCAGCATCTGGCCTCCATGCAAAGGATGATTTCCACGTTCATAAACCTTTCACTGGCACTAAACTGAAAACAAACATGAATCCCTTTACATATGACATCTGATGAGAGTAAGGTGGGCCAGTGGATGGGTGGGAGCTGGTATTCAGTACCCCTAAGTGTGAGTGACCCAAACTTTGGACATGTGCAGAATATTTGGGGTCACTGGTCTGTGTGTGCCTGAGTGAATACTTAATTTCCTTTTTCAGACCTCAGTAATTTCTAGCAGAGTGTGTAGAGTTCATGACACAAACACATCTGGATTTGGGGGTGTGGATCTGAAATATTTGCAAGCCGATATGCTGGGAGCAGATGTTGAATTGGCAGCCAGGAATGAGGGGGTGATCTCATTGGAGGCCCCATCTGGGGCTTCGCTTGGAGCAACTGCCTGCCCTGCTGATTTCAGCTGTGCCCTAAATGTGGCTGCCTCCTCGCCTGCCCAAAGGCATCTCGTAGCCTTTTCCCTCACAACTGGGGACACCCAGAATCTCGGCATTGCTGCATCTTATGCAGAAAATGTCAGGAGGATGGAAAACAGTTGCTTCTTAAAGGACACAAGGGTCACTGATCAAGACTGGTCCCAGCCAGACTCAGTGTCAGAAATAGGAGCCAGGCCCTCCTTCATCGGCATGGTGAGGATGATGGCCTGGGAACTACACGGCCAGACAGAGCTGGGTCCGAATACAGATTCTACCACTTTCTATAGCCTTTTAGTATTTCTGAGATGGGTTATTTCTCTGAAACCATTTTCTTGTCTGTAAAGGGGGGACATGAAAGCTACTTACTGGATTGTTCAGAAAATGAGGTGAGTGGCTGTCACCTGTCATAGGGGCTCTTGCCTCCCTCTTCCTTTTCATGTAATGGCTTCTAGATTGCATATTATCATTTGAGACCCATTTGCCATGGCCAAACCAGAAATTCAACAAGTATTTCAATGGTATTCATTGTTGTCCGTACCATTCTGTCTCTGAGCCATCATTCATGCTATTCCTTTGCCTAAAACGTGTTTTTCCTTCTTTCCTCCTATTCTCTTCCAACCAGTTCTGTTCTTACCTTCTCACTTTGATTCTCCTGGCTGGATGTCATCTTTTCCCTTCTAGATTACCACAGTGCTTCGGCCAGACATTCTCAAATGTTAATGCGTGTAAGGGGCATCCAGAGTGTTTAATGCTCTGGGCTTACTGTCCATGTCCACAAGATAGTGATAACCATACTACCCCTCTCTGAGCTGTTTGTTAAGTGTTAGATGAATGTCATGTGTGAAATATTTAGCACTAGGATGGACACATAGTAGATGAACAGTAAATGCTGACTAACATAAAGACAATATATTCCAATAAACAATCGTAGTTTATATAACATAACAAATTTTGAAGGCAGAAGTAGAAGAGGAGGAAACAGTCTGGGACTGGCAATTAAAAGAGCAGGATTGCAGAATCCAAATAGACTCCCAGACACCAGCTTCAGAAATGCGACTATACTGCCCAGAGTTAATGAGTTGCTAGAATAAAGTTCTATGTGGAAGGAAGAGGTTTCAAGTGCCAAGTTCTATCCACTCCAATTCTCATGCATTGTAACCCTTGGCAAATCTTCTTCACCCAAGAGTTCTTACTCTGGCTCAGCTTTCTAGCATGGTACCGGTTAATTACAGTAATAAGATAAGGCATTCTTGGGCAGCAAGGATGTGCTGGACAAATGTGGGACAGCAGGGTTGGATTGGGGGATTTATTAGAAACCAAATAAATGGCATCAGAAGATTGATGAGGAAGTCGTGACTACTGCAATGAACCCAAGGGATGGTGGGATGGGGGGACTGGTCAAAAGGAAGACTGGAGGAGGATATTGAAACAGTTATTTCATGCGGATCAAGGGCCATCCCAATGTGTGAACATGGAAGAGAATTAGATGGGTTGGGAGATTTCCCTGGATGAAGACAGAACCAATACAGACAGGACGAAGTGATGTGTGCTTATATCAAAGCCATGTTACCCACATGGCCCTGGAGGCGTCCTCCAGCATGGGTGCCTTTCCTTAGGGTGGGCGTAGCAAGCCCAGCTGCCCTGGGAAGGGAGCTCCCTTGCCTCTCCACCAAAACCATCCACAGCCCATCCTGGGGTCTCTCTCTGCTGACCTGGAACATGCATATGAGTCCCAAGATCCAGAGTCCCCTGACTCCGAGAGGTCAAACATCAATAGTTCTTTCTGTCTTTGACATCAGCCCTTTGAACTCCATGCCGGTGGTGAGCACATTATTGGGGGTTAGAAATCTTAGCCTTGATGGTCCTTTGCTCTGTTCCCTTGGACAAATTACCTCACCTCTCTGAGTCTCAGTCTCCTCAACTATAAAATGGGGATCATTCAGCTTACCTTACTAAGTTTTTGATAAGAGCAAATGGGAGAATGCAGGAGTCTGTGATCAAATGGGACACTGGTTGAGGAAATAATGTCTGTTTCAGCAATGAACAATCTGAGGGCTGCTTAGTTCATTTCATTCAATCCTTCCAACCATGCTGTACCTCTAGCCCCCTTTTATAGATGAGGAAACGATGGCTCAGAGAGGCTGGGTAACTTATCTTAGAAAGTGGTCCAGTTGGGATTTGAACTCAGGGCTTTGGGACTCTACAACACCACCCTGCCTTCCACATCAGGTACCCGTGTGTCTGTGGGTTATCCTGTTTCTGAACACAGCGAGTATTGGCTGCTCTGCTGGACACAAGAAACCTGCTTGACTTGCTGACACTCGCTCTAAGAGCCCTGCTTCTTGCCCTTTCTCTTCTCATTTATCCACAGACCCCCAGATGGCCATGGAGGTAGCCAGGTGGCCAAGAATTTCAGTTACAGGAAACTCCATTTGCTTTGCATCCAAGATGATGGTGCATTTTCCAAGTAAAGTCAGGAACCCCTAATGCACTAGAGCAGTTGAGTGTGGCTTGGGCGGCCCCTTCATTTCTGAGTCAGTCCCAGAAGAGAGCTCGCCTGTGTTGTTATGTGTCCTTATTCGTTAAGGATTCTCTGTATTGAGATGCAACCTAATTAGGGTTGAGCTCAAAGCCTGTTCATTCGGGGGCTTAGTTCATAAAAGATTAATGTTCATTTTCCTTGGGTTTTGTTGCAGAATTCAGCTGGAAAAAATCCAGGGTGCACTTCTTCCAAGAGAAGTAGCACTTTGGTGGTTTGTGAAAATCCCTTTTCCCTCTTGTTGAAACCTTGTTTTTTATGTCCTCCTCCCCCTCAGCCTCTACCCTAGCATTTTAGTTTCTGAAGATGTATAAGAGGAAAAAAGTGAACTCTGCAATCAGAGTTCACTTGGAGATATTGAAAAGGAACACATTTACTTATGATTTAAAAAAAACAGGTAACAAATTAAACAAGGCATATTGGAAATGGTTCTGCATTCATTCACTTATTCATACCATCATTCAGCAAACATTTATTGAACACCTGTTATGTGCCAGACACTGAGTGTGTGTGTGTGTGTGTGTGTGTGTGTGTGTATAATATAATTCATCTGATTTTTCTTTCTGTGATTTGCTTGATCAACTTAATTCCATCATTAGAGTGCTAATACATATGAGGGGGGACCTCCTGACAGTATTTCTGTGGAAAGAAAAACATACCTATCCAGCTAAAAAAAAAAATCTTCCATGTTTTCTGATAACAAAAGGGATATAAGCTAATGGTTAAAATGCCCAAAAATATGATTTGATTACATTTAAGAGGTAACAACATTGTATAATCCCAGCCCTTAGAGATTTCAATTGTTGATGGATTAGTGTATATTCCTCCAGGTTTATTTTTCAACAATAAAGTATAATAACAATATAATTTTATTTACAGAAATGGAAGACAGCACTTTTGTTCTGCAACTTGTGTGGTTCACTTCATACTCTACCCTATCAGGATGTGCTGGCCACATTAGCCAGCCCATGGAGAACCTCTACAATACTGTAGAGGTAGTAATACAACATTAGCTGTTGTTTTAATGCTGCCGAGTATTCCATTGTATAACCTTGCTTATTCAACCGGTCCTCCGTTCAAGATATTTTGGTTGTTTCTAACTTGCTATCCTCACAAGCAATGCTTCTGTGGATCTCCTCGTAGCTAACTTGGGGCATTTCTGTGAGTATTTCTCTGGACAGATCTCTAGAAATGGAATGTGCTGAGTCAAAGTGACGAATACTCTTTATGCTCATGTCTCAATCACCGTGTGAAATGTTCTTTTCGGCACTGCTTCCCCTCACCCATCCTCTTTTCTCTAATTCCATTCCTCTCAAAATACTTGAAAGCAAGCCAAGATGCTAACAGGTGCTTGGGGGAATGGTGCTCTAGATTTGAGAAGAAGAAAAAGTAGAGCATCGCTGTCTCTTCTTTGCTCAGAGCATCCTTGGCTGCCTGTGAGCAAACAAAAATAGGCTTTTCTCTTCCTTTGAGTCAATGTCCTCGCAAATTCTTGCTGAGATGATCTTTTCCCCAAGAGAGGCAAAGGCCGGTTTGCTTTTTTTTTTTTAATCTTCTGTAGGTGACCTGGCTGGTAGAAAGCAATAGTCGTGGATATTTGTGGGGGAGGGCAGCATTTCAATATAATAGTGACCATATTCCTGAAGGAGACAGTGGCAACTTGACTGATTTTCTAAAACCCTGCAAATTGTCATCACAGGATAAAGCACCTTAACGATGTCAGATGAGTTGTTTCTGTGTCACGTAAACGTTGGAAGAAAATAGTTCTACCCCTAGTTCTCCAATGTAAAGTATTTACCAACACATATTGTATCTCTAAACCCTACAATTTACTACTTCAGTCATTTTTCTCTTTGTTAAAACTGAGAACCCACAGCTGGATATATTGTAGAAATGTAAGTCTTATTTATGTGGGCATCTCTAACATTTTTACTTCTCTTTTTCTTGGGCCACACTTAAATGGGAGACCTGTGTCCCTTCAGTCAAAAAACCCCCAAAGGAGGCTTTCTCAGGAAGCCTGAAACCACAATGCTGTCTCAGCTCCTGGCCGATTTTGCTAACTCTCCAACAGAGGGCAGTGCATTTCTCTCATTGGTCTGCTTAAATTTGAAAAATACTAGGTAGAAACATACTATTGTCAGCGTCTGAAAATCCAAGCACCTTTTCCTTTATTAAACTCACTCTCAGCCCACTTCTGAGAACAATACACCAGGGAATATTCCAAACACAGGATGGACACAGGAGATTTAAGGGTTCCTTATGCTAGAAACAGTACAATCGTTTGGGTTCAAACTATGAGCTGAGTAAAGTATTTTCCTAATGTCCTGAAGTTGTTCTCTTTTTTCACTGCTTTGGTTTTTTGCTTTAGTTTTGGTTTTTTAAATCTCACCATCCTGGAAGGTCAGGAGAGTTGATTTGGAAGAATCTTTGATTATAAATAGTTTAATCTTGTCCCAGTACTATCCATTCTCAAGTTTTATCTGTTGCCAATTTAGATATTTCTTATGAGGAGAAAAAAAAAGGTTAGAAGTCTGATGAGTTCCAGAGCTAAGAAGGGGAGCCAGGAGTGAGCACACTTTGTTGTGTTGACTGAAGGACCTGCCACTCTTGGCGAAAAGAATTTGTCATCAATTGCAAACAATCCTACACAGTTTCCCTTAGATTGGCACAATGATTTTCAGCATAATGAAGAGCTGGGTCCGGTGCCAATCACTGTCTGACTGCCAGTTAGAGTTTCCATCCTTCAAACTTTACCACAAGGGAGATAAAGCTGAGGAAGAACTGCCCAGAGGAGTCTGGGAAGAGAGTAGGAGAAAAGCAGAGGAAGGAAACAGTCATTGCTTTGTCCTCCCTGGATCACTGTCTGCATACTGTCTGGTATCCTGAGGGCCCCGGCCTAGGTGGCCTGCTTCCTGGTGCAGCAACTGAGACCCAAGCTGGTTTCCTCTTGCTTGCATTCAAGTGGTAGTTTGTCTCCCAAGATGGCTCCCATAACCAAGGGTGCTGGTATTCATACCCCTCTGGGGCCCCCTCCCTCCTCACCCCAGGAATCTGCATTTAGCCAATAGGGTGTGGCAGAAATGATATTGTGCCAAGACTTAAGAAGGCCTATCACTTGTGTGCTCTTGTAAGCCATCCACCACGTAAGAAGCCCAGCTACCCTGCTGGAGGGAGTCCACGCAGAAGGGTTCTGCAGGGTAACTCTTCACAGAGAAAGATCCCACATGTGAGTGAGGGAGCCATCTTCAACCCGGCTGTCCTCACATAACACCAGCCCACTCACCATCTGATTACAACCGCGTGAGTGATTCCAGGCCAGACCAGCAGAAGAACGTCCCAGCCGAATCTAGTCAGCTCGCAGAATCATGAGCGATAATAAAAACTGTGTTAAGCTGTTAAGTTTGGAGGTGGCTCGTTACACAGCATTAGATAACAGAAGCTATTACTTTGGCACTTTCCGGGTGAGGCATAGAGGCACAGCTGTCATGAGAACCAGGCTCCCAGCTCTGCTGGCACAAAAGAGGAGAGTGAATGTGGTATTTGCGAGGCAGAGGATAGGTTCTCTGCTGTGACCAGGAGACCCGAAGTCTAGTCCTGGCTGTGGCACCAACCAGCTATGACTTCTTCACTAGCTTGCATCTCTGCTCAACCAGGAGCTGCTTGAGACCAGGAACAAAGTTTTATTCCTTCATATACACCCCAGCACCCTGAGTGTGATTAGGATCTACTGTGGTTACATAGATGTTAGATGGGTGACTTGGGGGTGAATTAATGAAATAGCTAATGACAACCATTTCATTTATTAGTCTTTTGGCACAGCCTTGGGCTTGCTCTTTGGGGCACCAGCCTTTCCCAGGCATCCCCAGCAAAGGTTGAACACAAGCTTTGGTGGGTTTAAGCTTTGTAACTAAAAACCCACCAGAAACCAGGCCCAACTAAGAGGAACCTAACAGTGTTCAGAGTCTTCAAAAATTCTTGATTGATGTCACCTTAGACCAGAGTCATTAAACTTAAATGCTGGCAGGAAGTAGACAGCGGAATCGAGGAGTGCACTGAACATGCCCCGTTCAAAGGCCCTGGCCCCTATGGCTCTCCCACCAGGGTCACCATGCAGGGTTAGGAATCTCCAGAGGGGGCAGTGCTGGTCTTGTGCTCACTCCCCAGCATCCAGACTACTCCCCAACACCAAGATGTTTGTTGAACAAAGGAATTAGCTTGCTTCCCTTTTCACAACCATTGGAAGAAGCAGCAAAGAAAAAGGAGAAGTGAGGAGGGAAAGGTAGAAGGGGAGGAGACCAAAACTAGTTACAATTCATTGAGCATTTACTGCATGCCTGGTGTGGTAGCAGATTTTCCCCCCTATATTATCTCATTAAACCCTTACAGCAAGGGCAAGAGCCTGATTTTATGATCCCTGTGTTATAAATGAGAGATTTGAAGCTCAGCGAGGTTATCACCGAAGTTCATACAACTAGGAAGTGGCTGAGCTGGAGTCCAAACTTGACTCTGTCTGCCTTTGTGCTTCTCACAGATGACTCAAAACTGGTTTTCTACCTTCCCAGGTCCAGCGATGAGACCTTGTCATTCAGTCTCTTCATCTGCAAAATGGGGATAATAGTAGTGTCTACTTCCTAGGGCTGTTGTAAGGATGAAACTAGCTAAAACCTGGAAAATGCTCAGAAATGCTCAGAATAATGCATGGTAGCTGCTCAATTAAAAAAAAATTAGCATTTTTTTCATTTTTGTTATTTTCCTTTCTTTACTCTCCCACTGAACTTTGCCCAACACTGCACCAAAAGTCGGGTGTCACTCTTGGTAAGCTGCCCAAACTTCAGAATCTGCAGTCTGTTTTCTTAAATTTTATTTAAAATTTTTTTTTCAGCAATTTGTCTCTTTTCTTGTTATAGTTTTGTTTGTTCTGTGCTCACAGTCTGCTTTTACACATGCATGTTACCTAAGCTAGCTGATCAGAATCATATCTTCTAAAAATGGGCCAGTGGAGAGACATGTTGGTGCCTAAGATAGTCTCGGAGTGAGAACACCTAGGTACAGCCATCCCTGATTGGCTGTGTGACCCTGGCAAGTCACACCATCTGTCAGAGCCTTGGTTTCCCCATCTGTAAAATGAAAACAGTAGTTAACTGCTCATGTCTTTCTTGGTGCTGGTTGAGGATCCATTGTGGTGCTGCCTGGGGACTCACGATGACAGGGACAAATGACAGACTGTCCCGGGATGCTGCAGAGACCCCAGAAGCTGGGGCAAACCCCAGGCAGGTCAACAGCCCCTGTAAGAAGGCCGAGCATCTGAATAATGAACATGTTATTTAAATGGAGCTGGGGCCCTGTGCAGTGCTGAGAAGTCATTTTCCACAGTTCACTGTTCTCCTAGTCAATGGGGCTTGACTTGATTATCCTTCCTCCGGGCTTCAGATGTTGGTACCATTTGAGATTTGTTAAAAATTAGCTAAATAAAATTGTCCCCTCCTCCCCAGCAAGTGTATGTGAGTGATGGGGCTTTCATAGGCTAATTTCTTAGGTGGATGTCAATCTGAGACCAGAAAATACACTTCACATGTCTATATATGTAGGGCCGTGCAAGTGTGTAGATAGAATTTTTCATATTTAGAGGGGAAAAAATTAGAACAAAAAGCCTGACTAGGAGCCTCCAAATAAGAGTGAGCCACATCGTGCGGATTTCACAGAGGCTGCCCCTGATCTCACCCCGTTTGGCAACCGTCTGTTAGGCCAACAGGCTCGTGTTTTTATTGTTGTGTGATTTCAAACAGCTTGAGATTTTTTTGTTTTAATTTGGGTTTATTTCTTTTCCCTTTTTTAAAAACAATTATTTTTTAAATTTACATCCAAGTTAGTTAGCGTATAGTCCAATAATGATTTCAGGAGTAGATTCCAGTGATTCATCCCCTATGTATAACACCCAGTGCTCCCAACAAGTGCCCTCCTTAATGCCCCTTACCCATTTAGCCCATCCCCCACCCACAACCCCTCCAGCAACCCTCAGTTTGCTCTCTGTATTTAAGAGTCTCTTATGTTTTGTTCCCCTCCCTGTTTTTATCTTTTTTCCTTCCCTTCCCCATGTTCATCTGTCAAACAACTTGAAATGTTTTAAACAAAGAAATAAAATGTTTGAGTAAACTAATTGAAATGTTATTTTAAAATAATTTTTAATAAAGAGATAACCCTATTTTCAGATTCTAAAAGTATACCATGGAAAATTTGAAAAGTGCAGGAAAAAAAATCACTACAATCATCCTATTCAGAAATGACACTTCAAGCATTTTCTTGCCATCTCTTTAATGTACACACGTGAATCTACATAGAAATTCACGTGCAAAATTGGATCATGCTGGATATATGGTTTTCTGTATTGCTTTTTTCACCTAACATTATGATGTGTGCTTTTTTGTCCCTATACTGTTGAATAGCTTTCAAAATCATGATTCTTAATGGTTGCATAATTTCATCAAATGGATGGAGGATGATTTATTTAAACACTTCCTGGTTGCTGGAAATTTAGGTTGAATTGGAATAACTTTTCAATGAGAGAAAAAAAAAATGATGCTAGCTATTTATGAGGCAACAATGATTTCTCACCCTGCATGAGCAGCCAGCAATAAAAGTCAGCCACACAATCTGGTATGTGATGAAAGGTCCAGAAATGGCCAGGAAATGGATGGGGAAATCGTAAGGGATAAAGTGAGTTATTAGTGTTTATTATTTATATGGTACAGTAAATATATACAGCTCAGGACCGAGCATTCGCTTGTCAGCAACTTGCAACCAGTCAATGGTCCCTTGGAGCCTGGACAGTGCTGAAATCCACAAATCAAGATGGCACCATTAGGGGACATGGTAAGTTAGCCATTCCTGATGGAAGAGCTCCTTCTGGACCATCTCAATGCAAGTCCGTTCCCTTGGCCTTAGGATAACTTTCATTTCAGAGGACAATACCTATAGTCTCCTGACAATTTGCAAGAGACAGAGAGACAGAGAGACAGAGAGAGAGAGAGAGAGAGACAGAGAGAGAAAATGTGTGTGGATCTGTGTGTGTGTAGAAAGGAGGAGTGGGCTATTTCCTTTGTATCCTCTGTAGTTTTGTCTCCTGGGATAGCAGCCTGCAGTGGCCACACCCTGACCCTTGCTTGTTATGCTGAGGTGAGAAGTTTTCTTCATCTCATGTACAAAAGACAGTGATTATTATGTCCAATTTAGAGGTAAGGAAATAAAGTCAAAGATAGGTGCAGTGACAATCAGGACTTCTTTTTGAAAATGACAAACTAAAACTCAAGACCTGAGGTCCCACATCATAACAGCACACCAGCTGCCTCCACAGGACAACATTTGTGAGTGTCTTCCGGACTCTGCTTTCCTTTACTATTTATTCTTATTTGGCAGTAAAAATATCTTTCATGAAGAAGAGAAAGATAATTTGAGGAAGAAATTCTTTCTCATTCTTATAACCAGATATGGGGTTTCCCCTCAGACCCCCCTAGCCCCAGTGTTCTGAATCCTTCTTTCCCACTCTATTTTTCTCTAAAGCACATATTCCATCCAACATAGTGTAAATTTAAAAACAGTTTTTCATGTTTATTTATTTATTTTGAGAAAGAGAGTACGGGCAAAGGAGGGTCAGAAAGAGAAAGAGAGAAGGATGCACTGTCAGCACGGAGGTCCATGTGGGGCTCAATCTCACAAACCATGAGATCATGATGTGAGCAGAAATCAAGAGTCTGACACTTAACCGACTGAGGCAGCCAGGCACCCCCAGCATAATGTAGATATTCTGTAGATTTTACTTAAAAGCCAAAAATGTCTCCCCATTAGAAGTAGACTCCACTAGAAGTAGGTCCTTTCAAAACAGTGTGGAGACAGTACAATATGTTATAGCTATGATTTATTGAGTATTACTATTTGTCAAAAACCTTCCAGACATTACTTTCAGTTTTGGAATAACTTAGTGGGAAGAATGCATTTTTTTACCATGTTTTTACAGTTGAAGAAACCCACAGTTTGGAATGGTGACCTTAGCAACTCAGGGTCACAGAGCTCTTATAGATTGGGTTGTGACCCAAGTCAGCCTGACTCCAAAGCTATTTCCCTTCATATTGTTCTTGCTTCAGTGGGTTGAGAGAGACAACTGGGTCACTGTGGCATCCAGCTAGGTCTTTCCTGTCTGGTGTCTAGGGGATGACCCAAGGACATGGAGCAGGTTCTGGTTCCCAGGGCTTTCCAGGAAGGGCTCCCATCCCCCAGGCTTCTTAGCCACCATTTTCTCCTGACCAACAAATTCCTTGGTCTGAAACCATTACTTGTCCCTTTAAGGCATAGACTTGGACTCTCAAAGCTGCTCATGAGTGGACTTACCAGATTCTGCTCTGGGCGCCAAGAGCAGAAGAACCCTTGCCAGCCCAGAAATGAGAACATTTAGAACACTGGGAAACGTGGAAGTCAAATTTTCCCCACTTTTACGTGTTCCTCTGAGTAGGAACCAAACCCATGACATGGGCATATTCCAAAACAGGGACATGGGGAGTTTTTGTGAAATGGCCTAGAGATTCTGAAGCTATATTGTTTCTAATGAAGGCGCAGCTTTGCACACACACGTACATTAACTCAAGGTCGGAAGTTCCTTGGGGAGCTGGATCCATATCCCTGGACTTATCTTTTGCTAGCACTTTTGGCTTTGTAGATAAATATTTTAAACGCTTTTTTAAAATTTTTTTATTTTATTTTATTTTATTAAAAAAATTTTTTTTTTAACATTTATTTATTTTTGAGACACACACAGAGAGAGAGCATGAACAGGGGAGGGTCAGAGAAAGAGGGAGACACAGAATCGGAAACAGGCTCCAGGCTCTGAGCTGTCAGCACAGAGCCCGACGCGGGGCTCGAACCCACGGACCGCTAGATCATGACCTGAGCCGAAGTCGGACCCTTATTCGACTGAGCCACCCAGGCGCCCCAACGCTTTTTTTGTTTTTTTAAAAATAGCACCTGAAGATTTTTAGCAAAGAAAATCTTACCTGGTAACCTAGTATGCAAGTCAAAGCAAGACAGGGATGCTTGGGCAGGAGGTGGAAGTCTGTCCCAAAGCCCTTGCTTTCTCCCTCTACCCCAGATCTGTCTTCCCCTAGACCCCTCGGACCTCTGGAAAGCCGGTCCTAGATTGTCTGATTCGGGAGAAGATGACTTCTAACAGCCCAGCAGTGGCACTGGACCACCTCACGGTCTCCATTTCCATTATCGCTAGTGATGGACCCACTGAAAAAAATGCATTCCAGTAAATTCAGGTGGACAGCAGTTGTGACTCTGCACAGGACACGCCGAAACCAACACTGTGCCTGTGTGCCTGTGTCCCAGACTATCAGGCCCCCCAGTGCTGTGAGCAACTTTACTGGGTAACCCACATGGGGCAGCATGCACAAGAACGAGGCATATTATCTGAATATGGAATCAGTAGTTTTCCAAGATGTGGCTCTCAATTTTCTATTCTAACTTGCCATGAACTTCATAATTTTTATATCAGAGAAAATAAAATCTCATATTAAATTCTATAATTTGTGAAACTGATTTTACTTGTTCATGAATTCTGCAAATACTGTCATGTGCCTGCAACGTGCCAGGCACATTTCCTCTTTTGGACATTGGGAAAATAGTAATAAACAAGATGAATGAAAACCATGTAAGTTTCACAGCTCTATCCTATTTTTAACAATTATAAATGATATTTTTCCTCTGGGTGTATGTCCCCCCTACCTCCTCCCATGTGAATGCCCAAAAGTTAACTTCTTTCCCTGTCAGAGGAAATTTTTTATCTGAACTTCCTCATGCCATCAGAATGGTTATTTTAAACTGCTCTTTTTTAGAAACGGGAACCCTCTTTCATTGTTGGTGGGAATGCAAATTGGTGCAGCTGCTCTGGAAAGCAGTGTGGAGGTTCCTCAGAAAATTAAAAATAGACCTACCCTATGACCCAGCAATAGCACTGCTAGGAATTTACCCAAGGGATACAGGAGTACTGATGCGTAGGGGCACTTGTACCCCAATGTTTATAGCAGCACTCTCAACAATACCCAAATTATGGAAAGAGCCTAAATGTCCATCAACTGATGAATGGATAAAGAAATTGTGGTTTATATACACAATGGAATACTACGTGGCAATGAGAAAGAACGAAATATGGCCCTTTGTAGCAACATGGATGGAACTGGAGAGTGTGATGCTAAGTGAAATAAGCCATACAGAGAAAGACAGATACCATATGGTTTCACTCTTATGTGGATCCTGAGAAACGTAACAGAAACCCATGGGGGAGGGGAAGGAAAAAAAATAAAGAAAAGAGGTTAGAGTGGGAGAGAGCCAAAGCATAAGAGACTCTTAAAAACTGAGAACAGGGGCGCCTGGGTGGCTCAGTCGGTTGGGCGTCCGACTTCGGCTCAGGTCATAATCTTGCGGTCCGTGAGTTCGAGCCCGCGTCGGGCTCTGGGCTGATGGCTCAGAGCCTGGTGCCTGCTTCCGATTCTGTGTCTCCCTCTCTCTCTGCCCCTCCCCCGTTCATGCTCTGTCTCTCTCTGTCTCAAAAATAAATTAAAAACAATAAAAAAAATTAAAAAAAAACAAAACAAAACTGAGAACAAACTGAGGGTTGATGGGGGGGTGGGAGGGAGGGGAGGGTGGGTGATGGGTATTGAGGAGGGCACCTTTTGGGATGAGCACTGGGTGTTGTATGGAAACCAATTTGACAATAAACTTCATATATTGAAAAAAAAATGAAAAATAAAAAAAATAAACTGCTCTTTTTTAAAAAGGCATGTGTTCAGATTTGTTGCGCTACTTGTAACACAAATTTAAAACAGCTTATGATCAAATGGCATTTTAAAATTTGTCTTGATTCATGTGAAAGTAATTTGGATTCACATTAGCATTCTGGAAACTGATCATTAACACTTTTTAACTGATTTTGTAAACACATTTTTCTTCCAAAATAAACATAAACAGGAAAGGAGAACACTCAGTGTAGCTGAGGCATGAAGATACACACATTAAGGGGAAGGGCAGGGTCGCCACCATAAAATGGTAAAGGCGTTTGAGAGTCATTTGATTACCAACTCACTTCGTGAAAAATCTGCAAGAAAGATGTGAATAATTTAATATTTGCCTGATGGGGGGATTTCAAGCTGCAGAGTTGTTTGTCTATCACGGATCATTGCAAATAATTAAGATGGGGTGGGAGGTGGGGACTGATTAACGTTTGATAAGTCAGGAGAGGGACAGCATGTGGCAGGGATGAGCAAATTGGCTGGGTTGCCTCCATGCTTAGCCAGGATGGGAGTTGCGGAGATAAACAAAAATCAGAAAGTTGTAGCTGTCTAGCCCTCCTCCAGTCAATGCTGGGAGCCCCTCAACAACATTGCCACTAAGGGGTTGCCTAGCCTCAGCCTGGATACCTCCAGTGGCTCTGTCACCTTCCTATGACATCCCATTGACCCACATGCTTTAGTCCTGAACAGTTTGGCATTTAAAAGTACATCTTCCAGGGTCAGTTGAGTGTACAACTTCAGCTTAGGTCATGATCTCATGGTTCGTGAGTTCGAGACCCACATTGGGCTCGCTGCTGTGAGCACAGACAGAGCCCGCTTCGGATCTTCTGTCTCCCTCTCTCTCTGCCCCTCCCCTCCCTCTCTCTCTCAAAAATAAGTAAGCCTTTAAAGATAAATAAATTAAAAGTACATCTTCCAAAGGAGCCAAAAATAATTGTACATATCTACAGATTCCACGGGAATCTGATTCCTAACCCCCAGCAACACTCTTGTACCCCCTTTTTCTTCTCCTGGTCACCTCACATCCCACACTCTCACAGACATGCTTCCTTCAAACTTGCCTCAACTGCCTCCATCCTGCCCTAACTCCAGAACTCCTGCTACTTCTCCTCCCCCATTTTGCTCTAGATTTTGTATGCAAAAGTATGAAATAACCCTGGAGCCCGCCTGGAGGGCAGGAGAGGAAAAGGAACTCCTTCAGTAAGACTGGACTATTTTATCGAGCCTCTTACGTTGAACTGCAATGTGGCACTGAGTAGCTTCTGAGTTGACAGAGCACATGTGGTTTAGGAAAGCAGGTTTGGGAGTCAGGAAGGCTTGGGTTTTCATCCCTCCCTTGGCCCTGAGTGAGATCCTTCCTCTTCCCTGATCTTTACTCTCCTGATCTGTAAAACAACAAGAACATTTACTTCCCATGGATATGAAACAGCTGAGCATTGGGCACAGTACATGTTCGGTAAATGGAGGGTGTAACTCTTCTTACCACTACAGTCTTGCCTCTAAAAGGTCCAACATTCTGGTCTGAGCTGCTCCCTCCTCAGTGTTAATCCAATTCAACAGATGCCAACAGGGCACTTGTTCCTGCCAGGACATGCTGGAGCTACAGATTTGAAGGTGACAAAGAGAAGGTCCCTTTTCCTGAGAAGCACCAACTCACTCACTTGTCACTCCTTATAGAATGCATGGAACAGAACCAGTAAACTGAGGTTTACATTTACAGAAGGAAAGGAAAAGAGTCTGCTTTAAGATAGGCGCCGTTGTTGTGTGTCTCTGTTGGCTTGAGGATGGTGAAGTAGAAGGCAAGGTGTTCTGCCATCCCTTAGCTATACATGGATCGCTAGGCCTCTTGGAGCTCAGTTCATTCTTCTCTGAAATGGGGGCTCCACAGCTTGCCTTCCCTGTACCTCTAAGCTTTCGTGAGGAAAAAAAAAACAGAGTGAAAGGGATTTGGAACTGTAAAGTGCCATGAAAGTCTAATGTTGTTGCTATCCTAGTTACTACTGTGACCTTGGATTCCCCCAATTTCTTCCCCTACAAGTTGGAGAGGTAGTGCCCTGAAGACGGTCCAAGCATAGGAACACTCTGCTGGCCCCTTACCCCTATTTTGTCCCTACTTTAATAAGCTGGAAGAACCACAGTATCCTCAGCCATTGCCAGCAAGAATCAGGACTCTGGTTTCAGGTGATGAAATTTAAACTGCCTTGAGGAAGAAAGAGAAAGGCATTGACTATGTAAGGTGCCCATGTGTCCCAAGGCCACTCCAAGTTCAGCTGTGGGATATGCTCCTTCAAACCATATAGTTTTTGGAAAGGACTTCTGTGGCTAAACATACTTCTCTGGCCACAGTGACGGGTCCAAAATGGATACTGCCTGATGCTGACGGCACCTGTCTAACCTGCATACAGGGCAGGCTGGAAGTGTCAGAGTTCATTAATATGCCCCAGGCAACCTGCAACCAGTGAGGTGCAGGAGTTGGTGCATATAGTCCAGCTTCCTCACTCCTCAGCTGGTGTGTATCCAGTCTGGGTGCCAAAAGGGATCGCCAGAAAAACCCAGTACTCAAGAGAAATCAGGTTTCGAGGCAACATTTTTGAAAAACAAAAGTTAACACCAAAATTCCATGTGTACAAAATTTCAAAAGGTTAAATAAGAGCTGTGCTGATAAGACTACTTTTTCCTTTTGTCTCAGGCTTTACTATGGCCCAGCTGGACACTGCTCGTTTGCAAGCCCAGTGAACAAGAGAAGCGAGAGTAGCCTCAAACAGGCTGAGATGTCGTCCTCACCAGGCTTCTAATTGGAGCCACCTGTGGTCTGCCTTGACTCGGGGTACCACCCCCCAGTAATGTTGTCCAGGGCTCCCTGGCAGGGGCAAGGCAGGGACATGTGGAAGCAGGAGACTGAGGACATGTGGGCAGTTTATTCTTTGATGTCCTTGGAAGAGTGGTCACAGATTGCATGATCTAAGTCAACAACCAGGACAGATAACCCTCAGGAGAATGAAGGTCATTTCAACTAATATGGTAAGTTCCTATGAGAGGACTTTAAATCAGTGCTCTCACTCTCTCTCTCTCAGATCTTTTCTTTACATCTGTGGGTACCCCTGCCGGGTAACCGAATAATACAAAGCACATAGCATATAGGAGAATGGCTTCTTTCTAAGCACCCCCCAAATGATGGAACTACCTAGAGATTAGTGCCTTTTTTTGTGGGGAAGACTTTGATCCTTGTGCCATTAGAGACCAAGGTTGGAGGAAGCCAAGCCCACAATCAGAATGTAATTGAAGTATGTTACCTATAATAGGTTCAGATGTTTGTGATCTTCAGCACTTTATGAATTCTGCAGCAGATGGGCGAGGGCCAGGTAGCGGGCGAGAACAGACTGGGTAAGGCAGGCTGGCACTCTGACAAGGGCAGCCCCAGCTGTGGTCCGGGTGTTATTCAGCACGCCCACCCACTGCACCAGCAGCCTGCCTTCCTGAGCTCGTGGCCACGGCCGCCTTAATGAAGAGTGGAGGTAAGCATGAATCCCGGCTTTCCAGGGATCGCAACATTTGAGAAACCCAGAAGAATCGACATGATGGAAATGGTGCCAAGTTCTTCTGCCTCTTGCTTTTCAACAAAAAGAGAAAGAAAGGAGAGAGAAGAGAGGGAATCTGCTAATAAAATGCATGTCTAAACACTTTCTAATTTTCCTAGGCTTTTAATTTTTTTCCCTCAAAAATTCCATACTGGAGAGGGAAACGCAGAGTAACAGCTGACAAAAGGAATCTCGAATGGATACAAGAATTTACGTGAGCTGCTGTAATGGGCAAGATACTGTAGTTGTGGTTTCAAATCCTCGCCCTGTCAGTTTCCCATTGTGTGACCATGGGCCAGGTTCTCAAGCTGCCCAGCTTCCTGTTTCCCCACCTGTCAAATGACCGAAATCATGTATGTCTCCCCAGCTGTTTGCCTCACAAAATGAGGTAATATGTTAGTAGCTAATACAGTAAAATTTTGGATTGTGAGTAACTTGTTCTGCGAGTGTTCCACAAGATGAGCAAACACTTCTAATAAATTTTCACTTGATAAACGAGTGATGTCTTACAATACGAGTAGTACGTGATGCGGAACATCACATGATCACAACTGAGTCAATGGTTCTTCTCTCTCTCTCTCTCTCTCTTGCTCACTGCAGGATTGTGGGTGATCATCTCCCTTGCTCGGATGCTCAGTCTCAGGCCACAGTGTTTGGTAGAAATCAGTGTTTTTTCAGAACATTGGAAGGTGCCCACAACTGGCACTGGTGTATTTTTTGTCACTTCAAAACACCTATGGATAGTCCTTTGCTTTTCCATGCAAGAGTAAGCTTAGGAATGCTTTGCCTCATTCTAGGTCTGGCTGCCTGCAGATATAGACCCGTTCCTCTGCTGCCTTATTGCCAGTTACATTAAATACAGTATATGACAAGAGTTTATTAATACAATCCTGCAGTCAACATCTGTGGGAGTGTATACAATGGCCCCTGTGCAGAAAAAAGGGGACGTGACCAACCCAGTGCTTGAAACCCACAGCCAGTGTCACTTCATCCCGTCCACCACTGAATGGCTGTAATCTTGGACAAATTATTTACATTCTTTGTCTCCAGTTTTCCCATTTGTAAGGGAGAATGATAACAGGGCCTAACACACAGGGTTGTTACGAGAATTTAAGAGTTAATATGTAAAAACCTGACCCACAATGAGTGCCCAGTAAACACAATAAAACCTTGGTCTGTGAGCATCATTCGTTCTGGAAACATGTTTGTAATCCAAAGCACTTGTATATCAAAGCAAACTTCCCCATAAGAACTAATGGAAACTCAGATGATTCATTCCACAACCCAAAAATATTCATATAAAAATGATGACAAAACTGTAATATAATACAAAATAATAAAGAGAATACAAAATATAAAGAAAAATAAACAAATAACCTGCACTTACCTTTGAAAACCTTCGTGGCTGGTGTGAGGGAGACAGAAGACAGGAGGGTTATTGTGTAGGACGACTTTCCCTAATGGAATCACTGCTCTCTATTGGCTCAACTGAATCTTTTTCTATTCATGCAAATATAACAAAGGGCCTATCCAATGACACTTGCTTTTGCCTCCTTTTAAGGATTTGGTGGAAATGTGGCATTGCATTGTCATTAAAAAGATTCATCACTAGCCTTATTCGGGTGGTGCTTTTCTACAAAATTTTGCACTGTTTCCCACATTTTACACTATCTCCCTAATCTCATTTGAAGTGAAGGATTCCTCTGCCTTTCTCTCTGCCTCCTCTGCAAACGAGAGGCAGACACAGACTTGTAAAATCTTGCAATTTCGGCCACTCGCATACCTTGTTCGTACTTCTTGATGATTTCCTTCTTAACTTCCACCGTGATCATCTCCTTCCTTCTTCACCGGCGATGCCAAACCGCTAACAACCAGAAGTTCCTCCAACTCATTTGGCAGCAGGACTGGACCTGACTTGAATTGTTTAGCACCAAAAACTCACCTGAGCTGATTTACGGTTATAGTTTTTATTTGTCCCGCTTACTGGGTATATTCATACATTTTCACAGCAGAATACATGCATTTGCTGTTTAGTCACAGGAGGCTGGCTCAGTGGTTGCTAAGAGTTAGATAAAATGGCCTTCATATAATTTGGAAACTCTTGAATTCTGAAGCACTTCTGGCTCCAAGGGTTTACTACCTGGCATATGGTGGATCTTACACTGCCTTTGCATTGTAGGCACCCAACAAGAGTTTGATGATACCAAGATTTCCTTATAATACAACAAATGCAACTAATATAATCACTTAAAAATATATTCCTTCAGGTGTTCATTCAACAAATACTTTTTTCATACTTTTTTCTAAGTTCCGTTTTAGGCACTGGGGACAGAGTGAACCAAGTATGTGTTTTCCTTGCCCACATAAAACTTATAGTCTAAAATAAATAATAATGGGAGAAAATAAAAGAACAAAAATTAACAATAAGGTGCTACAGACCAGAGTGCATAAGGATGTCCTGCATTCTTCTGTGTCTCCAAGCATACACAACAGAAATGAGCATAACCTGTAATAACGGAGAAATAAAAGAATTTGGGAGAAAAAAAAAAAACAACAACCCATAATTATTCTGAGAGAGTAAAACTGTGTGCCTTGAAATATTGAAGTAATTATCAGGTTAAATTTCTATGATCCCTGCAATTTCCATGAAACCTGGAAATGTTGGGAGCGTAGGCCTGGCATATCTCTTAAAGTAAAATTATACTTCTTTTTCACTCAGACTAAAAGGTCATAATTAAAGATGTAATGAAGCTAAGTGAGTAATGGGATCTGTGATTCACCGGGGAAGCGGATGTTGCCTGAGGCCCCCTCCCGCCCCTGAAAGTGGGGGTCACCAGCTCAGATGAGGGCCCTGCACCCTCAAGGAGGGGAATGCACAGCTGTCATCAGGACCCAGAGGAGAAGCTTCCCAAATTTATTTTCTCCCAGGAATTTTAGCATTATTTCCTTCTGAATATTAAAGAAATACCTACTCACAGTAAAATAATTCGGAAAGCTTTTATGAAAGTCTAAAGAAGTATGAAAAATGTCACATATAATCACCTATAATCATCTCACTATCCTGAGGCAAACACTATTAGTGTTTTAATAAATTTCCTTCTAGATTTTTCTCTCCTTTTTTTAAAAAAATTTTTTAACGTTTGTTTATTTTTGAGAGACAGAGACAGAGCATGAAAGGGGGAGGGGCAGAGTGAGAGGGAGACACAGAATCCGAAGCGGGCTCCAGGCCCTGAGCTGTCAGCATAGAGCCTGATGCGGGGCTTGAACTCACAAACCATAAGATCATGACCTGAGCTGAAGTCAGAGACTTAACTGACTGAGCCACCCAGGCGCCCCTCCTTCTAGATTTTTCTATGCTATTTTCCTCATAGTTGAGATTTGCCTACTTTTTTTTTCCACTTAAAATTACCATAACAATAATAGGAGAAGGAATTAATTGACCACTTTCCATGCCCCTTATTTAAATCCTTAAACAATCTCATAAAATTAGAGTTCCACAACTGGTAATTACTTGACGTCTCTGTGGCTCAGTTTCCTATCTGTAAAATGGGGTACAATAGCGCCTACCTTGTAGAATTGTGAGGATCTCGGGTTAATATATCTAAAGTACTTGGAGCACTGCCAGGCATATGGTAAGCACCAGATCATGTTGACTATTACTATTATTCCATTTTACAAATGACCCAACCCAGGCATGAACGATTCAGTAGCTTGGCCAAGCTCAGTAACTAGAGTGAGCAGGGTCAGGACTTGAACCCAGGCTGTATGGCTCTGGAGTCCAAGGCTTTAAGTCAAATATAGTGAGAGCCAAGGTGCTTTTGAAAATAAAGACTAGAATTTGGTCCACAGTTGGGATTATGACACACAAGTTATATCTGATGGATTTCCTAGTACTCTTATGGAAGCCAAATCGCCAGAAAAGACATTGGGGGTCCTGAGGGAAAATCTTTCATAAGGAAAGCCAGTGTTTCCAGGCTCTTAGACTGAGAAACTGTATTTATATTCTTTGCTACTGTATCTCTAGTTCATAGAATAGTGGACACCCACCTGATGCGTGGCATGAATTCAATACATGGTTGTTGACATGATGGAGTCATAACAATGTTGCATGATGGAAGTCACACTTAGCAAATGGCTTAGAGATCAGAGGGACTGATGTTTCCAGGGTAGCTGCTGACCTCAAAATTCATCCTGACTTACCCACCTTGGCAGAATGTCTGTTCCCAGAGAGAAGGAGCCATGAAAAGGATACTCTAAAAGGGTCTCTCTAAACTCCATAATGCTTGAGACCCCCTGCTGTGGGATTGCCATTTTAACGTTAGCCGTATCATCTCCAGCTCATCTCTCGAAACCATCATCGGCTGGGGCAAACTGCAATGGAGTCTCATTGGCATCTATCAAATGGTGGTGGAAATGCGGTTCCGGCCTGACTTGCACAGATGGTGGTTACTTAGGGTACAGTGGGGGAGGCAAGGCTTGAGTCAGAAAAAAAAGGAGCTATATTACTAAGCTATGAAACATTTAGGGTTCTAGCTGCTGTGTATCTCCACTTTCCTCAAGTGAACATAATTCAAGTCAAGAATAATCTTGCTCATTTTGCAAGTAAGGGAACTGGGGAGAAATATATAGTATATGTACAGATAAGACTCTGGAAGGATATATATTAATATGTTGCATTGGTTGAGTCTGAATGAGATTAAGGGTAGTTTTTAAATGTTCATTTTGCCTATATAATCTAAGACCATTTCAGAAAAGCTGGGGTGAATTAAACATATTACCTAGAGTTAGATATTCATGATTTGCTTCCCTTCAAAAGGACAGTTAGGTTCAGACCAAAAATTCTCTGAGTACTGGGATTAACATGCTCAGATGCCACATAAAGGGGCACTGACCATTATTCCCTAGCCCTCTATTTCTATCTTCCTTAGAGCACTTACCATCAACTGCTGCGTAGTTTTTTAAATTATTTGATTCCACTCTGAACTCCCACTAGGAGCAGATGAGTTCCTGAGAGTAGGGGCTTCGGTCTGTTGTTCACTGTGTAGCCCAGAGCATATGCCTAGTACATATTTGTTAAAAGCAACCAGATGACTGAGGGCCCTTGTATCACTCAGTTCTCCCATGAGAGGCAAATCCTCCCCTTCCACTACCACACGTGGCCCTCCCCTTCACCTTCTCCCACACCCACCATCACCTGCTACTGTGCAGCACCCAGAGTACCTTAGAGTGTAGCAGGTAATCTCTGACATCAGTGTTTGTATCAACGATTCACATCTCCTATGTTGTACGATGGTTTTCTGTATATTGTGTTTTCTAGTGTTTTCCTCCTATTAGTCTTAAAGAATTGCGGCAGCTGCTTGGATGCTGAGGCAGGGCAAATGTGCTGGACTTTAGGGATAGGGTAGGAGGTGAGGTTACAGGGGTGAAGAAAGAATGAGCTTCTACTTATCACGGTTAGACCCCAGCCTCAGACAGGGAAAATTAGGACAGTGCGGCTCAGTGACTTGCCCCTACACCCCTAGAATGTTGACAAGCTTCCCTTTGGAGCCCTAAAGCACTTTCTGCCAAGGCACCCATGCTTGTCTGACTCCCATTAAACTGCAAACTCCTGAGGTTCGGGTCTGGGTCTTGTTTGCTTTTGTAATCTCACATCCTAGAATGGCACCTGGCACATATAGTAGGTGCTCAATGTACATCTGTTAACTCAACTGCCTAAAGTAACATAGCTAGTAAGTGACAGACTTTTGACTAAAACCCATGCCTTCTGATTACCTTTGCATTACGTAAAGTCTGGGAATGATCCACCTGTCATGTAACAAATGCAGTCCCTCTTGACTTAGAGTGTCTTCATTTCTTGTTTTCCTGTTCTCCTTTCACCTTTTGTTATTACTCTGCCTTCTTATCAGTCACTGTTTGGGCTGGTCCTGCAGTGGGCTTTAGAGCAAAAGGGTGTTTCTGGGCAATCATCAAAAGATCTTTGCAAACTGCACCTCATTCATGGTCAGGAGAGGGTGAGGAATCCAGGGATCCCCCAGTTCCCCGGCCACTCACTGGCAGGCAGTGTTCCAAAAAGCAGCAGCATCTTTCTGCCTCTGCATCCATGCTTGACAAAAAGGGTGAGAGAGGAGGAAATGTGGGAGCAAGCTGAAATTTAAAGGAGCTACAGAAATCCAGCCAGTGACCATAAAGCCCCAGGAAGGCAGGCTTTGAATAAAATCAATAGCAATGAAGTTTCACTTATATGCCAGACATTGTGCTAAACGCTTTTCATAAGACTTCCTATTTAATCCATCTAGCAATCCTAGAGGACAGGTGACAGGTCGTATTATACCCATTTCGCAGAAGATAAAACAGAGGCCAGGAGTGACTTGCCCGATAGCACACATGTAGTCAGTTTTACAGTCGATGTTAGACCCCAGGCGTATCTGCCTCCGGAGCCAGGCATTACGCTTTCCTCGGATGCCCAGGCAGGACGTGCTTTTCCGGAGGTCCCTCTTCCGAGCGCCCCTCCACCCAGGGGATGGCGCTGTCCTGGCGGAGGGTGCCGTCCTGGGCGCGGCGGGCGCGGACAGGACGCGCGGCGCCGGCTGCGCGGAGCGGGCGGAGGCTGGGCGCGCAGCTGCCGCGGTTCTGCGGTACCCGGGCGGGCGCGGGCGAGCGCGGCGGAGCAGATGGCGCCGGCGGGGGGGCGGCCGTTTGGCGTTCGTAGCACTTTCCTTCGCGCATATGTTGCGGACGGGCGGGAGGAGAGGACGACCTCGAGCCCGCTGAGGCGGCCGGTTACTAGCCCTGGATCTTAGCTCTGAACCCCAACTCTGACCCGCGTCCGTGGGAGAGGGGGTTGGTCGTGACGCATCTGCCCAGCCTCTCGGTGACAACCACACGTTCCACTTGTCGTTCTCATCATAAAGCTACAAGAATGGTCTCAGTCCCATTTTACAGCTGGCAAACTGAGGTCCAAGAAGGAACTGACCAACAACAGGACCAGGACTAGACCAGGCTGACTCCTGCCTGAGTGCTTGGCTCCACATGGGGACCACTGTGTCCCCAACCTAAGGGTCCCGTCATAAAGTAAGGCATTTTCTTAATTTTGCCTCTCTACGTCCCAAAAGATGTTCTTCATTCTGTAGGACCTTTGCATATGATGTTCTTTTGAACCTTCTGCCCACTTCCTGCTATCACCCCCCATTTCCTCCAGTGGCTCCTTCAGATCTCAGGTCAGGTGTCACTTACCCGGGAGCCTTCCCGGAATAGCATCATAGCCCTGATCACAGTTTTGACCAATTGATTGATGTGTGTGCTCCCGCCTTACCCCTAAGCTGTAAGTTGCCTGAGGACAGGAAGTGGGTGTCCACTTTTTGCTCTGCATAAGACCCCCAGTACATAATAGGCACTTAAGAAATAATTGTGAATGAATGAGTAATTGAATGGATAAGAGAATAAATGAACAGGCTTTGTGAACTAGCACCTGCTTCCTCACCATCCAATGATCAGCTGGTTGGGGGTAGGGGGAGGGCAGGTAATATAAGAATGAAGGGCTGTTTGGAAATTCTGGGCCTTTCCAACTGCAGCTTTTTATTAATTAAATGTGTCCTGTGGCTGTTCCCATCCTTCTCTTCACCCGCCTCCCTGTTGCCCTGTGACTGGAGACCCAGCCCTTCCTCTCCTGTTGACAGAATGGAGTCTTCCTTATGCTGATGAATGAAGTGACCCTTAATAAGATGCAACCAGGCCAGAAAAAGCCAAATGAGAAAGTTGGCAGCATTGTAAGTGGTTTTTCAGGGGGAAAGTGGAAAAATGGACATTGAAATGAATCCTTTAAGTTGCTTTTCTGACCTGCTTGGTGGGAGAGCTAGGGATTCCAGGACGTTGGAGAGCTTCCCAGATGGGAAGAATTCAGAAGCAACAAATATTTACTGATGTCTACTAGGTGCCAAAGGCTCCTTGGGGCTTTTTGACAAATAGCTCGAAAGACGCTTGGCACATTCAAGACGTCATTTGAACCTCCCCCAAACTGGGGGACTGAGGTTCACTGCCTTCCATTCTTCAGAAAAGGGAACAGAGGCTCGTGGAGTCAAATGGTTTTCACTGCTTTTTGAAAGATCCAAGCATGATTTTATTGGTGATTTTTTTTTTTTAAAAACCTCTTAACATTCGCTGGTGCTCGACATGCAGGTTGATAATTTTGGCTGCGTTTATAACCATTTCCCTGACTGGAAAAACGATTTCCTCCTTGAGAGGTCTCAGATTGACAGAGGCTGATGTAGCTCATTTACTGAATTCAGTAACTTGCAGTTCATTGAAAAGACTAATAGCAAGAAGTCCTTAACAGGACTAATAGCAATAGCTTCTTAGTACTCATCACTTATTGACTGAGTAGCGCTATTAAATTAACATGTCGAATACTTTATATACATTAGCTCACTTAAACTTCACAACAACTTCCAGTGAAGTGGGCACCATTTCAGTCCCCATTTTACGCATGAAGGAACTGAGGGTCCAAGAAGTTAAGTATCTTCCCCAGGACCAAGCACTCGTGAGTTACAGTCAGGATTCCAACCCAGACAATTCACCACTTGGTACGACCATGTTAGTAGTTTTCAGGCTGTTCTCCAAGGAACCCCAGGGTTCCACCCAGAGGTGAAGGAGTTTGAGGCAAAGGGACGTGTGGCTGAGCAGTCCTGAAAGCCCAGTCCACTCCAGCCAGCTCTGTTCTTTTCCCCTAAGGCAAATCTGCATGATTTTGTTGGGCAAAGAATTTCCAGGGCCAAAAATATTTAAAAGTTGGGATGTAATAGACGATACTATTGGTCCCACAACTTCTAGAGATCCAATCTTGTCTCCCCTATGGATCACCCCACAGTGCCCAGCTCTGTGTCTCTGAAAATAAAAGGTGCATTGAATTAAATGTATCAGAGCATTTAGGAATAGCAATTCCACTGCACTTTGTTCTTTGCTGCATTCAGAACTTCCGGGAGCATATGCAGCCATGCAGAAAAGACTTTTCCAGGTCCACCTCCAGCTGGTGGTCACGGAGAGGACTTTGTGCAGGTCAGAGATGAGACTTGGTGGAAATGGCCTCAGAACCATGGCAGAGAGCACCTTGATTCTGTGGCTTCAGTTTGTTCCCAGGAATTTCCTGGAGCTATGGGGGGGAGGGGGTGTACGAAAGGTCAACAACATTAGGATA
This sequence comes from Panthera onca, assembly GCF_046562875.1. Taxonomy (NCBI): domain Eukaryota; kingdom Metazoa; phylum Chordata; class Mammalia; order Carnivora; family Felidae; genus Panthera; species Panthera onca. Next base: position 29,046,134 of record NC_138348.1, read on the forward strand.
GAGAAAATAGGAAGCCTTGGAGGCAGGCAAGAGGGCTGTGCTACCTGTAGAGAAGATAATGATTTTGCCTTCGGGTTATACTGAAGATTGAGGTACACATATACATACAATCAGCCTCCTGGCTGCCCAGCCTATTTCCCTATCCCTACTTTTCTCCATCCATACCCACAAATTTTTGTGGTTAATGTCTTCAAGGTTACTCTTGATGTTTATTATGTATTCAAATCCCATTATGTTCTCCAATGTTAGACACGTGGCAAAATTGGTTATTAGCAAAAACAAAAACATAAACTAAAAACCATTAGCTAAAACTAAAATCAGATAAAGGTATGCATTAAAAATAAATGGTCAAGATGGAGAAGAGAGTTAGAATGCAGGTGTGCAGATGGTAACATTCTAAACAGTTGCTGTTGTTGAGCTTCCAAACTAACTCTGAGCTTCCTAGTGGCCAGAGTGCAAAGGGAAACACAACCCATTATATGATTCCAGTATTCTCTGAGGAGATGCTGAGCTTTTCTTGTAACCTAGAATAAAGAGAATTTTCTTGGGTGGGGCTTCATCTACTAAGAAATGTAGACTGTAATGTCCTCTACAAAAATCTTATGGTAAATTCAATGTAGTTTCCATTTCACAAGATGAGCTGACAATACACAAGATTGCACCTCTGTGAAAACAGTGCTTTGAAGGGCCATGGAGATAGGGTTTTGAAATTCCCTGAATGCAGAAATTAAAGACTGATTTTGTGGAGAAATAGATGGAACCACATGTCCTTCAAATAACACTCCCTAAATAGTGGTTCCCTCAGTAGGGCTTGGGCTAGGACTTAGGCGGGAGGTAGTGGAAACTTTGAGTATGTGTACTGTGTTTATTCTAAGTGCAGGTCCAGCCTCAAGCTTTCTAGCCAGCCCATGACCAAATTTGCTGCTCACTCAGTGCTCACTCAGTGAACATTCTTCAAATCCAGAGAGAAAGGTGAATAAGTTATATGAAGTGGACCTCACCCAAATATGTAGTTTTAAGTTCTTACAAATACAACTTGCACAGATCTTACATAGGTGCCTCTCCTGCTGCTGCTTTTCTAGCTCCTGGTCCAAGCAAGGTCTGCCAGTCTGTTTAGACCTGGCCTTGGTATTTCTGGCTCATTTAGCCAGTGCACCATTCATCTGCAAAGAAGGAAGAGAATAAAGATGTCATCAATAATATTCCTACAGAGCCTCAACCAAGTTCTCCTAGCGTGGGAGGCAGTAATTTGTTCCCTGATATATGGGGATTGCTTTTCTTCAGTAGCTGAGACCCAATCAGTCTTCAGAGGTGGTTGTAATTAATAGGTAAGGAAGTGCAAATACATCTGAATTAATAGAGCCACTAGGTGTGACTAACTATAATATGATTACATGTGAAATTAACCCAGAGATCAAACTTAATCAATCCAGACTAATAACTGCCAGGACAACAATTTGTGCTTTTAGATGAGTTTACGTTGAAAGGAACTAAAGAAAATGAACTCTGTTAGAATGTAAAGCCTGTCTTTTTTTTTTTAAAGTGTGAGCAGCCTACTAAGATTATAAATATGCATGTAGATGGTATTAATGTCCAGATGTCAGATAACCAAACCATTATTTGTATTGACAAGTGAGAGTAAACAAAATTAGAAAATCAGAAACTAGGAAAGAGAAGCACACATTTTTTAAAAGATTTTTCTTTTTAAGATTTTTCTTAAAAAGAAATGGGTGAAATGAAAAAGAAATGGGTGAAAAGGAAGAATTTCTTTTCTTAAAAGGAAACAGATTTTTCTTTTTCTTTATACCCAACGTGGGGCTCAAACTCAGAATCCTGAGATCAAGGGTCACATGCTCTGTCGACTGAGCCAGCCAGGCTTCCCAAGAGAAGCACAAATTGAAAAAGTGGAGCTGAAGGGTTTCTGGGTGGCTCAGTTTGGTAAACGTCCAATTTCAGCTCAGGTCATGATCTCACGGTTCATGATTTCGAGCCCCGCGTCTGGTTCTGTGCTGACAGCTCAGAGCCTGAAGCCTGCTTCGGATTCTGTGTCTCCCTTTCTCTCTCTCTCTCTGCCCCTCCCTGGCTCGCACTCTCTCTCCCTCTCTCTCTCTCTCTCTCCTGGCTCGCACTCTGTCTCTCTCTCTCTCTCTCAAAAATAGATAAACATTTAAAAAAAACTTTTTTAAGTGAAGCTGAAAGAATCTGAATCTCCCAAATGCTGTAACTTTTATTATTTATTCATCTGATTCCAATAACTTTAAAAAATTACTAGATAATATCTCACCCATAGAATATACAATCTATAAAGAGCAAGATCGTAAAGAGCCATACATTTACAACTCTGCTTCATCAACAAATGCAGTGCATTGCATCTTGATGGCAAACCTTCCTCCTCCACCCCCACCCCAGAGGCAAAGGCTACCCTGACTTTAGTGTTTTGCTATGGAGGTAGATGATATGGCCGGCCCTAACTCTTCACCCCTCACTGTAGCCACACCTTTTTCCATGTAACTTTGCAGAGCCCTCTCACTGCGGATAGTGCACAATTCCCTCTTTTCTTCTCTATTTGGTCACATAACCTTCTTTGGCCGAGAGAAAGAAGCAGAAATGATGTCAGTTCTAAGCCCAGGCCTCAATAGTCTTTCTGTGTTCCCACTTGCCTTTTTGCACCTTTTGCATGACCATAAACAAACAAACAAACAAACAAACATGCCTGGACTGTCAGTCAAGGAGAAGGACGGAAGACCCGTGGAGCAGAGCTGAGTTATCCCAGCACGGCCCAGCCTGCATCAGCCACCCCCCAGTTCCAGGAGAGTAAATGGTTGTGGCTGCAAGAGACTGAATTTTAAGGTGAGTCCTTCTACAACGCTTTTTGTGGCGATCGTTAACTTCCACACATATTCTCTCTTTTCTTTATAGTTTTATTACAGATATGCCCTTGAACATATTGGTTCAAACAATGAAAACATGTGTTTTCAAACCTTGTATAAAAGGTACAACACTGTCGAATTCTTTTGCATAGCTGGCATGAGGATTTTAAAGGTACAAGTCAGTGATTGCAAAGAGCCCTAAATCAGCCAAGAGTTTATAAAATTACAGTCGTAAGCAGGTAAACAGACTTTCAAATGGGCATTCTGCCAAGGAGCAGGTCCGGCCAGATCAACATAAACAATCAAAGCCACACACAGATGATAATGCTGTTGGGCAAAACAGCAGAGAGAATGTAGACCGAGACCTCCATTTGTGAGCGCATTCCATCCGAGGGAGACTGTGGAGCCAGGCAGACCCATTTCACAGCCTTACACCCTCCTTTTTCACTGTAAACTTGAGCAGGTAGTTTATACTCGCGGAGGCTCAGTTTTGCCATCTGAAAAACAGATAATAATGTCCCCCAGCAGAACACCGTTCATTCACTCACCCCTCTGAAACCAGAGGTTTCGATTCTAACTTTTATAAAGGGGATGAGAGTTGATGAAATGAGGCGATGGGATGGAAAGGAAGAGGAACTCTTTTTCTTCTGAGGCACGGAGGATTTGTGAATCAAAGGAGAGGCATCTGAAGAATGTCCAGCTGATATCATGTCCCTTCTCAGTGAAGAAGACCAAGTCATCTGCAGGTTCCAGTGCATCAGAGTCAATGTCCTGTGGAGACAGCTGTGAACAGCCGGAGGAGAAAAAAGCCATTCAACTGCTTTGTGTTAAGAGGTCTTTAAATACTTAGAGGCTACATAGTATATTAGATTATGTAATGATGTCAGGGGGTTGTTAGCTCAACACTCCAGTTTTCCACATGTGAGAACTGAGGTCCAGAGGGAGCAAATCTTGATAAAATCATACAATGAATTAGGGCACATCTGAGATTTGAATGTGGGGCTTCTGCTTCCCATTCATTCTGGGGCTTATTCATTACCATTTGTTTCTAGAACCTCTAAACTCCCTTTTGAGGAATGGGATGTGTAGTTGTCATATCACCATCCCTTTTAAGACTGGGAAAGCCGGGTTACAGTAGTCTTTCCTCATAAATTTCATTGCGTGAGACTTTAAATTTTGCTTTTAATGTTTATTGAGAGAGAGAGAGAGAGAGCACAAGCAGGGGCGGGGGCAGAGAACGAGAGGGAGACACAGAATCTGAAACAGGCTCCAGGCTCTGAGCTGTCACCATAGAGTCCAACGTGAGGCCTGAACTTGGGGACAGTGAGACCATGACCTGAGCTGAGGTCAGACGCTCAACTGAGCCACCACTTTAACCAAGGTTTTGCTTTTGTCTAAACTCTTATCTCCCATTCTCTCTCGATTCTTCTTCAACCGGGCTTTCACCCTACCACCTACTTAGCAGCTCCTGTGAAGGGCCACTAAGACCACCTGCCATGTTGTGAAGTTCAGCTGTCAGTTATCAGTCTTCAACTTAAGTTGTTAACAACTCCTCTTAGGCATAGTTGATCCCTCTTTCCTCCTTAAAATACCATTTTCACTTGGTCTTTAGGACACCATGCTCTCCTGAATCTCTTCCTACTGCTGCTCCTCAGGCCATTTGATATTTTATTTGTATGTCCCTGTCCTTATGTCACTGGAGTGCCCCAGGTCTTAGTTCTTGGAACTTTTTATCTAAACTCACTTCGATGATTTCATCCAGTTGTGTGTCTTTGTTTTTTTTTTTAAATTTTTTAATGTTTATTTATTTTTGAGAGAGAGAGAGACAAGTGTGAGCAGGAGAGGAGCAGGGAGAGAGGGAGACACGGAATCTGAAGCAGGCTCTGAGCTGTCAGCACAGAGCCTGACATGGAGCTCGAACTTGGAAACCACGAGATCATGACCTGAGCCAAAGTCGGACGCTTAACCAACTGAGCCACCCAGGCGCCCCACAGTAGTGTGTCTTTAAATACTATGTACATGCTGATGAATTTCAAATTTTTATTTTCAGACTGCATCACTACCCAGAGCTCCAGATTTATATATCCACATGCTCAATCAACATCTCTACCTGGATGTGTAAAAGATTTCTTAAACTTACTTCCAAAAGCTCCCTTACCTCTTTCTCCCCAGATGTGTACTTCCCATAGTCTTTTCTAGCTCAGCAAATGGCAATTCCACACATTCAGCTGCCCAGTTCACAATCCTTGAAGTATCTTTGACTTCTATCATTCTCTCACACCTCACATCCAGTTTATTAGATGCATCTTTAAAATATGTCCAGGATCGGGGCTCCTGGGAGGCTTGGTTGGTTAAGCGTCTGACTCTTGATCCCAGCTCAGGTCTTCATCTCTGGGTCGTAGGTTCAGGTCCTGTGTTGAGCTCTATGCTGGGCATGAAGCCTAACTTTTAAAAGATGTGTATAGGGGGTTGGTTAAGCATCCAACTCTTGGTTTCGGCTCAGGTCGTGGTCTCGTGTTTGGTGGGTTCAAGCCCCACGTTGGGCTCTGTGCTGATGGTGGAGAGCATGCTTGGGATTCTCTCTCTCTCTCCCTCTCTCTCTCTCTCCCTCTCTCTCTCTCTCTCTGCCTCTCCTCCACTTGCTCTCTGTCTCTCTTGAATGAATAAATAAACTTAAAAATAAATTTTAAAAAAATGTGTATACACACACATACATATATATGAATATATATCAAGAATCTCACCATCTCTTGCGATCTCTACCACCACCATCTTGGTCCAAGCTTCCATTAACTTGCATTTGGATTATTCCAACAGCTGCCAGCTTGGCCTTCCTTGTTTCATCTTACCCAGTGGTCTCTTTAAAACGTTATCCAGAGAAAGCTTATAAAACAAGTGATCTCATGCCATACTATGCCACTTTTCTGCTCAAAATCCTCAAATGGCTCCTCAGTTCTCCCCAGATAAAGCCTAGGAACCAAGGCATTGCATAGTCAGCAGCAAGGTACCTCTGACTCAGCCACCACTTTCCCACTCACAAACGTCCTCTGCTATCCCCTTCTATGTGATCACACTAAATATACTGTTCAGCAGTTTGCTTGAACTTAACACCATACCTTGACAACCTTTTCACATTGGCACCATTAACACCATCCTTTTTAACAGCCTTTATTAGCAAAGGAATATGTTTATGATATAGTACTTAAGGGACAGAAACACTTAAGGAACTACAACCTTAAGTATGTGCAAAATTGAAAAAAATCTAGAAATAAAGATACCAAAATGTTAACAATGTTTGTGACCAATTGATAAATTTGCATTTTTCCATCTGCTTTTTACTGCTTTTCTTTCCTTTACAAATTCTCTACAAAATAATTACATAAACTCACAAAATGATTAAATACAAATGTGTATGTGGGGGGGGGGGGAGACTAGAAAATACCCACTGACAAGAAGATGGACAAATGCATTTTGATATATGCCCACAATGGAAACAACTCAGCAATAATGAGGAAGGACCTACTGATATACATGCCATGGATGTCTCTCAAAAACATCAGGTAATGAAAGAAGGGATACATGAAACAATTCCTCTTGGATGATTCAATTTATGTAATGTTCTAGAACAGGCCAAATTACTCTATAGCGACAAAAAGCAAATCAGGGGTCACCTGGGGTTGGGGTGTTAGGGTTGACTGCAAAAGGGCATTAGGGATTTGGGGAGGATAATGCTGATTTTCGTTATCTTGATTGTGATGCTTACATGGGTATATACACTTGTCAAAACTCATCAAACTGCACACTTAAATTGGAAGCATTTGTTGTACATAAATTTTATCTCAATAACTTGGTTTAAAAAGAAAGCAGCAAGCTAGAAAGGAGTGTACAAAAATGGCAATCTTTATTAGAATAGTGATGGAATATGGGGGTGTGTGCTCTATAATGTCATATGAAGGTATGAGAGTATACAGGAGAAAAAAAGTTTTTTCAAAGGCGAGTTGAGGAATTCTCCAGGAAAATAACTTGCTTTTAAAACTCAAGTTCCAGGGTGCCTGGGTGGCTCAGTCAGTTAAGCGGCCGACTCTTGGTTCGGCTCAGGTCATGAGCTCAAGGTTTGTGGGTTGCAGCCCCACATTGGGCTCCACACTAACAGCGTGGTGCTTGGGATTCTGTCTCTCCCTCTCCCTCTCCCTCTCCCTCTCCCTCTCCCTCTCCCTCTCCCTCTCCCTCTCCCTCTGCCTCTCCCTCTCCCTCTCCCTCGGTCCCTCCTGGGCTAGTGCTTTCTCTCTCTCAAAATAAAAAAATATACTTAAAAAAAAACTCTCAAGTTCCTTGAAGAGCCGTTTTGTGAAAAGATCTCTCTTAGTGTTCCTTCCCTTTGGTGCAGGAGTGAAACAAACACAACCAAACTGCCCTGCAGAGTAAAGGATTTGGAGGAAGCAGGTGAACAGCCCAGGAACAACAAAACAACAACGACAACAACAACAGCTTGGAAAGAAGTGCAAGGAGGAGGCAGAAAGACGGATTCTGCCAAGATGAGAAAGGGTAGGACCTGGAGGAGGAGAGAGCCTGGGAGACGTCCCTGGCAATGGGCGCTGCTAAGAGACTGAAACAAAGGAATGTCTAGTGTTCAACTTTAAGGGGTTTGCCATTCGTGACTGCTGAATCACTCGTAAAACTTTCCCACACATAACTCCTTGCCGGGGTTATCAGAGGAAAGGATCGACCATCTCTCGTGTGGAATGCAGGGGTAAGGGAACAGGTGAAACATGCCAAGTGAGACGAGCAAGAATTTGGTGGAGGAATCAGAGCAAAGGCATCCAGTAGAGATGTATCCATACACACACATCCCCAGACGTCAGAGGGAGGATGCCGGGTTTCCCCTTGCACCCAGGATGAGTATTCAAGTTATTTTCGCTCAAGTACAACTTCTCATCCTCAGGTAGATTGGAGTCAAGGGGACAACCTGATGCCAAAGACTCCTTGATCTTTGTTCATTTAGTTAGATTAAGACTTAAATCCTTTTTTTGGAAACAGGGCTAAATGGGTTTCTTTTGAAGTTTTCAGAGTTTGTTAAGAATTAAAGTAATTCACATTGGAAAAAGAAAATCATTTGCAGCAGAACTCCTCTTCAGGAGAGTTCCATATAGAGTCAGAAGGAATAAGCTGGTCTGCCCTTTGCAATAATAAGAACTAACCTTAGCTGAGTACTTACAATATGGCAGGTCCTGTTCTGAGTCTTTTGCAAGTATTACATCATTTCATTTTCACTAGAACCTCTATGAGGTAGATGCCATTATTACCCCTACTTTATAGATGAGAAGACTGAGGCACATGGAGGTTGAATCATTTGCTCAAAGTCACAGAATTAGTGTGTGTTGGAGTTGGGGTTTTATCCCCGAGTGTTGAAAAATCCCCTGCAGGTAGAGGGCAGTGTATGCTACTGGCATCCAGTGGGTAGATGCCACAAACACTGATAAACATTCTACTATGCACATGACATCCCCCACAACAGAGTTATCCAGACCCAAATGTCAACTGCTTGTAAACCCCACACTATGCCTCAGATCAGTTAAGAGGGGTGTGTGTGTGTGTGTGTGTGTGTGTGTGTGTGTGTGTTTCGATCCTCCCCCCTACAAGAGGCATGATGCACCAATACTATTGGCTACTTCCTTAAAAGAAGGTGGGCCTGGTTAAGTGCAGAGGGTTTGTTTTACTGAGAGGGCTATGCAAATTAGGAGCCAGAGCTGAATTGTTTAGGACAATAGAGGAGCAAAGGAGCATTTTGTGCTAGAAGGGTGGCAGTGGAAAAAGGCCACAGGTGATGGTGAGAGAGAAGGCCACTGAGGAAGGACACATCCATGCAGTGGAGATTTGGGACCGTTTTGCTGTAAGGGGTGCATGTAAGCCTTGTCTTGCCGCTCTCCAGCAACACTTTATTAATCTGAATGGCTTGATAATGTTTTGCACAATGGATTTTCTTTGGAAGGAATGAAAAGAAATGCAGAGGTACATGCCCCTCACATACACATCACAGAGTATAACAGGCTGCTTGCTCGTGGGGGTCATGGAAGTTACACACCCCAGTCACTTCTATAGCATGCCTGAGAGGGTGACGACCACAGGTCATCCATATCCCTAGCACTATCTATACAATTCTGGACCAGCTCTTTCACTCTCACAGCTACTTCCTGATGACCTCAGATTTCTGTCTCCAGCCCAGACCTCGCTTCTGAGCTGCAGACCTTTTATCCAGCTTCTCCTGGATATCTCCACTGACTTCTCAAAAATCAGCGTTTTCAAACCTCAACTCATGACTTATCCCTCTCTTCTTCCCCCTGATTCCCGCCTTCCTGGTTGTTGGAATTACCCTGCAATTGTTTTTGAGCCAACAACCATCAGATTCCCAACTCTGCCTCCCAACATCTTCCCCATCCAATCACCTAATCTCTCTCCAAAGTATCCCTTGACTGTGGCCCCCTTTCCCACCCACAAGTCCCATAAATGCATGTCTGTTGTGATTAATATTCAACAGCAAAGTGGAGGGGCTGAAACACAGTTCCTCCAAATCAATATCTGGGGCTCTTTCTGCCTCCAGCTTTATAAATGACCCAGAAAAAAAAAGAACAAATGTAAATTCATGGTGAGTGCTGATGATACAGAATTATGTGGCAAGCTGGGGCGGAGGGCAAAGAGCAGGAAAGATTCATCATGACTTAGATCAGCTCAGCAATTGAGCTGACACATGGCCAATTAAGTGTGTTCATGGGAGGCACCAGAGAAGTCTGCAGTGAGGCCCACAGAAAGAAGGCAGGCATGGACACGCTGCTTCAGAACCAAATCTCATCGCCTCACCTAGAGAGGGAACCTCAACTCCTGACACACGAAGGAACAGAGTTGAAGAGAGAAGCTTGGGCCCACCAGTCCCAGGCAGGGATGCCTCCCCCACCCCCACCCCTGCCCCCATCCTTTCTAATGTCGGTGCAAGTGTAAGTTTTCTTAAGGATTTTTTTCCCATTATTGGGCAAATGTGCCATTTGGATTGCAGATTTTATTGAGCTAGAAAGGTCCTCAGAGGTCACCGGTGCTGAGGTTCCCAACAGTGGATTATGAACCTCTGGGGAACCCTGGAGCCGTTGCAAGAGATGCTCAAACCCACATTTACATTATGCCTGACTGTGGGCTGAATCAACCAGTGAGGCTTAATCTTGGCGCCATGGATCTATCTGTAGGCGTTCATGGTGGACTTGAGGCCTTTATGAACCTTCTGAAATTGACTGCAAATATTTTTATATGTATGTGCATTTGACAGTATTTCTAGGAAAAAGGACTGTTGCATTTTATTAACATCCTACTCAAGTAAACTTTCTACCCAAGTGAATACCATGTATAAATCTTTTAAAAATATATTAGATTTTGTTATTAATACACTACAAATTCATTTAAAGCATTGAGTTAAAAAAAAGAGCAGGTTTTTGTTATTGTGTATTTTTCTCAAAGGATTATTAGCACTATACATGATGATCATATGAGAGTCCTTTTGTTATTTTTATAAAAAAAACTCCTCACAAAATGCATAACTGATAAAGGGCTTGAGTTCATCATATATAAAGAGCTCTCTCACCTCAATAATGAGAAAGGATTCCATTTGCATGGCATTCTGGGAAAGCAAAGACTTTAAAAGACAGGAAGCAGGTCAGTGGATGCCAATTCAGGGTGGGGGCATGGGGAGGGATTCATTGCAAAAAGACATGAGCAAACTTTTTGGGGGGATGGAAATGTTCTGTATCTCATGTGTGGTAGCGGCTAAATGACTGCACACATTTGTCAAAACTTATCAAATTTGATACCTAGAGTGAATGCTCTTATGTAAATTAGGCCTTAATAAACTGGACTTAAAAGTAAAGAAAGTCCTTGTATTTGAAAACCTATCAATTTAGTCCGATCATTTTGTGTGTGAGGAGACTGAGATCCAGAGAGGTCAGTGATGTACCCGTTTTCCACACCATTTTCCACATCTATTCGATTTAGCAGGGCTCTCACTCAGTGTTCCCATCCCTGGGTACAGAGCTGTATGAGCAGGCCTGGCAGAGTCTTCCATAATTATTTCCATGACGTGCTGAGGATCCATGCATCACAAGCTGGCCCGGAGCCACTCCTCAGTCCCCAGAGGGTTGGGACCTCAGTTTTAACATCCACCTCAGAGCTGTCTACAAAAGTCTACAAGACTCTGGGGGCAGTAACAGCCTCTTACAGAGTGTGACCCACAGGGAAAGGTAGCCCTTCAAGACTGACCACTTGGGAATGTTGACGTAAGACTTCTGACATTTGTGTATCAGGTAGGAGGGTGGTAGCCTTCACAGGACACCATGATACCTTGTAACAGACATCAGAAGCAGGTGCAGTGTCCCCAGATACCCTAAAGACCACTAACTAACTTATGTTGTACATATGTAGGACACCTTTCAGGCATTTTCAGGCACATTTGGTAGTGGGAGCTGGGGAGGCAGGTGGCATACAGAGGACTGAGGTCTTGCCTGAGCAGGCAGGGACAATTTGAACCATTGCTAGAAACATGACCCTGTCAATATCTTCAGAGACTGGGGAAACTGATTTCACACAAGCCACATTAGCTGGCCAGTGGTATACAAAGGGCTAGAATGTAGCTCTCATGGTTCCTTGTCTGAGCCCTCTAGTTGATTCAATTGCTGATGAAGTCCCTCACTCCACTTTCAAAAAGATGTGGGGTGCGAGGCGGAGTGGGACAGACCTTGAGACCCTATACAGAGACTAAGAGCTTATTTCTTTTTATTTGTAAAAAAAAATTTAATGGTTATTTATTTTTGAGACAGAGAGAGAGAGAGAGAGACAGTGTGTGAACTGGGGAGGGTCAGAGAGAGAGAGGGAGACACAGAATCCAAAACAGGCACCAGGCTCCAAGCTGTTAGCACAGAGCCCATCACGGGGCTTGAACTCATGAACTGCGAGATCATGACCTGAGCCAAAGTTGGATAGTTAACCAACTGAGCCACCCAGGCACCCTGAGCCTGTTTCTTTTTCAAAGTGAATAATCATCTAGTTGTTGAAGTTTTTTTAATTAAAGCTTTTTTAAAAGCTTCTTAACCTTTCCAAAATATCCCCACAATCCACCTGTTCCCAGAGTGAAGCCCCCAGGGGTTAGCTTAAGCTGTGTGTGGAGCAGCTGCAGACCCAGACATGACCAGGCACACTGCAGACCCAGAAGGGGCCCTCCTGGGGGCTACTTGTAGGAGCAACCAAGACATCTCATGGGAAAGACCTCATTCTGAGCTTTGGATGGGGAAATTTTGTCCTCCAGAGTTCCTCTAAGGGAAACCACAGAATTTATTAGAAGGAATGACTTGATGAGCCCTCTTGGGGTAGACGGTAAGACCCCGGGAGTATGTGTAGGCTGGATTCAAGACTTTAGGGAGGGGGAAGCAGTGTGATAGAGGAGGGGAATTTGAGTCCTCCAGAGGTCATTCCAAGAAGGGGGAGGTGAGGAGTAGAGGCAGGAGGAGGGAAGAGAGAATACAGTAAGGCTGTATGTTCCATGACCATTTCCCCTGCTCCCGTAACCACTGTATTTGACGCAGGACTTCTCATCTCAATTGATGAACAGGCTGAGGTTTAGGTCTGCACAGCAGTGGGAGTGGGGAGGGCGGTGGGCTACACAGGCAGAGGAGAAACAGCACGTGTGCATTCAGGAGCTAGACCACTGAACAGAAGCTCTTGGAATTAGCAGACATTGTGCCAAGAACTTTAGACCCTCACAGGCCGTAGAGATGGCTGGGATCCAATTCCTTTATCTCTGAGGATATCTGGGTTACATATGGAAAGAGAGAAGCAAGCTTGGCTGAGAACAATGGGGAAAGTGGTGCCACTCATGTTTCTATTTCCACCCACTCCCCGCACCCAGCCAGGAAAGAAGAAGCCCAATAGGACAATGATCCTGATGGAGGCTGTCAGCCACCCCTGGGGGGTCTTTGTCGATGTTGAGCTCTGGAGGAGGAGATGGTGGACGACACCTGACGGCATATGGGAGTAAGTGTAAGCAGCCCTCTGGACTCTGGGCTGGCTTGGAGGAGTTTGAGAGGGGCTAGAAGTCCTCTAATTTTGTAGGTGGAAGAGGAACAGAGAAATATTGTGTTGTTACTCTCGTTTTGTATGCCTGATTGGATACAACTAGGATGGGTCGCACCATTTTGAATGTATTGACACCTTGGCCATGGAGCAACCATCTGTTAGGAAAGTGTACACCCAGGCAAAGTGCTCTGGTGATTTAGATGAGTCAGTGAGTGGCTGACAATGACCAGAAGTCAGGAAATGGGGAGAAGAGACAACGTGTGACAGATTATGCTGGGTCAGCATTCAAACACCTGAGTGCATGTTCCTGTCCTATTGATGGGCAAATTGCTTATTGTCTGTGATACTCAAGTGACATCAGTAAAACAGTATAATATACCAATGGCACAGCAGCAGACCCCTTCTGCTGTGTGCAACCCCACAGCTTGTAACCTGCTGCCACAATCCTTAAGGGTGTTAGACTCTTTCTGCCTCTGGCTTTACAAACGATTCCCCCTAAAGAACAAATATAAATTCATGGTGAGTTTTGTGAGCCTCAATTTTATCATCTGTAAAATAGAATCGGTCACCCCTACCTCATACGCTTACTACTAGGTTATGAGATAATGGATGTAAATGTACTTGGCAAACTGTAAAGTGCTACCCGTGTGTAAATTAGCCCCATTAGGCTAAACCATATGAAATTACTGATATTCAATCAATTTAGAACTACAAAAATGGAAATTTCACCCGGTTCAACCTGACACTATCATTTTTTGTTAATTATCAACATAAGGACAACAAATCATGTTTGTGAAGATTTCGGGAACAGGTAAGAGTCTGGAAATGAATTTGTATCAAACAGTGTATTGTCAAAAAGCCTTGCAACATGAGAGAGGTACCCCGGGGCAGATGTCATGGGCAGAGACAAGTCCTGCCTGTCAACCTCAGGGCAGAGACAAGTCCTCCTGAAGGTGTGCAGGCATTTGAGAGAGATAACTTTAACTTGGCCTCTCAGAGCTCTGCACCGGATTCTAATCCACAAAATGAATTTTGGTTTAGACTTTGCAAGTCTTACTGAGGACATGTGGCTCTTATCCAACTTTTATGGTTGACTTAAGGCATCAACCACAACAATAATATTAATGGCTGATTTTCCATGCGCGTTCTGTAGGCACAATGTTAAGCTCTTAAATGAAAAATCTAGATGTTGGGGAGAAGACTCTACTGAGGTCTTAAGGCCAATGACACCTGTTCCAAACTGCCTCATATCAGAGAAGGAGTACGGCAAAATTGGAGATGGCTGGGTCCCATCCTCTGTAGCAAATTGATCCCAGTCATTTCCTTAACTTTTACAATAACACATCCCCACGGTTTATGTGACTAGACTGCGTAACCCTATTTTAAGCATTACATTGGGATTTTACTGTATTTTTATTTCCATTTAATTATTTTTGTTTTTTGTTTTTCTTCTTACACAGAGGTCCCTTAGCTGCTAAGAGGAGTGGTAACCGACACGGCAAGACTTGGACATTCCTGGTCCTCTGGTTCTAATCCCATCAGGTTTAAAAATGGACTTTTTTGTGCATGAAGGCCTCTGATCGCCTCTTTTGCAAGGGCTTAATTTAATGGGTGGTCTTGGTTCAGCCTAAGGTAATCAATAACCAGCCATACTTCTGCAGTATAAATGGCTTGAAAAGAGTGGCATATTTGCAATTCATGATAACAGCATTTAATTTGAGGCCTAGGCATTTCATCTTGAAAACAAATGTTGCCGACACCAGAACATACTGGTGGAAATTTGTACGATTTGAGAATGGCCATGTTGGGAATCTATTTTGCAAACTTTGCATCCTAAATCTCTTCCCTCATAACTGCCACCATTCTGATTTCTGGACCATTCCATTCTATAGGAATTAACTGACATCTGAAAGGTGACTCACATTTTAATGTTGGGTATTTTCAGAAACATTTGACAAGTAAGGGATAGTCCTAGAAACAAGTTCTTTCATTTTCATTGAAATAAATATTATCTCCACTATACAGAAAGGAAACTGAAGGTTCCAGGACATGTAAATTTCCTGAGGACTTACAGGTCTACCACTTTCTAGACATATGTCTGTTGAGTGTTTTTACCATCTTATCCTTAACGTCTAACGAAGAGGCAACACAAAGTAAACACTCAATATTTGCTGGATAAATTAATATAATCACTGAGAGGGCTGGCAGACTGGGAGGAAGAGAAAAATCCTGAGAGACCTCAGTCTAGCCTCTACTCTCCTCTGGAGAGTGAAACTTATTAATATCTAACTATCTGTCTCTGTTCAGGGACTGGCACCTTGAAGGGTAAGGGAAATGGGCGTTCTTTCTAGACCAGCAATGAAGCTTGGAGGTTAACCCTTTGCCCACAAATTCTTTCCTTGACAAAAAGGTATTTTTTGTCTTTTTCTCTTTTCCCTTCTATCTGTGGGGTTAGTCAGAAGGGGTCAGACGGTATTTCCATGAATCTCTAGTAATGGCCTTATTTGTCCCTGAACTCCTCCAGTGTTTATCTTATGTGGCAGGGCAGTAATGAGGTAACATTTCCACTCAGAAAATTCCCCCTTGTGCCCTCGACAGCAGAAGGGCTCACTCCACTTCTTAGGAAAGTGGCCACCTGGGTGTCGACAATCTTCTGCTATTCACTAGTGAGCTTAGACATAATCTTTCATTACACAAACAAATAAAAACTTGTGTTATTTGCCCAGAAACATGCCAATGCATGTGTTGCTTCCATGGTAGCCATGCTGCTGAGGACACTCAGTAACGTGACTCCCCCTACCCCAGGAGTCACGGCTCATTATACTGTCTCCAGGGACCTCTTACCCTGAGCAAAGCATAATGGAATGACAGCTCTATAGCCTCTTAGCATGAGGGAGATTCCATTTGATTCATAGTTTTCCTGGAGGGCTGAGGGGCCAAGAGGGCACAGGGTTAATTCACTTGCCCAGCTTAGGTTCAAATCCCTCTACACACAGAAATGGACTGGATGGGTGGCAGTCGATTTAGCATTTTAACAGACAGCTGCCTACCCCACCAAAGCCTCATGGCTTCACAGGGTGCATGTCTGGAGCTGAAGAGAGCAAGGCGGTACTGGAAGGTTAAAGCAATGGAAATACCCCATAGCTGAACTGTGCTCCTGGATTAATAGACTTTTGAAAAATCATTCTTTCAAGGAGCTCTTTGCTCCTGAAGAGAAAGGAAACATATCATTCCACAAAGCAAAGGAACTTCAGAAATCCAGCAACTCAATAGCATTGGAAGGCCCAGTCCATCCAAGTACAAACTGACCTGGCTCAAGACCCAGCTCTTTATGATACAAATTCTGTTATAGAATTAAAAGGGAGATGCCCTCTACTTCTCTGAACCTGGTTGTGTCGGGCTTTGAATACAGTTGAGGGGTGTGTGTGTGTGTGTGTGTGTGTGTAATGAAAAAGATTCTATACCAGAAAAAAATAATCAGGCCATGTGGGTATCACCATACTGAAGGCAGAGGAGCCTAGTGGTTACAAACTGAGTGTTAGAACCAGACTGCCTGGTGTAATTCCTGCCTCTGCCACTTACTGAGTGAATTTGAGCACATCTATAAGGATTTCTGTCCTTTGGGCCCCTCGGTTGTAGAAGAAAGGTTAATAGCCTTTCCTAATCAATGAGTTATTGTGAGGATTAAATTAGTTAATACGTGTAAAGTGTTTAGCATATGGCGGGCATGTAATGGGGACACAAAATGTTAGCTACTGTTGATGGCAGTTTGGTACAATCATATGTGTGTATATGTATAAAGAAGACAGAAATTAGGAGAAAGTAAGGACCCATGTGTGCCTTGGGTTTACTTTCCTTCAGTCTCATTTCTTGACTCTTTTGGCCCCTTTTTGTTCCTGTCATCCCACCCCACCCCACTCCCCCACACACCTCCACCATTACCACCAACTGTATGTCAAGAACAAAATCTGCCTAGAAGAAAGCATATTTCTAACTGAATTTTTAAAAGATTTGGTGTTTGGTTTGGCTTAATTTTCCTCAGGAAGCTTTGAGCACTGTTCAAGATTGGTTCTGAGATTCCCATTTTTATATAGCTCAGAGCTCTAATGCAAACAGTCCTGGAATAAGTCATCCAGTGGATACAAGAAATAACTCAAGAATGATTTGAAAGCTCTTAAAGAATGATGAAAGTATTTCTTAGGCTCTGGAGAAGATCACATTTTGCTGTTCCCTCTGGAATTTCCAGTTGGCAGGAAGACTGCCCCACCCCTTCCCACCACCACCCCTTAATATCATGAATGGAAACCTAAAACAGAATCTTCTGCTGGAAAAGTCCTGAAAGATCTCATTCTTCCCATGTTTTCAGACCTGAATTATCTTAAACAAACAGGGAGTGGTCAGCCAATCATCTCTTTGTTTTATAGCAGGGAAAACTAGAGCTCAGAGAAGCTGGGGAACTTGTCTGAAGTCATTCAGTCCACTTAGGCAGGCCCAGGACCCCAGACTGAAATCCAGCCCTCTGCTTACACTCTGCAACTCTCGATCTCTGCTGACCACTTCACTGTAGACCAAGCTTCCTCCAGAGGGTCTTATCAAAACCAGTCCTCTGACTAGTTAGCACATTTACTCTCATTTTGTTCTGAAAGGAAAGACCATGGAGTTTCCACTCTCAGAGTCATCAGTGAGGCGTACTCACCCATTAGTCATGGTCATTGCTCTCCACAGGACACTTCAGTTCACCTGTGATGGATATTGCTCTAAAAGCACTATGGCTGGAAGGTATGGGAGTATGATACAAGACCCATGCTGTGTCCCAGGACTCAGAGATCCCAAGAATGCTGGGACCATGGAGGGAAGTGTAAACTCCCATGTAGGGCTGAACAAAGCCCAGGAAATCCTGAGACTGTACATGGGCAAGACCAAAAAGGATCCATAGCCTTTATGGACCCATTTTAGGATCCACTTTCAGAAGGATGGTGTGGTTGGGGCGCCTGGGTGGCTTAGTCGGTTGAGGGTCTGACTTCAGCTCAGGTCATGATCTCAGGGTCTGTGAGTTCGAGCCCCGCATTGGGCTCTATGCTGACAGCTTGCTCAGAGCCTGGAGCCTGCTTCAGATTCTGTGTCTCCCTCTCTCTCTGCCTCTCCCCCACTCATGCTCTGCCTCTCTCTCTCTCTCTCTCTTGTCAAAAATAAATAAACAGTAAAAAAAAATTAAAAAAAAAAAAGGATGGTGTGGCATAGTGGAAGGGGAGAAGAAGTCCCAGCTCTGTCACCAGTTAACAATATAACCTGAGTTCCCCTCTCCATGTCTCTGAGTCTGAGTTTCCCCTCTGCAAAGTGAAAGACTGGATGACTTCTGAGTCCTCTTCCAGCTGTAAGGGGCTCCTTTATGAACCTAAAGGTATATTTCTGAATGACTAAGGACCTAGATCTTGACATCAGACTTGGGTTCAAATCCTACCGCCACCACTGTGTGGCCTAAACATCCATTTTTTTGCATCTATAATACAGATGATGTATTCATGTAACTTTGAAGTTATCATGGAGATTCAGTGGCATAATACCTGAACAGTATTCAGCATGGAGATTAATAAATGTCAGCAGCTGCTCCATTTACCAGCCCCTCCTTCATCATCCAGAACAAAGGCCTGAAGTCCAGTTAGATTACTCTTGTTGTAAGCTAAGTGCCCACAGCCTTCCTATAAATCTTGTAGGAGTGGCAAGAGAGTGATGTGATTTTGTCACCACTGGAAAAAAGCACAACACTCTACTTTTCATTCTAGGTTGGATTTGTTGAAGGTGGAAAAAGTTGGATAGCTCATTGATTGGCTTTGGTTTGAACCCCTTACTTCGTCCCTTGCTCAGTGAGTTCCAATTTAGATGGATCCTCCGGTTTGTGGACTTAGCCTGAAAATCCCAGAGTTCTGTCCAATTAATGCTGAATGGCATTTCCTTACAAGACTCCTGGTACCTGGAAATGTCATTAAAGAAGCACAGAGCTAGGTAAGGACCAGATAAAGGGAAGCATCTCCTTGCCTGTACATCAACACCATTCAACGCGTTGTTACAACAACGACGGAAGCTGTCTGATGATATCATCGGTGGCAACTGGTCAGTGAAAATGTTTTTTAATTGTGACTTGAATGTGTTTATCAACCTTGCTTTGTGACATCGAAAAGACAGCGACAGAAACACAGGGAGCCACAGTCCTCCGGGGAAAACATTAGTCATCTGTGAGTGCACAGGCCTTGGCAGATGGTCAGCTCTTTTCCTGAAGTCAGACTTCCCAAGCCACCGCACAGCGTCACCGCCAGAAACGAAGAGTGTTATCTTGACGTTAAACATCTTTATAATAAAATTACTAATTGGTGACTAATACCACAGGCTTTGAGCTGAAGAAACAAATCTCATAGAAGCTGTGAAGTGGCTGACTGCATATTCCATAATTAAAAACCACTCTGAAAAGTCCACCCGTCCCACACCATGGTCTTTTTAGATTCTCCAGGTGATCTTGAGAGAGCTGAATAGCCTGAAGAGCTATTTTTAAATATTCAGATACATCATAATATCACAGTAGTTGCATTCCTATTTTTTAACATCTTTAATTATACTATGTTGCATTACAGTTTCCAGGATCCCCGCACCCCCCTCATATTTGGCAACTCCACAGCATCTGTCAAAACAAATTAGCACTTTGGGTGGTAGAAATATATATTTTATGAAAGCAGCGAATGTGTCAGTGTTGGACAGAAGCTTAAACCTGATTTATTGGTTTGTTTTCTTGGGTTTCAGACCCAACAGGCAGAAGCTTTTGAGAGAATTTTCCATTCGCATCACTGGTGCACTTGCAAAATACGTAAAATGCATTCAAATTCCACCAGAAAGAGCCACTAATTATGATATGTATTTGCATATGTTTAATCACATACATCTTATTTCATTTTGCTATTTCTGCAGGGCCCCTTGCTTCAGGGAGGCGGTCCTTGGTGCTGGTACTACGTGGGCTCAGCAAAGTTCTCTCTAGCGAGTACTCCACTGCCGCACTGTTAGTTTTTTGTGTTATCTTTTCCAATGAAATTTGAAATTTACAATTTTTAAATGATGTGTGTGAAATTATATGACTCTATTATGTCATAATATTATACATCCCAAAATATTGGTAAAGGGTTCTCCCCCTTCATCACCTCCCCCCCAACTAAAGATCAGAGCATTACTGGGAAAATAATGATTAACCTTTAAAATCAGATTGGCATTTCTTTTTTCTCCAAATCTAGAATTAATACGCATTTTTTAATCATTAGTGTAATGTTCAGGATGATACTTTTGTTCTTTTGCCTGTTGAACTGTTACGGCTGCTAGTAACCCTTCAAATTGTTTGCTTCATTCAAGCATTCTTTCCTGAATAATTCATTAGGCATTATTATCCAAGCGTGGAACCCCTCATTTAGCACTGCTGATCTTTTCCTTATGTGTAGCTGACAGGCAATCAAAGTTTTTATCAGTGCAGAAAATTTGCAATTCAGAAATGTAGTTGCAGCAATTAGTAGCTATCAGGTAGCATTGGAAGGACAGCTTCATAAAAAGACAGAGTTGAATGAGCTCCACTGATGTTAGCACAAAAGTAATGGGTAAAACTAACCAGCTGTTTCTAAATTTACCAAATGGAACATTCCCTTCTTCTCAGAGTGGAGGCTTTAATTAACTTGGAGTTCTGTGTGGCTTCCCAGAGGGGGAAGGGAGTGGGTTAGGGTCCTTCCTTTACTTGGGGAAGGGGGAGCTCTCCGCCCACTGGGTACCAACGAGAGGGAGCTCTGAGCTTCCCTCTCCTACAGTCCTGGAGGCAAAGGGGACAAGTGAGTGGCACTTTGGCCAGAAAGATTCCAGAGGGGAAACGCCTGAGATGCCAGCTGGGCTCCCCCTTTCGGCATCTCAGATGGGATAGTTCTGGATGCTGCAATTTTGCCCTGCTCTTTAACTCCTGCCCTTCACCCATGTGCTGGCCCCAGGTCCCAAACTGACGCTGAGGCAAAAGGGCTGGTCTGGGACTCATTCCTTCCTTTGCTGGCTGACATATTCATTCTTTTGTTCAGTCTTTCATTTCTTAGTTCATTTTGATCCATTCATTTGTGCATTCATTTGTTAGATCATTTATCCATTAACTTGTGCATTCTAACATTTATTGAAACCTCAGCGGAATGCAAACTTGAACCCACCCATGGGGCTCCCGGTTCTGTGTGTGGGACTCCTAGGACCCTAGCCCCAATCTGTCCATCAGAACCTGCTCTCGGGTCTGAGAAGCCCGTTCATGCAAGGGGTCAAGTGCAACCCCTCTGGGAGGGGCAGTTGCTTGGTAACACATTTGCAGCATCGGCCTGTGGGGGAGACTTTGCGGGGTCTCTGAAACCCCAGCCCGGGAGTAGCCTTTGTTCCATATCCACTTGAGGCTACTGCAGCCAGGAGCCCATCCCAGGAATGGTGGGGGATGCTGAGGAAGGAGCCGGGTCTTGTCTATTCTCTACTACCAATCCAGGATGGCCAAGGTGCCAGCCGGGTACTCAGTGGCCACCCCAGAGCCAGTGATGGAGAACTCAGACTGTGGAATACAATCCACTGAGGGCCCTGATGGGATGACCAGACAGCCCGTGGCTGCCCAGACCCAGACCTCCATCTCTTGTCTCAACTTTGTTTCCAACTTTGGCTGTATTACAGAATAGAATAGCACAGTACTTCATAGCTCTGACTTTGGAGTTCAGCAGACCTGGCTTCACGTTCCATCTTTGCCACTTGTAAGCTGTTATGTGCCCCTTGAGCCTTAATTTTCTCATCTTGTAGAATGGAACATTGCTGCCTCCCTCATGGGCTCATTGTGAGAATTAAATGCAAGAAAGAGCATAAAGTGCCTGGCATCGTTAAGTATGTGGTAGGTGTCCAGTCAAGATGTCGTTATTATCACTACGTTGTGACTTTTGAGGTGGTGAGAGCACAGATGTAAGCCAGAGAGTTGGGTTCTATGTCTTGTTTTCTCAGTAAACTTGGGCAAAGGACTTAACTTCCGTGTCTCAGTTTCCTCTTCTGTAAAATGGGAATACTAGTAGCACTACCTCATAGAACTGTCCTAAAGATTAACTAGATTAATATGTATAAAAGTCTTAGAACAGAGCCTAGCACGATAAGTGCTACGTAAGTGTTCGTCACAGTGTTTTGTTTTGTTTTGTTTTAATTTTTGTATCTTCAGGGGTCACAGTGCCTAGTTAGTATCAAGCTTTTAATAAATATTTGTTGAACAAATGAATGAAAGTCCCCAGGCATCATACTTTCCATCCCCATCATTTGGTAGATAAAAACCATAAGGCCCAAAGTGACTTGAGTAAGGTTAGTGACAAGAGAATGACCAGATTCCAAATCTCTGGACTCCTAGGCCATTGCCCTCCCCACACTCACGTTGGAGAGTGTCTCATTCTTGACCTTGGATGACTTTGCCAAGAAAGCCTCCAGTCCCCTGTGCCCACCGCCCCTGCTCTGGCCAGAATCTGTCCTCTTTGTTTTTTTTTTTTTTAATTTTTTTTTTTTTTAACGTTTATTTATTTTTGAGACAGAGAGAGACAGAGCATGAGTGGGGGAGGGGCAGAGAGAGAGGGAGACACAGAATCGGAAGCAGGCTCCAGGCTCTGAGCCATCAGCCCAGAGCCGGACGTGGGGCTCGAACCTGCGGACTGCAAGATCGTGACCTGAGCTGAAGTCGGACACTTAACCGACTGAGCCACCCAGGCGCCCCTGTCCTCTCTGTTTTACAGGAAGCCAGGCTGTATGGAGGGACTGGGAGAACACTAAACCGGGTCTGGTTTCTGAACCTGCCTCCCAAGAACAAGACTGCAGGACAGATAAGCCTTGCTTTCCTTCTAGCACAGCACACAGTAAGCTCATGGGTCTGGCTTCCCTATAGTGTCCAGACAGATCTATTGTTGGGGATGAGCAGAAGGAGCTGTTCCAGAGGATGCCACAAGCCATGCCCAGACAGCCATGTGACCTTGACCACCTTGTATTGCCCGCATCTTACCCAAGACGATTTCAGTCTCATGAAAATAACGCTTCTGTATATTTCAATAGAGTTTTGCACTTTCACATGCGTTGCCATATTTTATTTCTCAACACAGACAAAGGAAGTTAGTCGTTCGAGGATGTACAATGAGCTGTCAAGAACCAATCTTGCAGCTCCAGACCTAGTGCACTTTCTAGCACACCCTACACCTCTTCCAAAGGGGATACGCCCTTTGAAATTTGGGGAACCAAGGCCAAGAAGTATTTTTTTAATAAAGAGACTTCCAGAATGTCACGCCACCATTAGAATAGATCTGTATGTATTGCCATAGAGAGATGCCCATTGTTCAGTGAAAGAAGCAGGTTACAGAATATGTGTAATATAATTGCATTTAAAACAAATGTGTGTTCCAGGGCATCTGGGTGGCTCAGTCAGTTACGCATCCGACTCTTGATCTCAGCTCAGATCTTGATCTCAGGGTCGTGAGTTCAAGCCTCGAGTTGGGCCCCGTTCTGGGTGTGAAGCCTACTTAAAACACACACACATATGCACACACACACACACGCACACTAAAATTATGCAAAAACATACGTGTGTTTAAAGAGTCTAAGAGAATATTTAACAAATGACTAATGATGATTATTTCTGGGAAGATGAGATAGTGGGAAAAGTTTTGCTTTGACCTTGGTTCATACTTCTGTATTGCTTGCCTTTTTAAAATGTTTTTATTTTTTTTTGACAGGGAACATGAATTGCTTTATAATCAACAGAAATGATGAAGATGTATTTCTGGAGAGGATACTAGATGTCCACACCCTAACTGCCCAAGAAGGCCTGAAAAAATAAGGTTGCCTTTCGTAGTGGCTTGGTAAGATTTGGTTGAGTTCTAGGGACATCAGGCAAAGGCTGGAGAGAAAGGAGAGGTACTGGAGATGGATGGGGGTGGGCAGGCTTCTTGCTTCAGGAGTAGATGTGAATGGGGAGGGGGCAGAGCTGGGCACCACACAGAGGAGCCCCTCCCTGACAGAGTGAGAAGTGCCCAGCGAATGTTCATGTCCACAGAAGGTCCCCAGGCCTGGCTTGGCACATCTTCTCTTCCAACTCCTCTCTGGGCAGAAAGAGGGAAGGGGCACGGCTGGCATTCAGGGAAGAGATGATGGAGACAGTCCAAGAACAGGAGTTAAGTGATGGGACGCAAGAAGTGCTGGAGCCTGGAGGTCTACGAGCAACCCTCCTGGAGGACAGTTTGGCACTTTTTCACTGTATGCAAATCCGTCATACCCCAGGTTGTATGAACTATTTTTGTCTCCAGCTTATGACAATGTATTAAAAAAAGAAAAAAAGGTTTATGGAAAGAAAAAAAAAATCATAACCTTTGACCCAGCATTATGGTTTCTAACAGCTTGTCCTACATAAATACTCAGAAAAGTGTACAAACACGTGTACATTCCAGGATGTTGACTGAAACAGAATAACAGGTTACACACACATCACGTCTTACATGGTAGGAACTTTACATATATTGATTCATTTAATCCTTGCAATAATCCTAGGAAGTAGGCGCTATTATTATTATTCCCATTTTTGAGATGAGGAAACTGAGGCACAGAGAAGTTAAGTTACTTGTCCAACATCACAGAGCTATTAAGGGCTAGAGCTGGAGTTTGAGCCTAAGGAGCCAGGCTTCAGGGTCTGCACTCATGATCACAGTGCTGTACAGCCTCTCACTGATGGCACTTTTTTTAATTTAAAAAAAAAAAAGCTCTGGAAATCAACTAAGTGTCCACCAATAGTGAATTGTTTAAATTACAGTTCAAGTTCATTCATACAATGGAATATTATGTGACTATGAAAAAGGAATGTGGTCAATTTATAGGTGGTGACATGAAAAGAGTTCCAAGATACACAACTAAGTGAAATAAAGTATGCAGTGTATGTATATATAATCTTATTTGTCTAATAAACAAGATGACATGAATATATTTGCACAGAATTTTCTGGCTGTACCCAGAAAGAGGTGTGACTGCAGTTACCTGTGAGAAGTAGGAGGAAGGAAGAGGCAACTAGGGGAGTCTTATGCTTCAATGTTTGCCTTTCTGCACCATTTGAGTATTTTTACTCTGAAGAGATGTTACTTTTGTGATAAAAATAAAATGAAGACCACTTCACACGTACAAGAATGGCTGCTACAACAAATAATAACAAGTGTTGGAGAGGATATGGAGAAATTAGAACACTGGTGTGCTGATAGTGGGAATATAAAATGGTGCAGCCACCATTGAAAACAGCATGGCAGTTCCTCAAAAAATTAAAAATAGAATTACCAGATGATCTGGCAATTCCATACGTGCCCAAAAGAACTAAAGGCAAGATGTCAAAGAAATGCTTGTACGCCTACATTCATAGCAGCATCAGTCACATAATCAAAAGGTGGAAGCAATCCAAGCATCCATAGACAGATGAATGGATGCAATCAAGGTGATATATACACACAATGGAATATGATTTGATCTTAAAAAATGAGGGATTCTTTACACGTGCTTCAACACGGATGAACCTTGAGGACATTATTGAAGCAAAATAAGCCAGTCATAAAAAAGACAAATACGATATGATTCCACTTATATTCGGTACCCAGAGCAGTATAATTCAAAGCGTCCGACTCTTGGTTTAGGCTCAGGTTATATTCTCACAGTTTCTGGGATGGAGCCCCATGTCAGGCTCCGTGCTGACGATGCAGAGCCTGCTTGAGATTCTTTCTCTCCTTCTCTCTCTCTGCCCCTCTCCCATTTGTACTTTCTTTCTCTCTTGAAATAAATAAATAAACTTAAAAAAAAATAAGGATTTGTTTTTGTTTGGAAGAGAAACAAAACTGCTATTTCCTAAGTGCTTAATTGCACCCGCTGGGGCCCTCTCGCCTTCTCTCACCCACTCTTCAGAAAACACTACAGAAAGATTCAGAAACAGAGAGTCTGAGTTTCAGTTATAGAAGCAACCATTTCTCTTTGTAGAGCACCCTCTAGTTTATGGAACTTTCCTCATTTGCTGTCCTGTGAGGAGGGCAAGGTGGGCAAGGTGGGCTTTCTGTCCTTCCAGTTCTGTGGATGGGGAAACTGAGGAGAGACTTGTTCCATGTCCCATGTCTCTGGCTCTGAATTCACAAGGGCTGGCCTCCATAAACTGTGGGAAGCATAGACAACTGAGCAGGGAAGGACTGGAGGCCTTGAAGGGTGTGTGGCCCCAGACACTGCTGGATGGAATCAGGGCTCCTAGATGGCAGTAATCGTTCCCATCCCTTGAATGGCACAGACCAGAGAAACCCCCTCCTTCTCAAGAAATTCTTGGACCTTGGCTTACTGAGGTATCAGAGTTTAGGTTCATGGGGGGAGGGGAAGAGGAGAAAGTGGGTGATGGGCATCGAGGAGGGCACCTGTTGGGATGAGCACAGGGGGTCGTATGGAAACCAATTTGACAATAAATTATATTTAATTAAAAAAAAACAAAGTTTATGTTTGCCAAATAATGTTAGAAATGAAAAAAAACCATTTTAATACCAAAAGAATAGTCATTTAAATGGAATAAACTTAGTTTTCTTGAAAAGAATTACTGTATTTTTCTATCTTTTCACATTTCATGCAGCCTGGAGAAAAGAGTAGCATCTGCCAGCATTTGAGAACTTCTGATCAATGCTAGTTGTGACGTTATTCACAGTATTTATTATTATTTTTTTATTTTTATTTAAAAAAAAAATTTTTTTTAACATTTATTTATTTTTGAGACAGAGAGAGACAGAGCATGAACAGGGGAGGGTCAGAGAGAGAGGGAGACACAGAATCTGAAATAGATTCCAGGCTCTGAGCTGTCAGCACAGAGCCCGATGCGGGGCTCAAACTCACGGACCGCGAGATCGTGACCTGAGCCGAAGTCGGACGCTTAACCGACTGAGCCACCCAGGCGCCCCCACAGTATTTATTATTGATAAAGATTAGAGCAACAACATGTGTGAATGAATGTTAAACAATTTTGAGCAGATTCAAGGTTATCACATGTGCTGGGCAAAATAATACCACCACCACCACCACCACCCCCCCCCCCCCACCAAGATGTCCACATTGGAATTCCCAGAACCTAGGAACATGTTCCATTCCATGCCAAGGGGGAACTAAGGTTGCAAATGGAATTAAGGTTGCTAATCACCTGATCTTAAAACAGAGAAGCTCCCCTGCGTTATTGGAGTGAGTCCAGTATCTTAACAAGGAGTCTTAAACGAGGAAGAGGTAGGCAGAAGAGCTAGAATCCAAGAGATCGTATGGTGGGAAAGACTCAACCGACCGTTGTGGGCTTTGAGGATGGAAGGTGGCCAAGCCAAGGAACCGGGCAGCCTTTACAAGACAGGGAATGTTTCTCCCATAGAGCATCTAGAAAGAACACGGACCTGCCAAGATCCTGTTTTTTATGCACTGACACCCATTTTGGACTTCGGCTCACGAGAACTGTAAGATAATAAATTTGTGTCGTTTTAAGCCACTTAGTCGGTGATAGTTTGTTACAGCAGCCATAGAAAATGAAAACAGATTTCATGCGGTCTGGGGAAAAGCGTGGCACCCACCTGCATTAGGGGACTTCTGATCCATATCTGTTATAAGTTTGTTCTCAATTTGTTACTCAGAATGGCTAAAACAATAGGTGTGAATGGGTTTTAAGCAATTTTGAGCCATTTCAAGGTTACCCCTATGAAAACGTTCTTTTTTTTTTTTAACTGACCCAATCATCTTTATTTTGTTTATTAAGTTTTTTATTTTAATTCCATTATAGTTAAAATACAGTGTTATATTTGTTTCAGGTGTATGGTGATTCGACCTAGAGAGTAGAAATGTCACTTTCTTTTTTTTAATGTTTATTTATTTTGAGAGAGACAGTGGGGGAGGGGCAGAGAGAGAGGGAGAGAGAGAATCCTAAGCAGGCTCCACACTGTCAGCAAAGAGCCCAGTGTGGGGTTCGATTCCATGAACCATGAGATCATGACCTGAGCCGAAACCAGGAGTCAGACACTCAATGCACTGAGCCACCCAGTCGCCCTGAAATGTTATTTTCTAAATTGCTTCCCTGAGTGGGAGGGAGAGAGGGTGGGGTTACAGTTAAGGCTGAAATCATGCATTAGTCACAGCCGCCTTGCTTTGCTTTTTAATTGAGTACTTACTTTGTGCTGAGCACTGTCCTCAGTGTTTTATGTACACAGTCACATTTACCCACCCACCCCTACAAAGCTTCAAGGTAAATATTATTAATATTGCTGGTTTGCAAACTCAGGAAGTTAAATCACTTGCTCGAGGTCATGCAGCTGGTGAGAGATGGAACCAGGCTCTGGACGTGTCATTTATGTGACACTGGTTGTACTCATGGCTGTGTGTCGGGCATCCTCATGCCATTGGTCAGGTGCGTTGTCATACCAGGAGAAGGTGGAGGACTTTGGGTAGCCCTACTGTACTCACTGGGCCACCGTACCCTGCCAGTCTTCTCCCAATTTACAAATCCAAGATAAACGTATTGATCATTTCAATGGAAAGACACTTCTCAATTTACCTGTTCCTCTGATACATTTTTCTTAAACTTTTGTTACATGGCTACTATTGATGGAGAGTCTACAATACACCAAGCACTAGCTGAAATAAAACATACCATTTTTTATCGTTCAGTCCTGACACCAGTATTACGAGTCTCTTCTACACACGAGGAAACTGAGGCACAGAGACGTGAAGTAATTAGTTCAAAGCCCAACAGCTAACAAATGGCAGAATATAGTCGGGGCTATCTATGACTCCGCAGCCAGATGTAGTCCCAAATTGTATATTTAATCCTCTAAATTTAAAACATTGATGGTTCATGGTTTTCTGCAAAAATCCTCATGACTCGAGCTCAGGTGCTTGGGCACCAGTTGGAAGATTTGGGATTTGCTCTCTTGGTCACCTGCTGTCCCCCACAAGCAGACTGCTTAACATCCTGAGGTTGCCACTCTCTTCCCAGGCCCCTGGCGGCTATTATCTTGACGCTTCGGAGGTTTAAAACGAATCAGGGATTGGTTAACAAAACATTCTAAAGCAGGTGAGTCACGGCTAAGTCTTGCCCACAGGAGGAAGCCAAGTGCAAAGTCTAAGGAGATTCGAAGGCATTTCCCTGTCTCTTCTGCCTTCCTCAGCCTGAAAACTGGCTGCGCTCCCCAAATGCACGCCTAGTGGCAAAGTCACGGCTATTCCAACACACTAATGGAATGGATTCTGGGAACGATAAAGGCCAGAGGATGGAGGCACTAAGAGAAGCTTTTGTGTCTCCAAGACTCCGACGCCTTTGATGAGACAGATGTTTGAGCCGGGCCCTCCTTTAGAGGGAAAATTAAACCTCATTAAACAGCAGGACGACTTCCTCAGTGGCAATGGCCGGCCCACATGCTGGTCTTCCCTGGCAGCAGACGGGCTGGGAAAGAGGTGGTCTCCTGTCATCAAGCCCCGCGCCCCCCGGGGACTCCAGAGCTGGTGTCTGTGACACGTGGTCACCTTGGAGGCTTTGATTTATGGTTGACTTTCGGAAAGGCCAGCCTCTGACCTTGGCAGCCTGTCGCCTCGCCATCTTTTCTCTAGGTTAGGAGGACCTTCTGTCAGGATCAATGAGCGTCCCACTTCTGACCCCAAAATGGAGCTTCTGAGAGACGCTTCTGGTTCAAACGAAGCAGGAAAGCTGAAAACAGAGGCTTTTCCTGATTCATCGGCATCCTAAGACTACTCTGCAGACAAACGTGGGGGGAAACCCAGGACTAAAATTCGCCCGTGAGTTGAACCTCAGTGCAGCATCTGAAGACAGCATCTCCCCCAAGCCCATCTGGCTTCTCTGGGTTTATTCTAAAGCATCAACTGCACAGCTGCCTGGCCAGGTTGCTTTACAAAACCAAAGACGTGGGAGTTCCCCAAGGATGACTTTCTCAAAATCTGCCAGGGAGTCTATACACAGAGTTTAGGGTGTGGGTTTGGGTGGGGCCAATTATTTCAATAAAATTACGGATTTAACCATCCTCCTTCTTGAACTGGAGACATCTACGTGGAATATATCCATGAACAAGAAGTTAGAAATGCGTCTAATGGGTGGGTATGAGAAGGAAGAGATATGTATGAACTTTGGTTAATTGAGTAATATCAGCTGATACATATTAAATGCTTATCATGGGACTGGAATGGTGCTAAGCATTTCACATGTATTGACTCTTCAATTCTTTCAAAGGAAACAGAGGTACAGAGAGGTTAACTAACTTGCCCAAGACTGCACAGCTATTCGGTGACAAAACTGAGGTTCGAACCCAGGTGGTCTGGCTCCAGAGTTCATATCCTGATCATATATGATCTTGCCTTTAAAAAACTGCCTAAGAGTAAGTGAGGGAGAGAGTTGCCCCTCATAAGACAAAATCCTACTCAGGGTTCAAATTGGCTGCATATATATACATGCCATATAAATACATACATACCTGTACATCATGAGCTGAGACTCATATAGCTCTGAAAAGCCCCCTGTTCCTATCTCCTGGGAACCGAGTGACAGGACTCACCTCCCCAACTTTTGGGCAGGCCCTGAAGCTGGGGAGACGTCGCCTCAGCCAGAGGCCTCAACCGGCCAGGCAGCTGCCGGGAGGTGGCGCTGTGTCACTTTCCTACTCCGGAGCTTTTGTTTCCTGCGGGCTGCAAGCTGGAGGTGGGGAGGCTGCTTTGAGCAGAGCCTGTCGCCAATTTCCCTGATTTGGATCTCACTCTCTTCTGTCACTTCCTTCAAATGAGCTTGGAGATGTTCGTCAGATGACAGTCTTGAAAACGAGCCAAAGCTGTTCTCTTAATCCCATCTCAGGTTGGATTTGAAAAGGGTGTTTCCAAAGGAGCAGATTTCATCTGTCAGAGTTACACTCAAACTGACCTCTTGGCACTGAAAAGGAGAGAGGAAAAACACCAACACTCAACCGCCTTGGAAGTAGCTTTGAGAGGGTTGTGAAGAAGGCCCTGGTGCCCGCTGGGCCATGGGCTCAGGCCCTATTCACAAAGACGTACACAGACTGTCCGTCCGCAGAGCAATCTCAGGTCTGGCTGAATGCACCCCAGGGAGTCACATCTCCCCAGGCCTCTGTGGATGCGCCTGACACTGGTCCAGGGTGGCCCATCTCCTGCCATTCTCTTTGCAGGGAGCTGAGTAGTAGAGAGCCCGGGGCCCTGTTGATGTGTGCAGATCAAATGAGCCACGCCTCAAAGCAACAATCACCCAACATGGCGATGCTCGGGGCAGGGAGGGGCCCTCTAATAACTGAGTTGTCTATCTCCCTGTGTTCCAGATGAGGAAACTGAAGCCCAGAAAGAGGAAGTGAACCACAAACTTGAAACGTGAAAAACTACAGCTAGTTCTCAGAATGCCCCAGCCAGCATGATCACCACTGCCTAAGATAGGGTGTTAATCCTGAGGCATAGTAGGGGGATTAGAATTTAGGACTCAGACCTGAGTTTGGATCCCAGCTCTTTGAGGTACTGTGAGGTACTATCTGTGCCACTAAACATTCCCGAGCCTCCATTTGATTTGAAAAATGGGGGCAATAAAAGCATCCACATCATGGGGTTGCAGTGAAGAGTAAATGAGATAACATACACATAGAAAGATATAGGTGTCTTCATTCCTTTTTTGTTTTTGTTTTTTTAATTTTTTAATGTTTTTTTATTTTTGAGAGAGAGAGAGAGAGAGAGACAGACAGACAAAGAATGAGAGCAGGGGAGGGGCAGAGAGAGAGGGAGACACAGAATCTGAAGCAGGCTCCAGGCTCTGAGCTGTCAGCATAGAGCCCGATGCCAGGCTTGAACTAACTGTGAGATTGTGACCTGAGCCAAAGTCAGATGCTCAGCCGACTGAACCACCCAGGTGCCCCAAGTTTATTTATTTATTTATTTTGAAAGAAACAGAGAGAGAGCATGAGCAAGGGAGGGTCAGAGAGAGAGAGGGAGAGAGGGAGAATCCCAAGCAGGCTCTACCCAAAGTGCAGAGAGCCCCTTATGGGGCTCCAGCTCACAAAATTGTGAGATCATGACCTGAGCCAAAATCAAGAGTCGGACACTTAACTGACTAAGCCACCCAGGCGCCCCTCCTTTTTTGTTTTTTTTTCAACCTCAACCAGAGAGGCTGGTTTTGGATTGAGTGACCACACAGGTATCAAACTGTGTTCCATAGTCTGCTCTCAAACCGCAAAGCTACTTTAATCTTAATTTATTAAAAAAGACAATTGTCTTTTATGTCCTTGTAGATCTGGAAACCAAGCCAGCCTTAGGCATAAACAGGTATCCACATAATATGCTGGGGCATCTAGGAAGCCTCTCTATTCCTAAACCTTTTTCTTATCTTTCTAAAACTCACCCTTTGGCAGCCACATGTCCTAAATCCTCTTAGCAAATGCTCTAATTTGGGTGCATATCCTTCTTTTGTATAAAATCAAATACTCCTATGAGTGTGATGGTGACATCAGTCACTAACACATTAGTATGAATGTTTTCAATCAGATTGCCTTCTTGCTAATAGTATTAAGGAACTAGACATTTTTATGGGGATTGGGGAAAGGCTGGAAAATAAGGGGTGTAATTTTAAAGATGGTTCAAAAAGAAGCTTGAGCAGCAAAAGATAGCATGAGAACCATAGGGATGGAGAACAGCATGTGTAAGGGCCTGTGGAAATGCCCAGCACTTGGACCCAACTCTGAGACTTTCCTAAGAAGCCATGAATTTAAACTCATCTTGACTCAGGTAAGGCATGTTCCTGGTGGCTGATTTGGAAGGAGACTTTATGGAAGCCACAGTCTGTTACTCTCTGCCAGGCTGGAAAGATGAATAAGATCCTCAAGAAGATCTCAGGCTGGAGTAGAACATAAATCATACATACACATGAGTGGTACTCTTCACATGGAAACTTCTCCCCATAATCTGAGAGGCTCTATGTGACCTGGCCCCACCTGCTCCTCTGGCCTTACCTCACATCTTTCCACCTCTGTGCTCCAGCTACACTGGCCTCTTCCTTCCCCCCCGGCCCCCCCTCCCCTGCCGCCCCCGGCCCCGAACATCTTTAGCTCACTCCCACTTTGGAACTTTGCAATGGCGGTTCTCTCTCCCAGGTACACTCTTCTCCCTGGGCTTCACAGGGTGGGTCCCTTCTCACCATTCAGTCTCACCTCAAAGCTCACCTTCTCCCAGAAGCCTATCCTGACTCCCAAATCTAACCCCATTCTTCTCTATTGTACCACTTCTCATGAAATGTAAGCTCCATGAGAGCCAGCTACCTTCCAGCAAACTATTGTCTCTCCCACTTTGCTGCTTTTTCCCTTTGCCTAAAGTTTGCTCAAATTCCCAAGCTCTGGCTATAATTCGAGTGGAAAATATGTTGTTTCCCCTCACACCTGACATTCTTTCCAGCTGCCATTTCTTTTTCTTTCTTCTGTTTCCAGAATCCTTCCAACGGTCCCCTTCACTGGCGTCAACTCCTACCTCACTTCCCATTTTCACCTGAGCAGTCTACCATGGGGCTTCTGCCTTCACCCCTCAGCTGACAAGATTCGCACGAGCAGGGCTGTCCCCGAGAGCCACACAGGTGATGCACAATGGAATTCCAGGGTCACCATTCCCACAGACAAGGGTGTGAATGGCTCCCCCTAGAGGTGCTGCTTGCACTGCCCGCCTGGTTGCCTTGCTCAGAAGCCACCTTAATCACCAACCATTTCCTTCTCTGAGCCTTCCATTTCCTTTATCTCTTGGTAACACAACACTGCTGATTCTCTCCTCCCTGGCTTAATGAGGTGCTAGCTGCTCCCAGTTTCCTTCTTACTTCAAATCCTCCCTCCCGGCCTCCTTTTCTAATTTTTCTTGCTGTCCCTCTCACTGACTGTGAGCATTCTCTCAGCCTCTCTTTGTCTCTACATGGCCTCCCTCAGAGATCTCTGCTCCAACTCCCATGGCATCTGCTGTCATTCTACACAAATGACCTTCTCCATACCTCACAGTGCTGGCTGGACACCTCCATTTGACATTATGGCAACCCCAAAACCCAACTCTACCTAATGCCCAAACTTCCCAGGCTCTTGCACTACCTGGACCAGTATTGAGGCCATGCAGGAATGTACCAAGAAACATGGCGCTGCATGCGATCCTGGCATTCTTTACCTGACAGAATCCTTCACAGCAACTCCATAACTGGCCCCAGGCCCACTTCATGAATAAATAGTTCCTCATGCTGAAGAACAGACTGGTGAAAAGGTGAGGAAAAACACCCAGCTGAAACTGTCTCTGCTTGGAAAAAGACAGCCTGATTCCAGGGACTTCTCGGGTCACTGAGAGTATTTACCGAGGAGGGAATCTGTCCATACAGAGATTGGAAGGAGCCAGCTCTGACAGGTACAGAATAAAGATTTGGCAAGGGCAGTGAACATTTCAGAGAAGAATGGGGGGAAACCCTGACAGCAGCCTGACCCGGGAGTCAGAGCCTTCTATTTACACTTGACTTCCAGTGTGGGTGTATGACGAGAATCAGCACAAGAGAAACAAGGGAAAGGAAGGGGCAGTTGCCTTGCACTGGCACCCACCTGTCAAGCTGTGGAGAAATGATGCTGGAGCCTAGAGATGGATCTGGGCACTGCTGCTTCTACCCTGGTTGAGGGCTGTCCATGTCCAACAGACACATGTGAGCCTTAATCTGTAGATTGGTTGCATTGCATTGGAGTGGGTATGTTGTCCCCAGAGACAACTAGATGGTCTCAGCTGCCTTGGAAGGACTTCCTATTTTAGTGCCCTTCATGGAAGTCCAACCCAGAGTCTGCTGTGCCTTTTTTGCATTTACAGGTCTGCAGAGGAGTAACAGGAAGCCCTGGATGCATTTTGTTTTCTTTTGTGTTTGGGGACTTGTCTGGTTTTCATTTGACCCTCTCCAGAGCTGGCACAATTTTCCGGGAGAGTTGGCCTTTTATTTCAAAGCGCTGTTTAGACTCCAAAGATTCAAGTGTTGTTCTACAGGGGTAGCTCAGGAAATACCCTACTGCATGGGGACAAATGTCCAGCTCTGACAGAGCTGCACTTTCCACAATGGCTGAACAGAACTCCTCAAAAGTCAGCTTGAAACTGGGAATCCCCAGTGATGGGGAGGAAGATTTACTGGGGCGGAGGCATGCTCCATTCAAAGGACAGCCAAGTACTTACCACAGTGCTACTCAGGGCAAGGCCCATGGACATGATGAGTACAAAAACTGGGGGTACACACTGAGAGATTTTTACAACAATGGGATGTTACATGACCATGAACTCATCCAAGTTATATGGGGAATATGCATGAGCCATGAATTCATCCCATTGAACAGCGTTCATCTAGGTTTGGTGTTGGCAAAATTGGGGGGCAGTGGCAATAGGATTGTGTATTGGTTGGAAATTTAAAAATCTGATGCATCACCACAGACAGTTCAAGAAGCATTACTTTTACCTGTTAAATTCTCTGAGAAATACTTCCATACATAACATATCTACCTTTGCTCAATCCAATGTTTCTCAAACGTATTTAGCTATCAACTCCTTTTGGGGTGGGAAAGGGGGCATTGCTAGTGTACCAAGGATCTGTTGTTCCTCAAAACACACTTTGAAGAAGACACTCTAGATGCTGAGGATGAGCAAGTAAATACTCCTTTGGTCCAGAATCTCCAAACATTTTCTAGCCACAGGTCTCATTTGGCTAGATGAGTCAGGGCCTCAAGTAACTACTCCATTTGGATTAACTGGAATAATTTAATGACTACTCCTGATCACTTGATATCTTGGAAGATCTTTCCTCCTGATCCCCCGGGGCCCAACTCCCACCCAGGGTGGGGCAGAAGGCACCACGAGCCCATTATCTCAAGTCTCCGGTTTTAATTAAATTACAAAATGGCACATCTGAGGTAGCAACAGCACAACAAGGCCAGGTAAGTTGGTCACCAAGGGAGAGGTATTAACTCCTTCATGCCACAAGGGGCCCATTTACTGCAACCTGGAGCTGGACCAGGGCACCTGGGATCCAAGTCAGGTAACTTCTAATTCTTGCCTCTCAGTCCCCTGTATGTTATAAACACCGACGTGCATATTATCATCTTAAGTTTTACTAGGGATGTTGACTACTTTGAGTGGCAACACGTACAGAAACTTTATTTTTCTTTCCTTGTAGTAAATAATATGCTGGTAAAGGTTTTACAGCCAGCTCTCTGTTGAAGGTGAGAAAGCCCCTGTTTTATAGTGTTTGCCGATTTCTGTGGTGTAAATATTCCCATCATAGCCTAGTTCAAGCTGCCCTGTCTAGTTCAACCTCACTGACCACGGAGTTGGGAAGTAATACACGTAATCATCTCTCAGGAACCAGTGCCAGCCAAGGCAGCACAGGCAAAATGCTGCTGTAAAGTCTGACTCTTCATTATATTATAGCCTGATTTTTCCAAACCATAGAATGTCTGAGCAGGAAAACATCTAGATGACCTAATCTAGTCTAAATGTCTTCATTTGACAGATGAGGCAACGGGCCCAGAGAAGTGCAGTGACTTACCCAAGGAACTCAGTAGGTTAATGGCAGATGAGATTCATCCAGATCTTCTGGCTCTTTCATTCATACTATGCTTCTCTGTAAATATATGATCTTGTTTGATTCTCAAAATAGCCAAGCAAGAATTATTGTATCCATTTCAGAGAAGAGGAAACTGATGAAAGGGTAGTTTTCAGCCGAGTAGCGACATCCTCAGCAAAAATTTGCGAGTTCTCCTGAAGAAAGAAGAGGAGAAGGCATATTGAGAAATAATTAGCAGTCTCAGCCATCGTGTCTGAGGAGCTGGAGCTAGAGGAAGGAGTGAGAATGGGAAGGAAGAAAAAACAAAGATATGCAGTATAAAGTCAGCCAAACAACCTGGGGGAAAGTCAAGCGTAAGGAGAAAAATTGCAATCAGCCTGTGTTCCCTTCAAAGCCAAATACCTGTAGCACTCTAAGGAGCCTGCATAGTCTAGGAAGCTTCTGGTGATAACTGAAAAAAATTTATTTTGAATGGGATATTCAGAGGGTTTTCTTATGGCTATATGTAGGCCCATGCTTTCTGACATGTGACACCATCTTCCAGCTGTGTCACTCAGGACTGTAAACGATAGTGCCCCAGACAAAGGGCTCAGGGCTTTAATTTCAGTCTTGTGGACTAAGTTGAAATTTAATGTTTATGTTATTGCCCCCCTCTCTTCTGGGGAGCAGCATTTGGCTTTGCATTTTCTGCCCAACTTCACCCTAACCCCGGCTGCCTCTAGCCACCTTCGGAAAGGCCATTGCTTAGGCATTGGTAAAAGGCCCGGAGAAACAGAAACCAGAGTAAGAGGACACATGCATTTCTTGAGTCTCAGCAATGGTCTTCTTTGTTACCCAACTAAAGTGACTGCACCTCTTAAGGCAGCCAACTTCCTGCTTGAATAATGAGAATCTCTATACCTGCCTCCACCTAGGCTAACGCATAAGGACTCAGGTGAGAGTTTCCAGATGTTCTTCAATGGAAGGAAGAAAAAACAGGACTCAGCATCTCTGAGAGAGGTTTTTGGGGGGCTGATGCTGAACTGCTTAATCCTTTTAAATGCTTTGAGACTGAAGGCTCAAATTCTGGAAAACTTCTCCTTTTTCTGCTTTTGATTCTCTTGGGTTTTACCTATGGACCCAGAGCTCATGGGTCTGCTGCAAGGCAATCTGCAAGGCTGAGGTGGTCCCCAAAGAAAATAGAATCTGACTGTATGGAAAACTACGTGCGGCAGACCACAGGCCTTATGAGACCTCCTGCAGGTATTTGTGTCCGTATCTTCTCTCCCTTGCTCTGATCCTGGAGAGAACTGTGTCCGAATCATCTCTGCATTCCCTGGATCCCTTAGCACAGTGTCTGGCACATGGGAGGGGGCTGATACTTTGGGATAGATCAGTGGCCGCTTTAACTCTGCCCTGAGGTCTGATCTTACCTTTTAAGTTTCTTGACTATGTTGCCTCTGTGCCCCTGGAAAACAATGACAGTTAAGAAATCCACTCCCCTGCACCCCGCTTTTGTGTTCCAGTAAATGGCTCACTGCACGTGACTTAGATAGGATTCACAGATGACCCCCTTGTTAACCTGCGACAAGGTCAGACTCCCACCCTTCACATCCATGCTTTGTCTCATACATGATTAGTTGAACTGTCCCCACTGACCAGTCTGGATAAAATGCCTGCCAACTTGACCTCACAAATTTAATCAGGCTTCTCTTCTTCCTCCAGGTCCCTGAACTTTGGCCCGCACTCGAGAATTCGAACATGGAACAACTCTTCCCTAATTTAAGGATCTGCCAGAGAACTGGCTGACCTCAGGGAGAAACATTCCCTGAACAACTGTCCCATAACACAACCCTCTCACCCTATTCCCCTGCACTGTGTTCTTTCTGGCTTTATTTCTTCCTACAAAAGCAAATTCCTTTCTACCTGACTATGGGGACACTTATTAACCCCATGGTCAGAGCAACCTGTGTATGGCAGTAATCAGCCTCCCCTTATTGCAATAGTCTCTTCAATTAATGTCTCTCCCTACCCGAGTCCAGATTTGTTTTCCTTTGACATCCTCATCACCCTCTGCTTCAGTGCCCTGGGCACTCTGATCTTGACCTTGGCCTTGCGGCTCTCTCCCCACTTTCAATCTCTGCCCCTCTCCACAACAGTGTTATTATTCAGGACTTGTCACTGCATATATTTTCTTCTCCACAATTTCAAAAGTCAGAATGCTTTCTGACAATGCTTAACAGAAGACTCAATTCAGAATAATTCATAATAATTGTTCAACAAACAATACCTTAAACAATAAAGTCATTTCATCATCACACCAAACAAGGAAGTCTGAGGTAAGTGACCCTAATCACTAATGATGTCACTAAGAACCCATGTTCCATCCATCTGCCCACTCAGGCATCCTTAGAACATACATATTTGGTTACTCATAACCACAAAAACAATCAAGATATCCCATCATCACATGACACTGTCCAAAGCATGAAGGAGCTGAAGGGAGACTTTTCCTTGATGGTCACTGTCTTTACCACGGAGGAAATCTTATTCACAAGCCCTTTGGGAGATCTCACCTTACATCTAATTAACCAGAGCAGCTCACATGGTCACTCCTAGATGCAAGAGAGGCTAGGAAGTGAGTTGTCGGAATTTTCTGCTCCGGCTATGGTTGATGGTGGCTCTGCCAGTTGGAGAAGCAGGGAAGGGAGGGATGACTGTTGGGTCTTCCCCCCTTATACAACCCTTAGCATTTGTTTTACATCTCCAAGGAATCAGCCATTCTGATAAATGTGTCTCTGGGTTGATGGGCTGGAAAGCTCTCTCTTCTTAGTCTGCTTGATAAAATGAAAGCTTTTCTGAGTGCCGTGTGTCCACATAACCATCTAATACTTCAGTAAAGATGGCTTTTTCAGGCTGCTAGAGTAGCCAGGTGGGACCTCAGAAACCTTTCAAATGAAAACCACCCAGGAGAGCTTATTCTCCAAACCTCCAGTTTCCCATCTGTAAAATGGGGTAATAATACCAATTACAAAGGGTTATTGAGACGTTTGAGGACATGGTGCTGTAAGGTGCTTATTGCAGGGCCAGGCACATGGTGAGCTAGTTTCTTTCCACATCCAAAGGGAAGGAGGCTGAGCCTTAGCCTCAGACAGGCTGTTCTGTCTCTAATTCAGAGCAGAGTAAGAGATCACAGGGAAAGCCTTTTGCGTCCCTACGCCTCCCTGGGGAGTCTCTTCTCTTCAGTTCAGTCCCACCAGAGTACATTAAGTGCCTGCTGTGTGCAAGGCTTTTTCCCCAGGGGACTAGAAGGAGATGTCAGACACCATCTCTGCCAGGGCCGAACATGTAGCCTACCAGCAGGAGGACGAGGACGAGAGTTCATGTAAGTATAAAGCAATGCAGACATTTGACACTCTGGAACTTGCCTCATTACCTCTGAAAGCTCCTTTGCATAGCAGGGAGTTAGCAGGATGTGGTTCTCATAAACCCCAAAGTGGTGATTTCCATATTCAGTAACTTTGATTTTTTTCCCCCACTACCATTTATGTTCTCTGTTTCAGGAGAGAAAGCCCTTTGGAAAATTCTAATGCATTCTCTTTCCCAGACATATGGCTGCTTTGAACAGCCCAGACTAATTGGAAATCTCTCCTAATATCATGCTGCACTTCCCAAAGCCATTTGAAAATTTGTGATCAATATTCAGATTGCCCCTGTGAGTCTAACCATTGGGGTCTTCATACTATTTAAAGTCCCAGCCTTGACTCTGAAAGCCCTGATGTTAAACTGTCAATCTGAAAGTTACCCTTGAAAGTCACAAAAAAGACAAAACTCTCAGACTGAGGAAAGGCCCCCTCTTTGCTTAAAAATTAATCTTCCATTATGCAAAATAAAACTGCCTCTACAGATATCACTAAGCTTGAGATCAAGGTACCTTCCTACCCACAAGATAAGGGTAAGGGTAAGGGTAAGAAGCCTCTGAAGATAATTGTACTGAGAGTTTCATTAGAGCACTGACCATGCAGGGAGGGATTTTATTTGATTCCTAGACTATCTCTCTGACCAAGCTGCCAAGACCTATCTGACGCAGGGCCTGGCTCATAGCAAGTGCTGAGTAATGAGCGAGTGAATGAATGAATGAATGAATGAAAAAATAAAATGTGTCAAAAATGGACACGAAAAAGGGTGATGTCATGATAAGATGTGATCTTGACAAATCTGGACAAGACAGGCCATGAAATTTCCCAGTGGTCACAGACCACTGTGGTCACAGACCACCAAAGAGATGGTGACACAGACACCTGATCGTCAAGGTGTCCTAACACATTTTCCAGTTTCTGTAGTTGATGTTTTGATATCTTGGGGCTTTGAGGACCCTACAGGGACTGTCCCTCCCAGGGTTAGACAATAAAGAAGACAGTAAAGAACTCACCTACAAGCACAATTTCATATGCAAACCAACCAGTGCAGAGCCCACATTGCCAACCACCTCCTTTATTGGGCTCTCACACTTAGGGCCACCATTGCCCTGATCTAATCACCCCAGGCCCAGGTACCAGCCAATTAAGGACAGGTGTTCTATGCCTGGAGCCTTCCAAAATTATTCAAACTAGCCAATCTTAAACTTATATGCCCTGCTTTGCCTGTTCCTTCCTGTGGAAACCACAATAAAGGCTCTTGCCCACGTTTCCCCTCACTCCCTCTGCCCTCTTTGGTGCTTCCCCCTATGGTCCCCTGTAGTGTGGTATGATGTGCCCTCTCCTCTTGAGGTCTGTGAGTATAACAAACTATCTTTTCAATGGCAGTCATCTCCTGATCTGCCGGCCCCACCATATCTGAATAATAATAAAACCTACATTTTAAAACACAAACCATAGACTCAGTCCTATAGACAGAAATGCCCCTACCATAAGAAAGGAAAGGATATCGATGTATTCATTTATTTATTCATTCACTCATTTATCCACAAACATTTGCTGACTACCCACTGTGAACCAAGCACCCTGCTAGACTCTTATCTTAGTTAGCTTGAGCTGCTATAACAAAACAACATGGATGGAGTTGTTTAAATAACAGACATTTATCTCTCACAGTTCTGGAAGCTGGGAAGTCCAAGAGTAAGAGGCCCGCAGATTTGGCTCCTTGGTGAGAGTTCGATTCCTAGCCCATGGACAGCATTGTGGGCTCACGTGGCCTTTCCTCAGTGTGTGCCCATGGATAGACAGAACTATTTCATCTATTCCTCTATAATGGCATTAATTCCATCACTGGGTGGGTGGGGGTGTGTGCATATGGTAAGAGGGAGAAAAAAGGTGCATTGGGCAGGTTGGAGTAGTATGGAGATAGAGAGAAACTGAGCAAAGGGACCATTCCTTCCCATTCATCTCCTTCCCTAGCTGTAGTAGTGTCAGAGGTGGTGAGGTTTTCTTGCCTTTTCCTATGTGTCAGGAACTCCCTTTGCACCATGTCCTGATTTCCACTTGTGGCTGATGTTAGGTCTTATTATTCACATTCTCTAGGCTTGACTCCCAGTATATTCATAGGAGCTTACAGATTCTAGGAATCATTTTTTTTTTTTTTTACAACAAAGCTTGGCTTCAAAATTACGGCCTTGTTAGAGACTCAAAAATCTCATTTCGAAAGTCAAAACTGGAAACGGACTCTTCGTTTTGCAATCTTCTCAAACAAGGTCAATTATCTTCAAGGCTAATAGACACCCCTGGTATAATAGGGGAATGTCACAAGCACAAGAAATATATAAGAGAAAATCTTATTATATTTTTTAAACATATTATCCCTTAAGAGAATGAAAAAACAAATCACAGACTGGGAGAAGATAATTGGAAAACACATATCTGATAAAGAGACTTCAATCCAAGAGAAACAAAGAATGCTTAATACTCAACAAGAAGAAAATGGTCAAGAGACCTAAACAAATACCTCACCAAAGAAGATATACAGGTGGCAAGTCGACATATGAAGACATTCTGAACATCATATGTCGTCATGGAATTTCAGATTAAACCAACAGTGACAGGAGTTGACCAAGATGGTAGAGATTCCACAAAACACTTATCAGAAAGGTTAAAAAGAAACAAACAAAACCTGACAATACCAAATATGGACCAGGATGTGGAACACAAGAACTCTCACTCGTTGCTTGTGGAACCCAAACAAAAATGGCACAAAGTGTTAGAGCCACTTTGAATGATAGTTTCGCAGCTTCTTACAAAGCTACAGCTAAACATAGCCTTACCACGTGATCCAACAATTGTCTCCTAGGTATTTACCCAACTAAGTTGAAAACATACATACACAAAAAATCCTGCATACAAGTGTTTCCAGTAATTTTACCCATAATTGCCAAAACCTTGAAGCAACCAAGATGCCCTTCTATAGGTGAATAGATAGACAAATTGTGGTACAGTCATACAATGAAATATTATTTAGCAGTAGAAAGAAGTGAACTATTAAGCTACAAAAAGACACAGAGGAAACTTAACTGCATTTTGCTAAGTGAAAAAATCCAATTTGAGGGGTGCCAGTAAGTTAAACGCTTGACTCGATTTCTGCTCAGGTTGTGATCTTGCGGT
The DNA here is from genome assembly GCF_046562875.1 of Panthera onca. NCBI lineage: Eukaryota > Metazoa > Chordata > Mammalia > Carnivora > Felidae > Panthera > Panthera onca. Next base: position 29,089,342 of record NC_138348.1, read on the forward strand.
TCGTGAGATCGAGCCCCACGCTGGGCTCTGCACTGACAGCACAGAGCCTGCCTGAGATTCTCTCTCTCCCTCTCTCTCTGCCCCTCCCCTGCTCATGTTCTCTCTCTCTCTCAGAATAATAAATAGAATCTTTTTTAAAAGCCAATTTGTAAAGCTACATACTATATAATTCTAACTGTATGACATTCTGAGAAGAGCAAAATTATGGGGACAATTAAACGATCAGTGGTTTCCAGGGACTCAGAGAGAGGCAGGGATGTCTAGGTGGAACACAGGGAATTTTTCAGGTTGTGAAACTCTTCTGTATGATACTGAAATTGTGGCTACATGACATTGTGTGTTTGTCAAAACCCATACAACTATACAACACAACAGTGGGCTTTAGTTAATAATGAAGTTTCAATATTGGTTCATCAGTTACAACAAATTTACCACACTAAGCAAGATGTTAGTAACAGAGAAAATTGTGAGGGGGTGGGGAAAGAGGGGTACATGGAAACTCTCTGTGCTGTCTACTCAGTTTTCTGTAAACCTAAACCTCTCTAAAAATAGTCTATTAATTATAATATGTATATAATACTCTATTTCTATCAGTAAGACAGTTTAGATACCAGTGGAGATAAAATATTGCTACAATTTTTTTGCAGCTTCTCCCCTCAAAAAGTAGAGTCTATTTCCTTTCCCTTTGAACCTAGGCTGGCCTTGTGACTTGCTTTGTCCAATAGACCACGGTAGGAATAATGCTGTGAGTTCTAGCCATCATGCACAGAAGTCCTGGTGACCCTGTGAAACAGGCCATGAGTAGAGAGAGGTCCTTAAGCAAGAGTTAGCAAACTATAGCCCATAGACCAAATCCAGCTTTTCATATGTATTTGTAAATAAAGTTTTATTGGAACACAGGCCTGCCTATTTATTTATGTATGTTCTATGGCTAAGTTGTGTGTGCATGTGTGTGTATGTGTGTGTGTGTGAAAATGGCAGAGTTGAGAAGTGACAGTAAGTTAGAAGTTAGACATTTTTTTAGAAGAAAACAAAAAGGTGACTATAATAATCTTATTTGTTTATGTATTTAAAAATTACATTTCTAAGATAACTCATATATCTAAGAAGATGCTTGGGACACCTGGGTGGCTCAGTTGGTTAAGTGGCCGACTCTTGATTTCAGCTCAGGTCATGGGTCTTAAGTTCAAGCCCCACATCAGGCTTTGCCTTCTGGGCATGGAGCCTGCTTTGGATCCTCTGTCTCCCTCTTTCTGTCCCTACACTGCTCACACTTTTTCTCCCTTTCCCTCTCTCTCTCTCTCTGTCAAAAATAAATAAATATTAAAAAAATTTTTAAGAAACTATAATTAGCTCTACAAAGTAATTAAGATATGGGATACCTGGGTGGCTCAGTCAGGTAAGCATCCAACTCTTGATTTCAGCTCAGGTCATGATCTCATGGTTCACTAGATCGAGCCCTGTGTTGGGTTCTGCCCTGACAGCATGGACCCTGCTTGAGATTCTCTCTCTCTCTCTCTCTGCTCTCCCTCACTCTCAAAATAAATGAAGAAAACTTTAAAAAAAGAAAATCAGAGCACCTGGGTGGCTCAGTCAGTTGAGCGTCTGACTTTGGCTCAGGTCATGATCTTGGGGTTGACGAGTTTGAGCCCCACATCAGGCTCTGTGCTGACAGCTCAGAGCCTGGAGCCTGCTTTGGATTCTATGTCTCCCTCTCTCTCTCTGCCCCTCCCCCACTCATGCTCTGTCTCCTTCTGTCTCAAAAACAAATATAAACATTAAAAAATCTTTTAATGAAAAAAGAATAAAGATGTAACATAGTAAAAATATGTATAAAAACTTGGATTCGGCTAAAGTTGTACTTATAGGGAAATTTATGGCTATACAATGCTTACATTAGATAAAAAGAACATTCCAAAATGAAGAAACCACAAATCAAAATTCAGCAGTTAGAAAAATAAACCAAAGAAAATAGAAGATATAAAACAATAAAGATAAAGCCACAAATTAACATGTAAAACAAACATAGGTATAGAGAATCATGAAAGCAAAAGTTGTGGTTTTGGGAAAAAAAAAAAGAATAATATAGACAAATCTCTAGCAAGATTAATGAGAGAAAACCCAAATAAGCAATATTAGCAATACAAGTGGGATGGAGCCGTATATCTTACAGAAACCAAGCAAAAATAAGATGTGAACTTGTATTAGTTCGCTATTGCCACCATAACAAATTTCTGCAGATGTGGCTTAAGCAACACAAATATATGATCTTACAGCTCTGAAGGTCCGAAGTCTGACAAAGGTCTCACTGGGCTTACATCAAGGTATCCATAGGAGTGCATTCCTTTCTGAAAGGTCTAGGGGAGGACCTGTTTCCTTGCTCACTGAAGTTTCTGGCCGTCAGCCGAGGGCTGTTTCCTACTTCTAGAGGCCACCCACATTCCTTGGCTCCTGACCTCCCTCCTCCATCTTCAAAGCAAGGAATTGTGGGTCAGGTCCTTCTCCTGTCACAGCCCTCTGACTTTCATCATTGTGTCTCTCTCTAACCAAAGCTGGGAATGATTCTCTGCTTTCAAGGGTCCGTGTAATTTGACTGGGTTAACCTGGATACCCAAGATCATTTTCTCATCTCAAGGTCCCTACACTTAATCACACCTGCTAAGACCCTTTTGTCAAGTAAGGTAACATCTTCCTTCAAAGGTTCCAGGGATTGGGACATGGATATGTCTGAAGGGTCATTATTCTGCCCACCGTAGAATTCTAATTTAATAAATTTTGAAAATTAGATGAAATGGGCAAATCCCCAGAGAAATATTACTTATTAAAACTGACTCAAAAAGCAATGAAAAGAAGAAGAGTCTTGTAACTGTTCTTTTAAATTTAATAAGTGGTTTAAAATAGCCTCACAAAGGAATTATTGCAGATGGTGTTATAGGTTAGCACTACTGAAATTTTCAGGAATAATAGGAATTCTAATCTTATATAAATACTCCAGGGGATAGGAAACAGAGGAAGCACTCCTGAAAGAATTTTATAGGGCTAGTCTAAGTATGCTACTTTAAAATCATGTCACAAATGCTTTGTCACTTCTCCCATCAAAAGATGAAGTCTCTCCCTGAGTCTGCTTTGGCTTCCTCACCAGACAGGATGTGGCAAAAGTGGGGCCATATGACTTCCAAGGGTAGGCTCAAAAAAGCAATGCAGCTTGGACCAGTTTCTCTTGGGACACTTGCTCTGGAAGCCTCTGGTAGAAGTTCAACTGCCTGAAAGCTGCCACGCTGGATGACCACAAGGAGAGATCACAAGGAGATAGAAAAGCATTCAATAAAAATTAGTATCTATTCAGGATTTTTTAAAGTTTATTTATTTATTTTGAGAGAGAGAGAGAGCATGAGAGGGGGAGGGGGGCAGAGGGGAAGGGAGAGAGAGAATCCCAAGCATATTCCACTCAGCACAGAGCCCAACGCTGGCCTCAACTCCACCACCGTGAGATTACAACCTGATCCAATATCAAGAGTTGGACGCTCACATGAGCACCCAGACACCCCCATTCAGGACTTTTTTTAACAAAATCTTCTCAAATAAGGAATGAAAAGAAATTTCCATGACCTGATAATAGACATTATCAAAAAGTGAAAAGAAGGAAGAGAGAGAGAGAGGAAGGAAGGGAGGAAGACTACCACAAGTATCATTCATAATGATGAAATGCTGAAAATATTCCCTTTAAGATGAAGACCAAGACAAGAATGGCCATTATCAACATACCTATTCAACGAGGGACTAAAGGCATCACCAGTGAAACACAGCATGATAAAGACTAGAAACAAAGCAAAACTGTCCTTAATTGCAGATAATTTCATTATTTACCTAAAAAGTGTATCAGTCTATAGAAATTTTAGAGTTTGAGGGACGCCTGGGTGGCTCAGTCAGTTAAGCGTCGACTTCAACTCAGGTCATGATGTCGCGATCCATGAGTTCAAGCCCTGCATCTGGCTCTGTGCTGACAACTCAGAGCCTGGAGCCTGCTTTGGATTCTGTGTCTCCCTCTCTCTGTGTCCCTCCCCTGCTTTCTCTCTCTCTCTCTCTCTCTCTCTCTCCCTCCCTCCCTCCCTCAAAAATAAATAAGCATTGAAAAATTTTACAAAAATTTTAGAGTTTGAGACTTTAGCAAGGCTTCTAGATGCAAACACCATAGTAAAAAAGTCAATTGCACTTCTGAACACCAACAATAAGTTAGAATACATAATTTTTAAAGATGCTATTTACAATATAGGGAGAAAAAGAGAAGATAGATAAAATGATCATGAAATGTGGTAAACTATTAACATTTGGATCTGTGGGAAAATCTTTATATTAATTTTATAGCCTTTCTCTAAGTTTGAAAATATTTTACAATAAAAAGTTTTAAAATAAAAACTTGTGGCCATCAAGGAAAAAAATTCCCTCTAGAGAATGAAGAGAAAGCTTTAATCTGAAAATATATTTACAACACATATAACTAACAAACAATTAGTATCCAAAAAATATAAAGCACTCCTACAAATTAATATGGAAAAGAAAACTCAAAAGAAAAATAGGCCAAAAGGTTTAACACACATTTCATAGAAAAGGAAGTCCATGTTGCACTATATGGTAACTAATTTGGATGTAAATTTTAAAAAAATAAAAAATAAAATTTAAAAAAAAGTACAAAAGGCCCATAAACATATGAAAAGATGCCTAAACTTAGTAATCAGTAAATGCAAATTACCATCATAACAAAATACTATTTTAGACTCATGAGAATGGCAAAAATTTACAAATTGTTCAGTATCAAGATGGAGAGGTTGGAGAACAATGGAAACTCTCATCCACGGATTCTGGGAATGAAAATTGGTACAGTCTCTTTGGTAAACAGTCTCTTTGGCTTTATCAAGCTGAACACATGCATATAGTGGAAGCTTGCAATTCCACTGGAGGTATTTGCCCCAGAAAAGCTCTTACACGTGTGCACCCACAGATATACACAACAACGTTCATAATGTTAGTAAAGCACTGTTAGTAAAGCCAGAAACAATCCAAATTCCCATCAGCAATAGAATGGATAAATAAATTGTGACATATTCATACATTGGAAAGCGTGTAGCAGTAAAATTGAATAAACCACAGTTACATGAATCAATTTGGATGAATCACTAAAACATAATGTTGAAGTATTAAATCACGGGAGAATATATAATGCATCATTCTGTTAAAAAAAAACAACAGGCAAAACTAAATAGTATATACATATATAGATGACAAAGGAAAAGGAACAAGAGACCAGACCTCAAACAAAATGGTGACAACATGAAGCTTGATGATAACTATAAGAGGGTTTGCTTTATCATTGCTCTTTAAACAACATATACATAATGCACATATTTATGTGTGATATGTTTCCCAATAAAAAAGTCTACAAGGGCCACTTGGGTGACTCAGTCGGTTAGGTCTGTGACTCTTGATTTTGGCTCAAGTCACGATCCCACGGTTTGTGAGTTCGAGTCCGCGTCGGGCTCTGTGTTGACAGTGCAGAGCCTGCTTGGGATTCTTTCTCTCTCTTTCAATAGAAATAATAAATTTTAAGATATCTACAAGCACATGTATACCTCTGACACCCCTAGCCTTGGGAGTTTACCTCATTTCTACCTGCGGCACAGGGTCAGTGGGCTCCTGTTACAGCAGCCTCGCATTTCCTTCCCACATGCCTCCCAACAAACCTTTCTTCACTGTTCCAGGCTGTGGAATAGACAGCCGTACCCACTTCAAGTATGGTTAATGAACATTCAATGAAGTAACTGACATCTAAAATAGCTAACACAGAGTGGGCTTTCAGTGTACCTTTTTAAAAAGTGGCAACTCTCATAGCGTCACTAGAAACTTCTTTAAAAAGTTTTTTTAACTGAGGTATAATTGGCACATAACACTGTATTAGTTTCAGTGTACAATGTAATGATACAATCTGTCTAGTGTGAAATGACCACCACAGTCTACTTAATATCTATCACCACATACGGTTATAATTTTTTTTCTTATGATGAGAATGTGTAAGGTCTACTCTCTTAGCAACTTTAGAATATAAAAACAGTATCATTCCCTATTGTTACCATGCTGTACATTACATCCGCAGAACTGATCTGTCTTAAACTGGAGGCTTGTACATTCTAGTAACCTGGGGTCACTAGGAACTTTTAAATACACTTTCAACAGGCCTTTTTCTGATTCTATTGGTACCAACTGGCTGGCAGCTGTCCCAGAGAGCCCTTGTTGCTCATGGTATTTTTGTTTGGGGTTTAATAGTTCTTGTTTGTGGTGCCACGGCCCCTGCCAGGTCCTACATCTTCCACTACCCAGGCTCGCCAGGATTTCTCTTTATTAGCATCACGGCAGCTCTACGGAAATAGCCCCAACCTATTATTTAGTCTTGTTTTTAAAAATACACACTGGGTCCCTGGAATTGTCTCTCGTTAGCAAGAAATAACAGCAATGGTCCTCAGCCCTTAACCTCCAAGGGGCACTGTTCCTTTTCAAAACAATTTTTTAAAATTCGTGATACACTTGGGGGCACCTTGGTGGCTCAGTGGGTTTAAGCATCTGATTTCAGCTCAGGTCAGGATCTCACGGTCCGTGAGTTCGAGCCCCACGTCGGGCTCTGTGCTGACAGCTCAGAGCCTGGAGCCTGCTTCGGATTCTATGTCTCCGTCTCTCTCTGCCCCTCCCCCATTCATGCTCTGTCCCTCTCTGTCTCAAAAATAAATGTTAAAATAAAATAAATAAAATAAAATAAAATAAAATAAAATAAAAAAATAAAATTCGTGATACCCTTGGAAATGGAATAAATAGAGCATAGCTGAAGCCAGAGGCTCCCTAGACAGGGAAGGTTCTTGGTTGCATCTGACCAGAACACTGGCTTCAGGTCATGATGAGAAGTCAGTAACTCTTTTTATCTGTCTGACTCTCCAATTAGACCACATGAGCTCCTCAAGACCAGGAGTATATCTTATTCATTTCTGCATTTCCTCATGCAGGCTTGGTATGCAACAGGTGCTCCATAAATGTTTTCTGAACTAAAATAAATTGCCTGAGAAAAATGCTTGATGGCCAGTGTCTACAGCCATTGGAAGGGCCAGCTAGCTTTTTACATCATTCTTCACATGGTATCTGGCACCGTGAACTAATAATTTGCATGGATTGATTAACTCATTAATTTTTTAATTAAATACTTGATTTGGGGGCTGGGAACTGAAGACTACTTGTAAACAGAAATTGTTGGCTGAAACATGGTAGTAAATGGGCTTCCCTAGACTGTGAGTGGAACAGAGTGAGTGTCCTAGAGCTGATGGCCAGAACAAGGAGTGTCTCTACCTGACTTTGTTTTTTCTGTCTTTGATGGAAATGGCCTTCCAGCAGCCAGTGATGGGCCTTGCTGGCACTTATAAATCATTCCTCTATTCCAAGAGCAGCCCCTGCTCATGGATCTCTGTCCATGGATACCCTGTCCCGGTATCAGGAACCCCTTATGAGCCCAGTGCCTGGGGGCTTTTTAAGGGGGCTATCCTTGTTAAGTCTGAATCAATGGGGAGCTCTCTCGATTTTCTACTCAGACTGAAAACCAGAGAGTTAGGTGGAATATGCTGATTGACTTAAGTCAGTCGGGATGCACACCCGAAGCTGAAGTGATGTCAGCTTCCTCATGCATGGGAGAGACAGGCTTCCAAATAAAAATTAGAGCACTGTTACCAAGCAGAAGGGCTGTTGAGCAGCCCCAAAAAGCCAATGCCCACCACCACAGCCAGGTGTGTGTCTGAAGACGAATGATCTGGCATGGGGAGATTTGGAGTCATGGTTCTGAATGGTAACTCGTCAGAGAAGGAGTATGGCCCGTGGAGCTCTGAAGCCCAAGGCACCCATGAAACAGCCACTTGACGTTGAACCAATCACTTATTCTCTTCAGTCTGCCATTTTCTCCTCTGTAAGAGAAGGGGGCTGGGCTAAGTGATTGCAAATTCTCTTCAAGTCCTAACATTCTACAGGTCTCTTATTTCTCATTCCTGCCTGTCACCTGAGCAGGTATAAGAGAGAATAATTACTAGTTGTGGGATTACCCTGGCAGTGGTTCTTTTGAACAACAAATATGAGCTTGTTTCTTGTCACTTGTCAGAGCACCGCTTAATTGGGGTCAAATTATCTGAGGTTCTTTTTGTCAGATTTCTAGCGGTAGTGATATTATTAAGCATTGTTTGAAAATTTGGGAATTTCAAGTGTCTAGCTAAACTTTTCTCAAAACCAAGAAATGTGACTAGTTCAAATGTGGCACATTGGCAAAATGTCATATGTAGGCAGAGACATGAATAAATGGAATGAATTAACTGGACTTATTCCAGAACAGAAACTGTGTTTTACTCAGTTTTATGTTTCTAGTGTCTGCTTGAGTGGTTGCCATATAATATAATGAGACACTCCATTTCATCATCAGATATTTAATGAGCACCTACTATGTGCCAGGCACCTTGCAAGGTCCTGGAGATACAGTTATGATGAGATGATGTCCTGGCACTCAAAGAGCTCCTGATCAAGTAGGAGAGACAGACAGTAAACAGATTAACATGATAGGCAGCTGCTATGAGAGGAAAAAGAACAGAGATGACAGCATACCTATCCCAGACTTAGGGAGTGGGGGAAATCTTTGTGGAGGTGGCATCCAAGCAGCCCTCTAAAAGCTTCAACAGAAGTTGCCCAAGCAAGAAGCTCAAAGTACTGGAACTCTGGTGGAAGTGTAGCATGCACGAGGAGGGATGAAAGAAAGAGAGAAGCAGAATCCAGTCCATAAAGGGCCTTGATGTCTTACTAAAGAATTGCCTTAAGGGCACTATGCAACCAGCTGTAGGTTTTAAGCAGAAAGTAAATACATGTGCATTGATTAATAAATCCTGGTGCAATTTCTTGCATGGAAATTTCCTCATCTAAAAATCCAGGGGTTGGATTAGATGACTGCCAGGATCTCTTCCAGTTGTGACATTCTGTGAATCTTAAAGTTTCTATTCTGATTTGGGTCAAAGTTTCCTGATATTTGCCTCCTCTCACTAGCAGTAGAGGTTGCTTTGGGCAGAATAATGGAATCAACTGTGCACATGGCCTCTCTCTGTCTCTCTCTCTCGCTCGCTCTCCCTCTTACCCTCTCTCTCCCTCCCTTCCTCCCTCCACTAGACGGATGAGCGAGTTCCATTACAGAGGATGAGAGCTTCCTTGTGACCAGCCTCGCACCAATCCATCCATCAGCCGATTAACAGTGGCTGAAAGCCACTTATCAAGAAGGCTCCTGCCCTTATCACTGTCACCGTCTGCAAATAAACATCGACTTTATGCTGAGTTTCCATATTTAACCACATTTAAGTAACTGCTGATACTTTCATTACATGACATTTGCACTTCAGAATTTAAAATTAGACACGTGCACGCAGCTCTTCCATGAAATAGGAAAGACCGGGTTGTTTGGGGCCCCTCCTGCCATTTGCGTTCAAAGAAAAGGGGCTTCAAAGTGAATTCTGCAGAACACAAGAATCTCTTGTACTCTAAAAACAGTATGGACAAGAAAGAGATCAGGACGATGTAGTTTTATTTTTATTTCAAAAGATTGGTGCCTCGTGTAAAAGCTGTAACACATCAATAATGGATGAGATGCATAAATGATACATCAAAGTCAGAAAACACAGTCCTCTGAGGAGCAGAAAAATCTTCCTTTTTGAGCTGGATTTCACGATATAAAAGCTTAATGCCACACACAAATTCATTACCTGATGATGAAAAAGAATGTTGACCCAGACTAAGCATGAATTAACAAACACAGATCAAGGGCTTAATGGTGTGGGTGCAAATTCTGGGCCTGTAGGTTTAAAAAAATAATTTGGGATAAAATTTATCCCTTTGAAAAGAGAATACTTCAGTAAGACTTTTTTTTGGTTAAAACATAAGGTGTTGATGCTCATATTATAACATGTCCTTTTGAATCCACAATTTTGCTTATATTCCTATTTTTGTTCTCGTTGTCTTGAAAGGGTTTTACCTCCAATCCCTTAGCATCGCATCTGGAACATAGTAGGTGCTCAATAAATGTGATTTGCACGAATGAAAGAATACATAACAGTTGCTCAATGTTTTGAATGCTAACTATGTGCCAAGCAATGAGCTCAATAATCTCCATGCATTGTCTCATTTAATCAGCACAAATAACGTTGATCTGGCTGTTATTAATATTATCATTTAGCAAATAAGGAAACTGAGTTCCAGAGAGGTTAAATAACTTGGCTGTGGGTACATGACTAGTAATACTGGTAAGTGGTGAATCTAGATCAGACTCGGGTTCTGTTTGAGCCCAGAGCTTATATGCTTAGCCACAATAGGATAATGAATTAATAAGTGACTATTTTGACCTAGTGAATGAAATGAGAGGAAAGTATTACTGGATTTAAGGGATCAAAGTCATTAAAAACAAAATGCACTAATAGCTCTTTCAAGAACTTACTATCATATAAACAACAGAGAGTTCGGCAACTGTATGCTCCTGCAAGAGTCATTTGTTTGACATCAGATGTGTGCTACATGAAGTGGTAATCTACATGGTCCAATAATATGGTGGCCATCAGCCACATGTGGCTATCTCAACTTCGTTAAAATTAAGTTAAATTAAAAATTCACTTTCTCACTAGCACTGGCCACATTTCAAGTGCTCAAAATCCTCTGTGGCTACTGTGTTGGACAGTGAAGACATGGAATGTTTTCATCATCACGGAAAGTTCTGTTGGACAGTGCTGGACGAAGTTGCCTGGACACAGATATAAATAGCACACAGAACTTGTTCTTTAGGAGCTCCTGTTCTACTGAGGGAGAAGGACATGTAAATTAATAGCTATCATCCCGTAGAATAATGTGGGCAGATAGAAGAGGTTCTGAACTCAATGGTGGGAGATGAAAAGGATACAGGATGGGGAAAGCAGAAACAGGACAGCTTCACACAGTAATCGCAAACTGCTCTGAATCTTGAAGGAAGAGTAAAAAATTAGCCAGCCGGTAAAGATGGGACCTCCAGTAAGAAAGAAGGAATTCCAGACAGAGGGAACCAAAAACCTAAAGGCTCAAAGTCAAGAGGGAGCAGGGAATGGCAGGAGAAGGGCAGGAGAGAAGAGGGAGGGCTCAGGGAGGGAGGAGGAGGAGGGAGGAAGAGAGTAGGAGGAGGAAGGGAGGAGGGAGGGGGGAGAGAGAAGCAGAGAGGGAGAGGGAGAGAGACAGGGAGGGAAGGAAAGGGAGGCAGGGAGGGAGGGAGAGAAGACACAGAGAGAAGAGAGAAGTATTAGCATCAGATACCTCTCTGAATGTATTACAGGTCACTGAAGTTTAACCTGAGCTCTCTGTCTTAAACCCCTGATCGGCATTCTCAAAAGGGATGTTTATTTATTATTTGTTGCAAATGAAGCTGGAATAAGTGACAATTAGATGTCAGCCACAGCCCTCCTTCAGGTTTTTGACACAACCGCTGCCTTCCCAGCATTCACATATTCCACCAAATGTCTCCCTACATACATAAAGACTCCCCTATCTCCAGCCACTGTGTGTTATGTCTTTCCATTTTGTCTCCTTCAGAGCACATTTCACTATCTGAACTTATATGATCAATGCGCTCGTTTGCTTACTAATTTATTGTGAGTAATAAATAATAATTCTACACTAGAACTTAAGCTCCTTGTCAGCAGGAGCCTTCCTGTTTATTCAGGGCTCTATCCCCATCACGAGAGTGTACCTGGTACGTTATAAGCCTCACTAAATAGATATGTCAGCCAAGCAGTAACGGTAGAAGTGGCAGGTCACATTCGATGAGACCTCATTCCACAGCAGGCAGTAGGCTGGGTTCTCTAAATGCAGTATCTCAGGCGTTTCTCACACACAATTCGGAGACAGGTCTCTTTGAAACCCCATGTTACAGTTGAGAACACTGAGATCAGAGATAAGAAACTCACCCCAGCTCACGCAGCTGGTAAGTGGGGAACTGAGAAAAGAACACAAGCCTCGGAGAGGTTATTACCTAAGCTTCTAACCGACTCAGAGTGTGGCCTCCTCTTTACCTTTCCTGACGCTGCCTCTCAAATTACAAGATCAGCCAGATGAAGGCGGGAAGACGAAGTCACTTGGCCGGGGTCATGGAGGAGGTGAGACAGTGAAGGGTCTTCTGCTTCCACATCCACAAGGCTTTGTCTTCTTTGCTTTGCTGACTCTTCCTCAAATTTAGAGGTATTGCGTCTTGATTTGTTGACCTCAGTATCTTTCTTTGGCTCAAGAATGCTCTCAGAACAGTGCCTGGTACACGGCTCAATCAATGTTTGCTGAATGAATGAGCACGCATTCACTAATTTCAATACCTCTGTTGGTCACAGAGTTTGGGGATATAATGCTCTAGGGAGACGTTTCTGACTAAAATTTGTTGGCACATTCAAGTAAAATTACAAATGACTATTATTCAAGTAACAGCACAAATGACTACTCTCTATTTTTCCATATGTGAATGGATAACAGCAAAGATCCCGGAGCAGGAAATTAGGTTATGCAAATACCTTCAAGGGCCAAATTGAAAGTCACTCTTCATTTGAGGGGATTTATTAGCAATTCTTACCTTTTTCTTTCACATGCCCTATTTTACATTTCTGCTGCATTTAAGTTGAATGCTCGCTCCATCTAGACAATCTCCAGTACAAACAAAACAGCCAAATTAAGGCTAGTGAAGAAGCAGTGTTTTTTTTTTTTTTTTTTTTTATAGTAAGCTTAAGTGCCTGAGCAAATTATAGCCCAGCCAGCCAGAGCAGCAATGAGCCATTCCAATTGTAAATAAACATATACGTGGCCTATGGACAGCCAGCGTGCATCAGAGACATCTCAGGCAATTCATTTGAACATTCAAAAGGTTAAACCAGAAGGCAAGATTTGATGGGAATCATTGTGTCCCCAGCACCTAGGACATTGGCAGCTAAATAAATGCTGAAATGATACATGGTACGTGCTAAAATAAATATTTGCCAAATGAATAGGGAAGAAATGAGTTTGGTTTCCTAGAGATAGCTTCCATGGTGGTCTGTTTACCTGATGATAATGATCATGTGATTCCTGTAGAGGGTCACGAGGGCTCAGCTCCTATCTTTAGCAAGGCCATAATTCCTTGTTTGAGGTTCTTATTCTAGAGGAAGCGTTCTAGGGAGCACCCTGAAAGAGGACTGCTTTTTAATGGACACTTGCTATTCTTGCATTGGCTGGCACTCATTCCCTCGTCTTCAAATAACACCCTCCTCATTCTCTCTGGGAGGGCTATGTCTCTCCCACTCTTAGTCAGTGTTGGTTTAGGTGAGTCCTTGTCCAGCTGCAGGGAAAAGCCTGTAAGCCAGACTGGGCTAAGGAGAGTGTAATAACCCCCAGGCCACAGTCACATGAGTCATATTAAGCCAATCAGAGCCAAGAAGTCTCCATTCTGGAATTTTGCTGAGACTACCGGGGAAAGAGGTAAGCTTTTTCCACTAGAGCTGCTAGGAAGATAGACTGAAGATGGAGCTTCTAGAATAATCTTATGAGCAAACGAAGAGACCTTGCCTAAGAATTAGTCCAGTAGAGAATAAAACAAAGCCAAAGGTTAGGGAGACAAAAATCAAGGTCCTAGATCCAACCATGCCTGAATGCATCTTGCCTCTAGAGTTTTAATTAATGAGCCAGAAAATGGTCTTTTTTGTTGAAGCATGTTTGATTTAGGGTCCTGATATTATTTACAAATATCACTCTTTTGAAGAGCAATAATATTTCATACACTACCTCAAGTGCTTAATGTTGAAAAATTAACATCTAGCAAGCCTCAATCTTATAGTGCCTTGGTTGGTATATGAATACACAAAAAAGAAAGCCTTAGAAATATGGAATAACCATTCAGCCACCCTCTTCCCCAGCAAAATAATTTCCACTTTGCATTATGGATTAAGAGCTATAAAATGTCTATCCCTTCTGACCCAGTAATTTTAATGCTGGGACTCTGATTTAAGGAAATAATCTTAAGTAATAAAAAAGTTTTATACTCATAGATATTTATCATGATATTATTTATAATTACAGACAATCAAAAACAACTTAAGTACCCAATATATAGAAAAGGTCAGATAAGTTTTACCACAAAATATTATATAGTTATTAAAATCACATTTATTAAGAGTTTTCAATAATGTGTTTACAGCATAATGTTAATAGGAAAAAATCCTGTGTATTGTACAAACACACTGTGTTAAAAAAAAAAAAAAAGATCCACAAGTAGAAAAAAAAAATGGAAAAAAGTATCTCCAAATGCTAAAACTGGTAATCTTTAAGTGGTGGGACTATGGATAATTTTCTTCTCTTATTTGTACTTATTCTTTCTACTTATTTGTAAATAAGAATCTTAATTTTTCCTTAATTAACAGATATTATTTTATAGAGGAAAACATGATATTAAACTTTGAAAATAACTCTCTCCACTAGCTCCCCAATGGAGGTCAGCCAGCCTTGACTTGGATATGTCAAACCCGTCTACTTTGGACCATGAAAACTAGTGAATTCATGCAAAAGATCAGAGGTACAGCAACAAGCCCCTCATGTAATTGAACTCTGGGCATGTATCAGTCACCCATTCTATGAGCTCAAAATGAGAATGCACTAAAAGTTCTTACCACTGATCTACTTACATCTCTACAGGGGCTTAGTACCAAAAGCTATAGTTGGGACTATCATTACATCATTAACCTTATTAGTGAGAAAAGTTCAAGGCAAAACCTTAGCTGCACATTCCTCAGAATGATGCTTTTCAGGTACTTCTGGTCTCTGGGGGCACAAATGGAGGTCTTCTAGAGCAGAATATTGAGATTCCAATCCCCAGAGATCTCTTCTTGAATAAGCCAGTAGACTAGGCACTGAAAGGACCCAAGTTTGAACTTGTGCTTGTCCAATAATAAAACCTCAGAAAGGTAAACAGACCAGGCCAGAAGAAGAAGCTAGGAGACACATTGATGAAATCAGTGGGCATGGCTATGTCTGTTATTAATTGATCTGAGCACAAAAGATGGCTCTGGAACCATGAACCTCATTCGGGGCCTTGGGCAAACATAGCTCTCCCTCCATATACCAAGCTTCCTGTCACTCTGTGCCCAGTGGAAAGCCATTTCAGCTGCCATTTTGTCTCTTGATCAATGACCATAAGGCATATTCTGGGCCCCATTCCCAGGATAATGTACTGAGTAGGTACAAATGTGATAATTTTTATAAAACCACCAGGATGGCACCTGCAAACAGAAGAAAAAAAAAAAAAGGAAATGAATATACATCGCGAAGAAGAACACGTACCAGGGAGAATTTGCTTCCTCACATACCTGGGACAAATGGAGAGCAGCACATTCTCCACAGAACTGTGAACTCAGTAGGGCTTATTTCTTGGTCTCCCCTCTTCCACCAAAAGCTGATATTCAGAATGACTGTGACATCAGTTACATTAACCTTAGAGATAAGTAAACCACTTGGTTTTATCTGTATATTTAGTGTTTGTGTCTGTAGCAGTCAAAGGCCACTGATTACAGAATAGAAAAATAATTAAGCCCTTCCCATGAAGAAGCCTATGTGAAGAACCTTACACATATCTAATCCTCATAAAAATCCTATGAAATAAGTATTATTAACCTCTGCATGTACCTCCCCTCCCTTCCATTTTACAGATGAAGAAATCAAGAGAGTTCAAACAAACCTCCTGAGGTCACACAGTTAGTAACAATTAAAACAATTAAAACTAGGGGCAATCTGATTCCAAAGCCTGTGCCCTACTTTGTTCTCTAGAGATGTGGTCTGAGCATACATACCCTGTTTTTCTTTGTTTTTTTTTAATTTTTTTTTAACGTTTTATTTATTTTTGAGACAGAGAGAGACAGAGCATGAACAGGGGAGGGGCAGAGAGAGAGGGAGACACAGAATCGGAAGCAGGCTCCAGGCTCTGAGCCATCAGCCCAGAGCCCGACGCGGGGCTTGAACTCACCGACCGCGAGATCTTGACCTGAGTTGAAGTCGGCCGCTTAACCGACTGAGACACCCAGGTGCCCCACATACCCTGTTTTTCTATGCTTTAGAAATACAGTTCACAATGAACTCATAAGTCTTTCTATGATGTATATGCATATCAAATGGTCACATTGCACACTTTCAATATATATAATTAGACTTGTCAATTACTAATCAATAAAGTTTTTTTTTAAAGTGAAAAAACCAGAGCACAAGTTCAAAGGAAAACACAACCCAAATAGCATCCTCTGGCCCACCCAACATTTAAAATTTCTATTTGCCGTGTAATTTCTCAGTCAACAGTGAAAAGCATCAGACCCTGGCAAAGCACTGACTCCAGCTGCCAAATAGGAGGAATGTTTGGGTACAGGATGGTTTCTGAGTGAACCTGAACCTCACTCCACAGAGAACCACTCAGGTCTACTTCACAGGGTCCTGGGGGAGGGACCAGAGGACGTGCTGTGTGGGCCACAGCAAAGGGACCCACAGTGGCACAGCAGCGCCGGGTGAGGAATGGTCCACCCCACCCCTGGCATTAGCACCTCCTGTCTTCCAAGAGCCCCCTCACAGACTCCAGTGGCAACTTCTACCGAAGCACCAGCTCATCTCTTCCTGGTCTCTGAGGTGCCACCAGGAAACCAGGGAGTCAGGGAAAAGAGGAGAACAAGCCATACAAACTTCCTATCCACCCTGTGCCTCTGCCTTGAATGGGAGCAGAGGACTCAGGTCTTCTGACTGGCTCCTCTGGCATCATTTTTAGTACCTGTGTTCCTTTCAATGGGAGGAAGAGAGTAGGGAGCTAGGATCCCAGTTGAGAGAGTGAGCCTCCTGTGTAAAAGTCACTGTTCACTCTTTCCAGAGTCCTCTTCCTTCCTTGGGACCCTGCCATGTTTGTGGGGACACTGTGGGTAACAGGGGAGGGTGGAAGGGAGGTCACAGGCAATTCCTCCAAAACGCTCCGAAGCTACATGTGGCAAAAGAAGGGTAGAATTCCGGTATGCAAGAAAGCAAAGAAATGCTTCTGCGGCACTGAGCAACCTCCCCCAGCAAAGCTTCTCAGGAAGGGTAATAATGTAAACATTCAGCCATTAGAGGAAAAACCTCACCCTTCATGCCACCCTCCCCACCATTAACGACATTGGCAGCCCTATTAAAATACAAGTCTGATTTGTGTTTAATGATCTTGAAAGGAAAGTAATTGCTTGGGTATTACCATTCGAATGTTCCTAGAAGCACAGATAATATTTACAATCGGATTGTCCTTTCTCAGGGAGGGTGGGCAGGCAGGCAGGGCTCCCTAGGCCATTTGAAGCTGAGGCTGAGAAATGATCTCAACAATCAGCTTAAGGGTCTTGGAGCTCAGAGTATATTTTTCTCTTCCTTCTTTTCACTGTCAAGAGGCTCCTGGGTAATAACCCTACCCCTTTTCTTCTAGGAAGGGAGTCAGTCATTGAGGAATTTGAGAAGGGTACACTATATCATTCTCGGGGAGTGAAACCTAATCAAAAAGCAAAGATAAAAGAGAGATCAAATGAAGTAATAGCCCAAACAGATGGATTTAAATTCAAGCCAAATTGTGTAGCTATGTCAATGTTCCTAGAGCATCAGTTTATAGATTTGTGAAGGCACCCAATGTTACTGTTCCAAGAAATACACAGCTGAATGCATGGAGGCCAGGCTATAGCACACAGTATTAACCACCCAAACTAGGGGGTGACACAGTTCCCGGTTCAAATCCCAGCTCAGCCACCTAATAGCTTTATGACCTTGGGAGAAAGTAATTTTACTTCTCTGAGCTTCAGTGCCCTCATTCAAAAAATAGAAATGATAACGGGACCCACCACTTAGGGTAATCATAGGAATCCAGAGAGGTTCTAGAAGCAAAGGACTTTGTACTGCAACTGGCAAAGTGTAGGTACTCAATCAATGTCTTTGGTTGTTGTTGTTGTTGTTAAGATTTTATTTTTATGTAATCTCTATACCCAATGTGAGGCTCAAACTCACAACCTTGAGATCAAGAGTCACATGTTCCACTCACTGGGCCAGCCAGGTGCCCCTTCCTTGGTGATTAGTAATATTAAAAAGGTGAACGAGGTTCTAACTGTCTTCAGTACCTGGCCTCCCATCACTACTATACTATTCTGGCACTTGTGTATTTTGCGTGCTCAGCATCAGTAGCATCTTGCTCTCGTGGCTGCACACTCAGTTCTTGGTGCTTCCGCATCCAAGAGGTTGTAGAAACCACAGCAATTCTGCTCATTTTACAGGTTAAGAACCTGCTGAAAGCTTTGCCAAGGCGATGACCTCTCAGGCAAACCTCAGAATGGATTTGGTTTGGTCAGATTCAGCCTTCCCTCTCCCAGGCCATGTAATCTTCATCATATACCTGCATTTTATGGACAAGTCTGGCCTGTGTACCTTCCCTTTGAACTAAAAATCTGGACTGGAGGCCACAGACAGTGAACCACCAGTGAGAACAGAAAAATCTGGAAGAATCTGGAAGGGTCTTGAATCTGAAAGACAAAGAAATATGGTAAAGGTAAATTATTTCATTCAACTCCCAGATCATGGGGTGCTGGCTCCCAGCAAGGGGCTGAAAAATGGCGGGTAGCATCATTGTCAACATTATGACATGCACCATCTATAATCTGTGTGTACTTTCTCCAATTCTCTTTCCTCTCCTTCCCTATGTCACTTTGTTACCTCACAGAATGGGGTTAATGCTTTGCTAGGTAGGGGAAGGACTCACTCTTTATCAAATGCCTCCCTCTCTCACCAAACTTTATTAAAAAATGAAGACCTCTGCATATCTTTATTCCCAAATTTAAAACTACAATCTGTGGGTCTTAGTAGTTTCACATAATACCTAGAATTTTTCTTTTATTCCTAACCCTACAGACTTAGCATACATATAAAACATAGAATTTTATTGCTAAAGGAGACCTTTGGAATCATTAAGCCCCATCTGGTCATTTTACAAATAAGGAATCAGGCCCAGAAAGGTTAAGTGACTTGCCCAAGATACACAGCTGCTATAAGTTGGGCCAGAATTTCTGACTAAGGTCTTGGCTTTTCAATTAATACTAGATAAAGTGATAATTGAGAGGTTATATTTGTTGGGGATTTGACCTAGCATATGTGTGTGTGCATGTGTTTGCATGTGTGTATGCGTGCGTATGCGTGTGTGTGTGTGTTTATGTGTAGCAGGTAACAGCCAGCTCTTGGGGGGGGGGGGGTTGGTAAGGTGGGGGTGGGAATACTGGGAATTAATGTTAAATGGCAGCATCCATAAACATTCCTGCAACCCCACAGGACTTTCTCTGCCATTTATGCCCCATTTTGCTAACTAAGTTTCTTTAACATTGCTTCTCAAAGAGTGGTCACTAATCTGAGTACTTGTTACAGATGTGAGCTTTTAGACCCTACAGGGGACTTAGTGCCTCAAAATCTCTGGAGGTGGCTCAGGAATCTCAGTTGTATCAAGAATTCCCCATGATTCTTTGTGTGCTCAAATATGAGCAGCACTGAGTTAAGAGCCATCCCAGGGTTATACTAAGTCCTGTAAGCACAGGGATTATAAGCATGGGCTTAGGCCAGACAGACCTGGGGTCAAATTCTTTTCCTGAGCTCCAGCACTGTTCCCTCTTTCCATATTTCCACCTGTCTCCCTCCCTCATCTCCTTCAGGTACTTGCTTGGATGCCCCCTCTGCGGTGAAGCCACCTGACCACTCTATATGAACCAATAACTTACCCCCACCCTTACAGTCCAGATTCTGCTTTCCCTATTTAGTTTTCTCCATAGCACTCATCACCTGATATGCTATATATATGTATTATTTATATGTTATTGTTTGTTTCTCCACTCTCTGCTTCAATGTATGCTTCACTAGGGCAGGCATTTTTGTCTGTTTTGTTCACTGCTATCATCTCAGCTCCTAGGTGAGTGCCTGGCACATAGTAGGCACTTACTAAGTATTTGTTGTGTGAGTGAATGAGTGAGTCATTTAGTAGCTGTATGACTTTGAGAGAGTTCCTTAATTTCTCTAAGCCTCAGTTTCCTCATCTGGAAAATGGGTATAACAGTCACCTCACAGGGTTATTGAAAGGAATAAACAAGATCATGTATATAAAATGCTTAGGACAGTGCCTGGCACACAGCTAATCATCCATGCTAACTAGGCAAAAACTTTGATAAAGTGATAGAAGCGTCTCTGGGTCTTATTTCATTCTCATGCCATTCCACTCTCTCTTACTCCATTCCACTCTCATGAGTCTTATTCCATCTCTGATGTTCAGGCAACGGGCAGGTAGTTCTTCAGTGCTCATTTGTTGGTAATATTTTTTAAGCCAAATGCTTAATGATTCAATTTTAGGGTCACAAAAGAGATGTGAATGTCAGAAGGCTTATATCAAAATGCCATTGTATATTTCAATTATCACAAGACTGGGCCAAAATTAGAAGGAGATGTTCTATAATGTATTTATGAAACTGGGGAGAAATACTGGTTTACATAAAACTGCCATGAACCCTTGTCCTCAGGAAATGAGGACTCTGTACACCCTGACTTTTTATCATTCTTCATAATTATGGCTACTCAAGGGGTCCATTCAGAGAGAATGAGGTAAACATGTTCCACATTAGGGCCCAAGTTTGGGGCCATGGAGATTCGACCTCTTTGACACACCTCCCATTCAGGGATGAGATCTATTCCCAGTCTCTTAAAACTAGGCAGGCCTAGACCTGCTTCAACAATAGAGCATGGCTAAAGAGATGTTATGTGACTTCTAAAGCCAGGTCAAAAAGACCATGTGACTCTGCTTGGCTTGATGTAAGAAGTTTGAGTGGAGAGGCCATGTGGAGGCTCTGGTCCTTGGTTCCAGTGGAGCCCAGCCTTGAAGCCATCCTTGCCAAGGTGCTGATGGGTAGGGGAAGCCTCCAAATGTCACTTGAGAGCAGCCTGTCCACCAACTGAATACCACCAAGTGGCGGCTGCTCGTGACATGCAGGACAGATGAATCACCCAGCCAAGCCCTGCCTGTATTCTGGTCCACAAAACTGAGAGATATGATAAAGTGGTTTCAAGCCATCACATGTCAGGATCACTGGTTACACAGCAATGAATAACTGGAACAGACATCTTTGAAGATAGACCTGCCCCGGAACTGGGCCAGAAGATGTCTTCTGAATAACTTCAGGGCACAAGACAGATGAAAAAAGAGAATATTCCTTATTGATTTCTTCTTTGTCTTATGAATATCATTGATTTGAGCTCATTTTCTGAATTGTTTGAAAATACTCCCTTTATGCTCAGAGTTCTGCTGTTAGAAAGAGTTTGTTTCTGTAATGCAGGCCTCAGGCAGATCTTCTCCACTTGTTTTCAGCCTTCAGGTGTTTCCCTTACTCTCTCTCACCCCTACACTTGCAGGGCTCATGAATTCAAGTGCTCTGACAGTTAAGAAGAAAATTTAAAAAAATTTTTTTTAACATTTATTTTTGAGAGACTGAGCGTGAGCGGGGAAGGGGCAGAGAGAGAGGGAAATCCAAAGCAAGCTCCAGGTTCTGAGCTGTCAGCACAGAGCCCTGTGTGGGGCTCAAACTTACGAACCATGAGATCATGACCTGAGCTGAAGTCAGATGCTCAACCAACTGAGCCACCCAGGTGCCCCAGGAGAAAAATTTTAAGAAGAATCTCAAAATCAGTCAACAACAATAACAAGAAGAGGATGAATGACTGGAATACAGCGTATAGAAACTTGAGTTCAAGGCCTTGGCTGAGTGCCTTTTCCTCTCTGCATCTCAACCTCCATCACAAAGTGACAGGTTGGTCTTTGATCCTTAAGTGATCTCTTTAGCCATCCTGAATTTTCAAAGGTCGTGAAGGACATATGAGAAGGCAACATGCTCATTTGCCAGATCGCAGCTCCACAGGGGCTGGTGTACATTTGTCTCTTTCAAAGCTATGTACCCAACACCTTAGAAAGTACTACTAAAAAATAACAGTGATAGGCAACCATTACTGAGCTTTGTGCTGGAAACTGTACAATATGCTAGATGCGCATTCTCTTATTTCATTCCCATAGCAACCATGTGAAGTAGATACTAGCGTTACCCCCATTCTACAGACAATGAGACGGAGGCTTAGAAGTTTATGTAAGAGGCCAGACAGTACAGAGATAGTAAGCAGTGCAGCTGGAATTGGAAGGTAGTTTCTGAACAGAAAGCCCCAGCTCTTAATCACAATTATTTGTGGAAGGAAGGGCAAGGAAGAAGGCGCTGTATCTTCTCCTGGCCTGTAACTGTTTTCTCTGGTTACAAGGGTGGCTCAGAGACCACAAAAGATATTAGATCTAAGGCCTTCCTTTATATCCTGAGCTGCCAGTCTCCTGAGATTCAGCTCTACCTCTCTCATTGACCACAATCCCAGGCCTCAGGTGACTTCCTCCTTGACACCTCTAGCCCTATTACAAGTACTTAGTTCTCACCTAACCCCCCACATAGAGGATGGGCTGGCTGCATGGGGTTCCTGCCAAGGCAGCAGGAGGTTCAGGGAAGCCCCAGGGTTTATGTCAAGGGAGCCATCATTTGAAATGGTGTCTGGGAAAGGCCTGAAGGGAAGACTGTTATTCAAAGTCTGTTATTAACAGAAATATCCGGGTTGTGTCTGCAGAAAGAATTTTTCGGGGCTGGTGAATGGGAGCTCGTATAGAGTAAAACATGGCATTGTGGCCTGGAAGCCGGGAGGCAAACTGCCCAGGTAGACCTGAGCAAGCAGCTTCACTCCCTGGGTTCTGAGATCTCTAAGGCCTCTCCTTTCTCTGAGATGTTCCATCTTGGCCCCTGATGCAAAATATCCCCATGACAGCAGAGGCTCAATTGGTGGCACAAAAAACATACCAAAAGACTCTGGGCCTTTGACCTGAACTTTCAACAATTCAGTGAACAGCCAGGATCTGTTCCTAAATGTCATTCCTAAACCCTTTTCTCTGAAAGTAACAGGACATTTCCTTCCCCCTGTTGACCACAGAGGGCTCTCTGTGGAGAGAAGATGGGGCTTTGGGGTTTGGTAAGAAATCACATATGGATGCCCATAGCCTGAGAAATTATAAAATGCTTTCTCGCTCCCACCCCGTTTGCATGTGCGTCTTCCTTTGTCTCTAGGTCCTTACAGGAACATATTGTTACCGCCAAATAAGTAAACCCATTCAAATGGGAATGTTACTAACTTGTTTAAAATCATGTCCATGTTGCTCTTAAATAACACCAGCAAAGATGCAGGAATGCCACACCAGCCAAAACCATCACCCCCAAACCTGGCAGCCAGTCCACCTCTTTTCTTTTGCAATCCATCCACATTTGAATGAGGATGGTCCTTGAACCATTGTCTTTCTAAAACAATGGCCTTATGGCCAGGAAGGCCTGTATCAAACTCACTTTTTTGTGTTTCCTTGTCTGGTTGAGTAGGTGTTTCTGTTCCCCGAAAGTCAACTTTGTGTTGTGGGGATGCCCAGTGCATACTCTTCCCTACTAGGAGTTTCAATCATTTCCTCTACAGCCCAGCCCTGGGTCTCTGAGTCTTTTTGGCTTATTTCCTTCTCCTAACTGAGCAAGGACCCAGTGTGGGAAGTGAGGACTTCAACTCCCTAACAACCTCTGAAAAAGTTGTGGCAAAAGCAACCTATTTGATGATCCACCAGGTAAGATTTGAAAGTATTTCATTGGTACATTCGGTTCTGGTGGTTGAGGACTGCTGTGTTCATGAATTTCACTTCTATGAGAGTTTGTATTACTGCTCCCAAGTGTTTGCTACATTTCCATGTGAGAAGATTGTAGTTCCAGCCCAGTCAACATCAGGCATGGCTATGTGATTTGATTTGGTCAATAAGTAGTCAAGTGGCAATGACAGAAGTTGTAAGAGCCATTGTGTAGTTCTGTTACTGTCATTTCTCTACCAGAAGAGCTATGTAACCCATATAGCAGCTGCTTATTCAGCCTAGATCCCTAAGTGAAGACACATGGAGAAGAACTGTAGGTCACCCACTGCTGTGACCAAGGAACAGACCTTTTAGTCATGAGCCACTGAGATGTCAGGTGTGTTTGTCACTGCAGCAAAACCTAAGAAAAGTGAAAGCACCATCTTAAAGGGTGACAACAGTGCCATCCTGGAAGGCCTGAAACAAGGCAATGGACTCTGCATTCTCCTCAAGTGAAACACCTTCTCTTCCTGTACTGTTCGTAGAGCTGGTTGCCATAAAGACCCTCAACAAATGGTACATAATTGTGAACACACGTGTGCCTCTTTAGATCTCACCAAGGCCTTCGTATTTGCTCAAGATCTCATTTGACCCCAACAACAACCTGGTAAGATGTGATAGACAGGTATTTCTATTCCTGTTTATAGACAAGAGAAGTAAGAATCAAATGACTAAGGTACTTTGGCAAGGTGATGTGGCTCTTCAATAGGAAAACCAAAACCAGTGCCCTTGTACCTTCTAGACCATTTCTACTCTACTAAGCTGCCCAATGCTGACACTATAGGAGGGGTCACTTGAGATTGTCTAGGGCCTTGCATGTTCAAGTGCCTTGAGAAACCACAGGAAACATCCATCCCCACATCCAATAAGATAAGAGAAAACCTTGGGTGACTGGATGTTCTCATTCCATTCACCCAACTGCACTCTGAATACAACATGCAATATAAACATGTATTCATTTTAAGCTGAACTTCAGGGAAAAGCAATGACATTTTGAGACATTTCATCTGCAAAATCAGTTGTCAGGACCTTGTCAGATATTTGCTTAGAACAAATAAAAGCTGGGGCCCTGGGTGGCTCAGTCAGTTAAGCATCAGATTCTTGATTTCAGTCCAGGTCGTGATCTTACCGTTCGTGAGATTGAGTCCTACATTGGGCTCTGTGCTGACGTCTCAGAGCCTGCTTGGGATTCTCTCTCTCTGTCCTTCCCTTGCTTGCATTCTAAATAAATAAATAAATAAACAAACTTAAAAATTTTTTTAAAAAGAACAAAAAAAAGCTATGATACATTCTGTAAAATTTAAAACACACATAAAATAAGATTTATGACATGATGTTTTGATCAAACTTTTGACTAATCAGACCTTGAACTAGTGCAACCAAAGCCCTAGATGGCTCTTCAGAGGATGCAAGTTATCACCTAAAAATATAAATGAGCCATGGTTAGCGACCAAACAGAAAATTGTAACACATATTACTATAAGTAATACGTTATATTCATATAATGATTATGTTTGTACTAACATAGTTACTGTGAAATAATTATTACTAAGCTGTTAAATCCTACTCTTTTTTTTTTTTTAATGTTTATTTAGTTTTGAGACAGAGAGAGACAGAGCATGAACAGGGGAGGAGCAGAGAGCGAGGGAGACGCAGAATCTGAAACAGGCTCCAGGCTCTGAGCTGTCAGCACAGAGCCCGACGCAGGGCTCGAACTCATGGACCATGAGATCATGACCTGAGCCAAAGTTGGACGCTTAACCGACCAAGCCACCCAGGCGCCCCTGTTAAATCCTACTCTTGAAAAAAGGCAGAAATTTTGAATTGGAGTATGTAAAAAGGCCAGAGCAGGCCACTCAAGAAAATGCACTTTGCTTTGTGGTGACTTGAGCTTCCCAAGGACCTCACCAAGTCCTCAGTACTGGGCCCTACAGCCCTCGAGAAAAGATGAACCCACCTGAAAATTGAAAGCAGCTAGGATCTAGAGGAACTCCTGTTCCAGCATTTTCTCTGCTTGTTTAAATGTCTAGGCTACAGCCATTTCTGAGCTAGTTTAGTTGCATTACATATTTCTCAAATGGCTATTATGGACCCAGTGGTGAGCTAGACATTTGGAAATTTATAAATGAGAAGTAGAGGGGTAATTTTGCCCTCAGCTTTCATCACTTAGAATTCAGGCACTGACTCCATACCTTTGTGCCCTTACCTCAGTATTCACCTGTAGCTCAGCACTCAAGATTCCTTTATGTATTTGGCTCAAAATTTGTTCAATTTTGATGGTGTAGGGTGGGAACAAGAGAAAGAAACCAACAACTGCAACAACAACAAAAATTGTTAAGACATAGAACTTTTGACTTGTGCCATTGTTCAATAAATTAATCAAGTAAGTCTTGGGAAGGAGGCCATTTCTCTCTTACTACTGACATGGGTAATATTAGCAATAGCGTCTGCTGGTGGTCTGTACCGGGGTCTTTCTTCAGAGCAACTTTGACACATACACATGGAAATACATATCTCCATCTTAATTAACACACCTTAAGGAAACCATAGGCTCACACCTGTCAGAATGGATAAAATTAACAACTCAGGAAACAACAGATGTTGGCAAGGATGCAGAGGAAGAGGAATCTTCTTGCACTGCTGGTGGGAATGCAAACTGGTTCAGCCATTCTGGAAAACAGTATGGAAGTTCCTCAAAAAATTAAAAATAGAACTACCCTACGATCCAGCAATTGCACTACTAGGTATTTATCCAAAGGATACAGGTGTGCTGTTTCGAAGGGGCACATGCACCCAATGTTTATAGCACTATGGACAATAGCTAAACTATGGAAAGAGCCCAAGTGTCCATCGACAGATGAATGGATAAAGAAGATGTATACAGTTACAGAGAGGGAAGGAGGCAAACCATAAGAGACTCTTAAATACTGAGAACAGACTGAGGGTTGATGGGGGGTGGGGGAGAAGGGAAAGTGGGTGATGGGCATTGAGGAGGGCACCTGTTGGGATGAGCACTGGGTGTTGTATGGAAATCAATTTGACAATAAATTATATTTAATAAAAAATAAAATAAAATAAAATAAAATAAAATAAAATAAAAATAAATAAAATTAAAAAAATACACACACACACAATGGAATATTACTTGGTGATCAAAAAGAATGAAATCTTACCATTTACAACAACATGGATAGAACTATCATGCTAAGCAAAATAAGTCAGTCAGAGAAAGACAAATAGTCACTCACATGTGGAATTTAAGAAACAAAACAGATGAATATAGGGGAAGGGAAGCAAAAATAAGGTAAAAACAGAGAAAGAGACAAACGATAAAAGACTCTCAAATATAGAGAACAAACTGAGGGTTGCTGGTGGGGTGCTGGTGAGGGGATGGGCTAAATGGGAGATGGGGATTCAGGAGGGCACTTGTTGGGATGAGCTCTGGGTGTCATATATCAGTAAGGAATCACTAAATTCTATTCCTGAAATAATTATTAGACTATATGTTAACTAACTTGGGTTTAAAAAACAAAAACCAGAACACAAACCTCCTCCAAGTAAGCAGCCAGATCATAGGGCATCCATTTCCTCAAGGTAGGATTGTGCATGACAGAAGAACAAGAGTAATTCTTGGCTTTGGTGTTTCAAAAGCCAAGGCTTTTAATTTGCGAAAGTCTGACTTGGTGTCTTAAAACACAATAAGAATTTGACTACATATCCTTGTGGGATACAACCCAAAGGCAAAAAAAAACCCAAAAAACAAAAAACAAAAACCAAACAAACAAAAAACACTGAAGAGGAAAAAAACACTTTAAACTGTTTTCTGTAATTACATTGTTGGTGGTAGAGTTGGTATTCTAACACCATTGTATATGTGTTGTGGATTAAAACAAACGAATAATTATGTTGGGATTCTTAGGAATCAGAATTTGGGTCACAAAGAAGAAATAAATGTAAGAGAGGTGCAGTCAAGTAAAAACCCTTATTATTCTGCACCCAATTCCAACCTGTGGGGTATTTTTCCACACACCAATAAGCACTTCATAGACACCCTACAGCTGGGTGTCTACCATTCAACTCAACACTGACACTATCTACCTGGAGACAGCATCAGATTCCAGAGGCTAAGGGCTCAGTCCCACCAGAATGCCCTCCATTTCTGATGCTCAGTTGCAAGTTCAGGCTGTCACCTGTGCTTCTGAGTGACCAGCTTTAAATCACAAGTTCCTTGGCTCCCTCCTTGGGTTTCATTAATTTGCTAGAGTGGCTTACTGAATTCAGGAAACTAGCTCATTCACCAGATTACTGGTTTATTATAAAAGGATATAACTCAGGAACAGCCAATGATAGAGATGCTTGCATAGGGCAAGGTATGTGGGAAAGAGTGTTGAGCTTCCTGGTCTCTGACCACATGACTTTCCTGGCATCTCCATGTGTTCACCAACCCAGGTGCTCTCCAAACCCTCTTCTTTTGGCTTTTTATGGAGGCTTTATTACATAAGCACAATTGATTGAATCATTGACCATCGGTGATTGAACTCAATCTCCAGCCCCCTCCTCTTTCAGTAGGTCAGGGGGTAAGGCTGAAAGTTCCAACCCTATAATCACATGATTGGGTCCCTTAGCAACCAGCTCCCATTCTTAGGTGTCAGCTAAAAGTCACCTCATTAACATAACAAAAGACACGTTTACTGCTCTCATCACATAGGAAATACCACGGGTTTTAGAAGCTCTGTGCCAGAAATGAGGATGAAGATCAAATAGATATTTCTTATTATGAATCACAAAATCACAATCATGTATAGTCTTGAGTTTGAAATGACATACCAACATGAACTCATTACAATGTATTTTATCTTTATCAGTGGACAAAGGCCCACTGAAAAAAAACTGGAGACAATATCAAACCCATGGAATGTATACCAACAAGACTGAACCTTAATGTAAACTATGGACTTTGGTTGATAATGATGTGTCAGTGTAGGTTCATTGACTGAAACAAATGTACCACTGTCGTGCGGGGTTGATAAGTGAGGGAGGCAGTGTCTGCATGGGGGCAGTGGGTATATGGGAATTCTCTGTACTTTCTGCTTAATTTTGCTGTGAATCTAAAACTGCTTTAAAAACAAGTCTATTTTAAAGGTGGGGGAGGGACATGATCAGTTTTCTTATTCCTAGGTGTAAGATGCCATGAGCTAGAGAAGAGAGTAAGAGAAGGAATAGTGAGTGTAGGTGTCGACAGGTCCCTGAGGAAGTGCCCTATGGCTAGAGTTAACGTCAAGACAAGTAAGTCAGGGAGGGGCTGTGCTCTGTTCAAGAGTAGAGCCCAGGAAAATGCCAGGCTTCAGCATTTCCTCTGCCAAACCATTCGCAGATGTGATGGTGGGCTTCCAGTTGTAGCTACAGGTTGTGTGTAGACAAGCAAGTCTCCACGAATGCCCCCTTGCAGAGTTCCCGCAGGTCACAGGATGCCACAAGGGGTAGCAAGGCGATTTCCTGAGAGCCCAGGTGTGGCATGAACATATACAGGATCCCAAATACCTCCCCAAGTCCCCCACAACCCCAGTGTGTCACAAACGCGGCCGACAAACAAACCAGGAGAACCCTTGAAATCAAATGAGAAGTCTGCAGAAGTAACCCCCAAGAACTAACCTTCCAAACCCAGAGGAAACAAAAGCATCACAACAGATGCCAGAGGGACTGTATGAGGATGACTGAGGCCCAGGGGTGCCCATTTCGCTACCCCAATCCACCCCCAGCATAAAAACCCTATTCCTGCTTTGAAAGAAAAGGAGCCGAATCACCTAAGATTATAGGGTGAGAGCTTAAAATACAGAAAAAAAATTTTTAGGTTCATTTACAGAGAAATCAAGTTCTATTATCCATACATCTAAGTTTATGCTTAATGCAGTTTCATTAAGCATCTTTTTTAAGTCAACATCCCTGACCCACCCTGGCATTCTGTGCCATATGCCTTCGGTGACAAATTACAATGGAAAGCATTCTCCAAAGGTTCCTAGGGAAGGAGACTCCAGGAAGGATGAGGAGCAGGGAGAGGACCACTTCACGGTCACCATTTATTTGTTCAGCTATGAGAAGTGGTAGCAGATGTTTAACTTTTCAAAACACAAGCTGTAAAATAAGATACAACAAAGATCGTACATGTTATCTTTGTTTCCAGGTCAAAATAATAATGACGGGCAGTTAACCTGAGTGACTTATACGTACCAAGTGCTGTATGTGAATATCTCACGTCAACAAACTGTTACCATAGCTCCTCCACCGATAGAGACCCTGACTTAGGCACCAAAGTAGCTTGTTTGGGAGCCACACACCTGGCATTTAATGGAAATTGGCAGGAACCCAAGCCCTGTGGCTTTAGGACCCAGGTTCTTAGCCACCCTGCTCCAGAGTCTCCATTGCCTCAACACAGCAGACGTGTCTAGTCAGTGGCCCACCTCTTATAAGCTCACTCCAGGCCTCCATTCTGGAAGGGCAGATCAGCGGAGACTTGCCCCCGTTCAGCGACTTTAGGAAGGAGGAACCCGCCTCCAAAAAACTGATGTGGACAAGCTCCATATAAGGCCTCAGTGTGCTTTACCAAAAAAAATGTTTGTTTTGTGAAGACAAGTGTTCCATGTCTGTCACAGAAAGCAGAAGGAGGCTAACTAAACTACAAGAGGCCAGTCAGGGTCACTCCTGACCTGGAGGCTCTGCTTAAGAGTCAGGAGGGGAAAAGCAAACTACACTTGGTTATCAATGGACTATTTCAATCCCTCTCTAAATAAGCCACGCGTGCAAAAGCAGGTCAAAGTTCATTTGCTTTAGATCAAGTATGAGAAGGAAGTATACAATGCACCTCACTGGGGTTGGGGGTGTTTCTTTGCTCTATAATTTGACATTCAGAATTGGTATGAATAACATGAGTAGATAAAGTCAGTTAATGGCCTCAATTTTCACTGCTAATAAATGAACATTATATACGTAAAGCCTGATGGTGGATCTAACCTTAGGGGTGTCCAAGTTACTCAGCCTGAGGCCCAAGCATCAATTTGGTTGTTTGTCCTGCTGCTGCGAAGCAGAACATTCTCCCTCAGCTGCTGTGGGACACAGAGGAAGGGACCTGACGAGCTTCTGGGTTATTGTTGGACATAAAGTGACCTGGCTCTGGGTCAAAACAAATTTGGCCCTTTAAAGTCTCTGAGGGTTGGGGCAAGTCCTGAAAAACAGTGACAGGACCATAATAGGTCCTTTATGAGCAGTTCTGTTCTAAAACGACATTGAGTCTGGTGTTCACAGGCGCTGACCTCAGAAGTGCCGTCTCAGGAGCAGCCCGAGGCTGCAGAGAGGCTGTGCTATAAATGGATGCTGAGCAGCTGTGAGGGGAGCTATTTTGGGATCCCAGGGGGTCTCATTTGTACTTCAGGTTAGGAAGCTTCCAAGTGAAGGAAGAGCCCTCAGACCAGGCATAGCCGTCCTCCCTGCCACGCTCTGCTGCTAGGCCTCTCAGGTCCCATCCCCTCTCTTCTTTAAAGATTTCACTAGCACAGGGCGCTGGGTCTTTGTGAAGGAGAAACACAAAGGGAGAAGAGGGAGCAAATCATCTCCCTGCCCGGAGTGTTTGGGGAAATTGCTTCCTCAGTTGTGTTCTAGATAAGATTGCCTGACCTTTGCAGATCTGGTGGAGGTGCCAAGGCCTTAGGCTCTCAAAGCCTTTTGCATCCACATCAGTGGCTGTCAAACAGGAAGTAACCTGGGAGCAGAGGTGAGAAAACAGGGTGTTAGACTCCTCTTCACGGCTCAGCTCTGGCCCAATCTGCGGGGCAAAGGGACTGGTTCCTTCTCTCTCATGGCCCAAGTGCCATGGTTTAAGTTGGTGTGGCCTCAGGGCCCTCTGAACACTATAGCTTCTTTCAGTCCCCTTCTACCTGGCTTGAAATCCCTTCACTGGTCATGTGAAGTTAGAAGAAATGGCAGATTAATGGTCTCCTCTCAGGTTAGCCCATGCTCACATGAATGGGGGCCATCTTGAAGACAGACCCAGCGTCTAATGGAGCAGCTCTCATTGCTTAAGCATGAGCACTTTAGAGCACAAAGACCTGGGTTGGAAAGCCACATTGCTACATCTTACTTAGGTGGCCTTTGGCAGGTCTTTTCATTGCCCTGGGACTCAAGCAAAAAATGGGATCCATTATCCTATCTGCCTCATGAGGTTGTTGTGAGAATTCATTGGTGCAAAATACTTGGTAAGTGCCATGTAATGTATTACATTTTTGTAATGGATATGTTATGTCCCCTCTTACTAACAGCTGGGGAGAGAGATTTGTCAATGAGAGCTCTTGAGGTTTGGAGCTGAATGAGGACCCTAGTTCTGACTTACCTTGTCACTGTTCAAGGACCCTCCTAATCCAAGAAAAAAGAGAGTGACAAGGGGGAAGAAGGGAGGAAGGAGGTAGGCAAACTTCTTCTGCTTTGCAGCTGGGGCTCAGGCTGACCCTGACTGGTTGAGCTATGAGAAGCTCCCAGTGCTGACAGCCCAGAGTGCCAGGCATTTAGGAAAGATGGATACCTGTGCCTGTGCTCTGAACAAACATCTCAGGTCTACAGGAGAATTATAACATTGAAGCTGCGAGGACTGTACAAATAGAGTCCATATCCTCTCCTAACATATGAGGAAATGTAGGTTTGGAAAAGTAAAAGGACTTACCCAGGTCGCACTGCTGAAAACAGCAGATAGCTTGTAAATATAGCACACAGTGGTTGAATTTTATTGTTCCTGTAAAAGAAATTTTGTTGGTGGAAGGGAGGGGACACACACTCAGCCCCGTTAAAGGGACCCATACACCTATTTAGAAAGCAACAGGCACAAGAGCTTCCCCAGCACCCTAAACAGATCCAGTGAAAACTCTCCAACTGACCTCACCAGCCGCTTGCAAAAGCCAAGATGAGCAAATGAGACAAGAAGGGGTTCATTGCTATTGTAGCTTTTGGTAAACAAGGACCTTAACATCATGCAAGTATGATGAGCCAGGTGGCTGAAGGAATTTCTTGACAGTAGGAGCTTCCCCAAATTCTAGTTGCTTCTGAGCAAGTCTGGAACTATGTGCTGCTCAAAGAGTGCCTCGATTCTCAAAGGAACCCAATGCATCCCCAAGGCCTTGGTCTTTCCAAAGGAGTTTTAAGGGGTGCCTGGGTGGCTCAGTCTGTTGAGTGTCTGACTCTTGATTTCAGCTCAGGTCATGATCCCAGGGTTGCAGGATCAAGCTCTGCAGTGAACATGGAGTCTGCTTGAGATTCTCTCTCTCCTTCTGCCCCTCCCCTGCTTGCATGTGTGCACTGTCTCTCTCTTTCTAAAATAAAAACAAAAACAAAAACAAAAAACAAAGGATTTTTGAGATGCCTGTCTGATCCCCTCTGTAAAGGTAGGCATTGAAGCCATTTTCTGGGCTGTTATTCGATGTCCTTTACAAAGAGTGGGACCTTATTTCATCCAAACCAAGACACTTTTAAGCATGAAAGAGGGCACTATTAAGTTCCCTGGGACAACATGTGTAAACTGTGAATGTCCTGGGCGCTTTGGGATGTGTGGTTACCCCACCTATAAAAATCAATATGATAATTTCCTCTCACAATGTAAAACCTAGAAGTATATGTCTTCCCAGAATTGATGCCTCTCTTTCTTTTTTATCAGACAATGAGGGAGGGAGCAGAAGGTATGTAATCTGTCCGTTCCTTTTTGCCTGGGTTGCTAGGAAGTTCAGAGTTAAGTTTTATACCAATTCTAACAATCACCACTTCACCCCCTCCCAACTCTCAATACAATTGTCTTCTCATCCCTTTCCCCAACCCCATTCTCTACATGCTCCTTGATCATGCTTCTCACACCACATCTAGATAGGAATTTAATCTTTTTTTTTTAATTAATTACCTCAAAATCCTTTGTAAGCAGGTCAGTATGACTAGCACACATCCTGAATTTTCTGAGACAGTTTGCTATCATGTATTCAGCCTATTTTCCTCATAAACTATCCAAAGTTCTAAGGAATTCCCTGTTTTGCCTTCTAAAATGTACTATTTCTTTAAGTAAGCACTTTTCGAATTCCTACCATGACCTGGAATGGAGACAGGAATATTATCAGTCAACAAAATAGACACAAATTCCTCCACTTGTGTAGTGGACATTCTAGTGAAAGAGATGGGAAACAAATGATAAATTCAACCAATAAGCAAATTATATAATAGGTTAGAGGGGCAATAAGAACAATGGAAAAAAGAGAACAGGGGGAAGATGGCGGCGTAGGAGGACGCGGGGCTCACAGCGCGTCCTGCCGATCACTTAGATTCCACCTACACCTGCCTAAAGAACCCAGAAAACCGCCAGAGGATTAGCAGAAGGGAGTCTCCGGAGTCAAGCGCAGACTAGAGGCCCACGGAAGAGGGTAGGAAGGGCGGCGAGGCGGTGCGCGCTCCACGGACCGGCGGGAGGGAGCCGGGGCGGAGGGGCGGCTCGCCGGCCAAGCGGAGCCCCCGAGTCTGGCTGCCAAAAGCGGAGGGGCCGGACGGACTGTGTTCCGACAGCAAGCGCGACTTAGCGTCTGGGAGGTCATAAGTTAACAGCTCTGCTCGGAAAGCGGGAAGGCTGGAGGACAAAGGGAGGGAGAGCTGCTGAGCCCCCGGACGGCAGAGCTCAGCTTGGCCGGGAACAAAGGCGCCAGCGCCATCTCCCCCGCCCATCCCCCAGCCAAAATCCCAAAGGGAACCAGTTCCTGCCAGGGAACTTGCTCGCTCCGCGCAAACACCCAACTCGGTGCTTCTGCGGAGCCAAACCTCCGGCAGCGGATCTGACTCCCTCCCGCTGCCACAGGGCTCCTCCTGAAGTGGATCACCTAAGGAGAAGCGAGCTAAGCCTGCCCCTCCAGCCCCCGTGCACCTTGCCTACCCACCCCAGCTAATACACCAGATCCCCAGCAACACAAGCCTGGCAGTGTGCAAGTAGCCCAGACGGGACACGCCACCCCACAGTGAATCCCGCCCCTAGGAGAGGGGAAGAGAAGGCACACACCAGTCTGACTGTGGCCCCAGCAGTGGGCTGGGGGCAGACATCGGGTCGGACTGCGGCCCCGCCCACTAACTCCAGTTATACACCACAGCACAGGGGAAGTGCACTGCAGGTCCTCACCACGCCAGGGACTCTCCAAAATGACCAAACGGAAGAATTCCCCTCAGAAGAATCTCCAGGAAATAACAACAGCTAATGAACTGATCAAAAAGGATTTAAATAATATAACAGAAAGTGAATTTAGAATAATAGTCATAAAATTAATCGCTGGGCTTGAAAACAGTATACAGGACAGCAGAGAATCTCTTGCCACAAAGATCGAGGGACTAAGGAACAGTCACGAGGAGTTGAAAAACGCTTTAAACGAAATGCAAAACAAAATGGAATCCACGATGGCTCGGCTCGAAGAGGCAGAGGAGAGAATAGGTGAACTAGAAGATAAAGTTATGGAGAAAGAGGAAGCTGAAAGAAAGAGAGATAAAAAAATCCAGGAGTATGAGGGGAAAATTAGAGAACTAAGTGATACACTAAAAAAAAATAATATACGCATAATTGGTATCCCAGAGGAGGAAGAGAGAGGGAAGGGTGCTGAAGGGGTACTTGAACAAATTATAGCTGAGAACGTCCCTGAACTGGGGAAGGAAAAAGGCATTGAAATCCAAGAGGCACAGAGAACTCCCTTCAGACGTAACTTGAATCGATCTTCTGCACGACATATCATAGTGAAACTGGCAAAATACAAGGATAAAGAGAAAATTCTGAAAGCAGCAAGGGATAAACGTGCCCTCACATATAAAGGGAGACCTATAAGACTCGTGACTGATCTCTCCTTTGAAACTTGGCAGGCCAGAAAGGCTTGGCACGATATCTACAGTGTGCTAAACAGAAAAAATATGCAGCCGAGAATCCTTTATCCAGCAAGTCTGTCATTTAGAATAGAAGGAGAGATAAAGGTCTTCCCAAACAAACAAAAACTGAAGGAATTTGTCACCACGAAACCAGCCCTACAAGAGATCCTAAGGGGGATCCTGTGAGACAAAGTACCAGAGACATCACTACAAGCATAAAACATACAGACATCACAATGACTCTAAACCCATATCTTTCTATAATAACACTGAATGTAAATGGATTAAATGCGCCAACTAAAAGACATAGGGTATCAGAATGGATAAAAAAACAAGACCCATCTATTTGCTGTCTACAAGAGACTCATTTTAGATCTGAGGACACCTTTAGATTGAGAGTGAGGGGATGGAGAACTATTTATCATGCTCCTGGAAGCCAAAAGAAAGCTGGAGTAGCCATACTTATATCAGACAAACTAGACTTTAAATTAAAGGCTGTAACAAGAGATGAAGAAGGGCATTATATAATAATCACAGGGTCTATCCACCAGGAAGAGCTAACTATTATAAATGTCTATGCGCCAAATACCCGAGCCCCCAGATATATAAAACAATTACTCATAAACATAAGCAACCTTATTGATAAGAATGTGGTAATTGCAGGGGACTTTAACACCCCACTTACAGAAATGGATAGATCATCTAGACACACAGTCAATAAAGAAACAAGGGCCCTGAATGATACATTGGCTCAGATGGACTTGACAGATATATTTAGAACTCTGCATCCCAAAGCAACAGAATATACTTTCTTCTCGAGTGCACATGGAACATTCTCCAAGATAGATCATATACTGGGTCACAAAACAGCCCTTCATAAGTTTACAAGAATTGAAATTATACCATGCATACTTTCAGACCACAATGCTATGAAGCTTGAAATCAACCACAGGAAAAAGTCTGGAAAACCTCCAAAAGCATGGAGGTTAAAGAACACCCTACTAACGAATGAGTGGGTCAACCAGGCAATTAGAGAAGAAATTAAAACATATATGGAAACAAACGAAAATGAAAATACAACAATCCAAACGCTTTGGGATGCAGCGAAGGCAGTCCTGAGAGGAAAATACATTGCAATCCAGGCCTATCTCAAGAAACAAGAAAAATCCCAAATACAAAATCTAACAGCACACCTAAAGGAAATAGAAGCAGAACAGCAAAGGCAGCCTAAACCCAGCAGAAGAAGAGAAATAATAAAGATCAGAGCAGAAATAAACAATATAGAATCTAAAAAAACTGTAGAGCAGATCAACGAAACCAAGAGTTGGTTTTTTGAAAAAATAAACAAAATTGACAAACCTCTAGCCAGGCTTCTCAAAAAGAAAAGGGAGATGACCCAAATAGATAAAATCATGAATGAAAATGGAATGATTACAACCAATCCCTCAGAGATACAAACAATTATCAGGGAATACTATGAAAAATTATATGCCAGCAAATTGGACAACCTGGAAGAAATGGACAAATTTCTAAACACCCACACTCTTCCAAAACTCAATCAGGAGGAAATAGAAAGCTTGAACAGACCCATAACCAGCGAAGAAATTGAATCGGTTATCAAAAATCTCCCAACAAATAAGAGTCCAGGACCAGATGGCTTCCCAGGGGAGTTCTACCAGACATTTAAAGCAGAGATAATACCTATCCTTCTCAAGCTATTCCAAGAAATAGAAAGGGAAGGAAAACTTCCAGATTCATTCTATGAAGCCAGTATTACTTTGATTCCTAAACCAGACAGAGACCCAGTAAAAAAAGAGAACTACAGGCCAATATCCCTGATGAATATGGATGCAAAAATTCTTAATAAGATACTAGCAAATCGAATTCAACAGCATATAAAAAGAATTATTCACCATGATCAAGTGGGATTCATTCCTGGGATGCAGGGCTGGTTCAACATTCGCAAATCGATCAACGTGATACATCACATTAACAAAAAAAAAGAGAAGAACCATATGATCCTGTCAATCGATGCAGAAAAGGCCTTTGACAAAATCCAGCACCCTTTCTTAATAAAAACCCTTGAGAAAGTCGGGATAGAAGGAACATACTTAAAGATCATAAAGGCCATTTATGAAAAGCCCACAGCTAACATCATCCTCAACGGGGAAAAACTGAGAGCTTTTTCCCTGAGATCAGGAACACGACAGGGATGCCCACTGTCACCGCTGCTGTTTAATATAGTGCTGGAAGTTCTAGCATCAGCAATCAGACAACAAAAGGAAATCAAAGGCATCAAAATTGGCAAAGATGAAGTCAAGCTTTCGCTTTTTGCAGATGACATGATATTATACATGGAAAATCCGATAGACTCCACCAAAAGTCTGCTAGAACTGATACATGAATTCAGCAAAGTTGCAGGATACAAAATCAATGTGCAGAAATCAGTTGCATTCTTATACACTAACAATGAAGCAACAGAAAGACAAATGAAGAAACTGATCCCATTCACAATTGCACCAAGTAGCATAAAATACCTAGGAATAAATCTAACCAAAGATGTAAAAGATCTGTATGCTGAAAACTATAGAAAGCTTATGCAGGTAATTGAAGAAGATATAAAGAAATGGAAAGACATTCCCTGCTCATGGATTGGAAGAATAAATATTGTCAAAATGTCAATACTACCCAAAGCTATCTACACATTCAATGCAATCCCAATCAAAATTGCACCAGCATTCTTCTCGAAACTAGAACAAGCAATCCTAAAATTCATATGGAACCACAAAAGGCCCCGAATAGCCAAAATAATTTTGAAGAAGAAGACCAAAGCAGGAGGCATCACAATCCCAGACTTTAGCCTCTACTACAAAGCTGTCATCATCAAGTCAGCATGGTATTGGCACAAAAACAGACACATAGACCAATGGAATAGAATAGAAACCCCAGAACTAGACCCACAAACGTATGGCCAACTCATCTTTGACAAAGCAGGAAAGAACATCCAATGGAAAAAAGACAGTCTCTTTAACAAATGGTGCTGGGAGAACTGGACAGCAACATGCAGAAGGTTGAAACTAGACCACTTTCTTACACCATTCACAAAAATAAACTCAAAATGGATAAAGGACCTGAATGTGAGACAGGAAACCATCAAAACCTTAGAGGAGAAAGCAGGAAAAGACCTCTCTGACCTCAGCCGTAGCAATCTCTTACTCGGCACATCCCCAAAGGCAAGGGAATTAAAAGCAAAAGTGAATTACTGGGACCTTATGAAGATAAAAAGCTTCTGCACAGCAAAGGAAACAACCAACAAAACTAAAAGGCAACCAACGGAATGGGAAAAGATATTTGCAAATGACACATCGGACAAAGGGCTAGTATCCAAAATCTATAAAGAGCTCATCAAACTCCACACCCGAAAAACAAATAACCCAGTGAAGAAATGGGCAGAAAACATGAATAGACACTTCTCTAAAGAAGACATCCGGATGGCCAACAGGCACATGAAAAGATGTTCAACGTCGCTCCTTATCAGGGAAATACAAATCAAAACCACACTCAGATATCACTTCACGCCAGTCAGAGTGGCCAAAATGAAGAAATCAGGAGACTACAGATGCTGGAGAGGATGTGGAGAAACAGGAACCCTCTTGCACTGTTGGTGGGAATGCAAATTGGTGCAGCCGCTCTGGAAAGCAGTGTGGAGGTTCCTCAGAAAATTAAAAATAGACCTACCCTATGACCCAGCAATAGCACTGCTAGGAATTTATCCAAGGGATACAGGAGTACTGATGCATAGGGGCACCTGTACCCCAATGTTTATAGCGGCACTCTCAACAATAGCCAAATTATGGAAAGAGCCTAAATGTCCATCAACTGATGAATGGATAAGGAAATTGTGGTTTATATACACAATGGAATACTACGTGGCAATGAGAAAAAATGAAATATGGCCTTTTGTAGCAACATGGATGGAACTGGAGAGTGTGATGCTAAGTGAAATAAGCCATACAGAGAAAGACAGATACCATATGGTTTCACTCTTATGTGGATCCTGAGAAACATAACAGAAACCCATGGGGGAGGGGAAGGAAAAAAAAAAAAAAAAAAGAGGTTAGAGTGGGAGAGAGCCAAAGCATTAGAGACTGTTAAAAACTGAGAACAAACTGAGGGTTGATGGGAGGTGGGAGGGAGGGCAGGGTGGGTGATGGGTATTGAGGAGGGCACCTTTTGGGATGAGCACTGGGTGTTGTATGGAAACCAATTTGACAGTAAATTTCATATATTAAAAAATAAATAAATAAATAAATAAATAAATAAATAAATAAATAAAAAAGAGAACAGGGTCATGGAGTGGGGAATATCAACTGTTAGGCAGTACAATTTAAATGGAGTGATCAGGATGGGCTTCATTGAGAAGGCGATATTTGAGTAGAGTCAACACTTAATTTATCGTCTAAACTGGGAATCTTTTTTATTTGAGTTTGGTTTACACACCATGTTACATTAGTTTCAGGTGTACAACCTAGTGATTCAACAAGTCTATATGTTATGTTCCACTCACTACAAGTGTAGCCACCATCTGTCATCATACAATGATATTTAAAATTGTTTTTAAGGTTTACTTATTTTTGAGACAGAGAGAGACAGAGCATGAACGGGGGAGGGTCAGAGAAAGAGGGAGACACAGAATCTGAAGCAGGCTCCAGGCTCTGAGCTGTCAGCACAGAGCCCGACGCAGGGCTCGAACTCACGGACCGCGAGATCATGACCTGAGCCGAAGTCAGACGCTTAACTGACTGAGCCACCCAGGCGCCCCAATGATATTTTAATATGTTCTTCATGCTCTACCTTTCATTCCGAACTGGAAGCTTTCAAAAGTACAAAGGGAAGCTCATAATAATTACACTAGGACAACAGATGCAAACTAGTACTCTCCCGGGCTAATACAGACATATGGCCACCCTGCGCATGAGCAAAGACTTGAAGGAAGTGAAAGAATCATTCAGGAGGGAGTGGTTCAGGCAGAGAAAATAGCAAGTTCCAAGGTCTTGAGGCCAGAGCCAGGTAGAGCAGTAGCAAGGCACGCAGTGTATTTGGAAGGGAGTAAGCAAAGGGACAGCTGTAGGAAATGGAGTCCAAGAGGCACTGGGGACCCCAGATTCTGTGGGCCATTGTAAGGGCTTTGGTTTATCTCTGAGAGAAATGGGGAGCCATGGCTGGGTCTTAAGATATGATCTGGCTTATATTTTGCCGGGGTTCACATTGGCTGCTGTATTAAGAGTAGACAACAGAGTCGGTAAACAGGAAAGCAGGGAGACTAGGTAGGAGGTAGTAGTGGAAGTGGTAAGAAGTCAGATTCTGGACAGATTTTGAAGGTGTAACCAACAAGACTTTTTGTCGATTGGATGTCAAGGGCATAAGAAACGAGCCAAAGTTGATTCCGGGGTATGAGGCTTGAGAAACTAGGAGGATGGAGGTACCACTTACTGAGATGGGGAAGACTTTGGGTAAAGGAGGTGGAAAGGGGAAGAGCCGTGATGGTCGGGAATCCAGATTGGGACCTGAGAAATCTGAAATGTCTGTGTGATGAGCTGTCCAGCAGGCCCCTGGCTATACAAGTCTAGAGTTGAGGGAATACGTTGGGACTAAGAGAGACACATTTTGTCAGTATCATATGGATGCTGTATAAGATATGAGAAGGGTGGGACTCCCCAGGTCCCCCTGACCACCTCTTGCACCTCAAAGCAGTGCAAAAACCCTTCTGCAGATCAAATTTTTGTTCCTGGCTTGCCAAAAATCAGAATGTTCATCCTCCAAAGCCCACCACAAATCTTAATTTTTCATGAAGTTTTTCCTAATTACTGCAGTCCCTACGGGACGCTCTTAATTTATATAATTGTCTGCCTCACTGATTCATCAATTAATAACTATCTACTGAGCAAACTCTGTGTACATGGCCCAGTGCTGGGTGCTGTGGGGGATGTGAAACAAGAACATCTGGTCTCCATACCCAAAAAGCTTATGCCCAGCTGAGCAAAGAGAGAAAATGTTAGCCAAAGCACTGAAGAACATCAAGTTCTTTAAGGACCCAGAATCAGTAGGTGCCTGGGTGGCTCAGTGGGTTAAGCGTCTGACTCTTGGTTTCAGCTCAGGTAATGATCTCACAGTTTGTGAGTTTGAGTCCTGCATCAGGCTCTGTGCTTAGTGCAGTGCAGAGCCTGCTTGGGATCCTGTCTCTCCCTCTGTCTCTCTGCCCCTCCTCCACTTGCTCTGTCTGTCTCTCTCGAAATAAATAAATAAACTTTAAAAAAATTAAAAGAAGGTTAGAATAAGGATTATGTTTTTTTTTTTTTAAAAAAAAAGGAGTCAGGATCAGTGACATGAAGAAAGTATCTTTTGAGTTGAATCTTAAACAGGCAGCTTCTAGGGACACATTTTTTGGAAAATCTGAGTAAATGGTCTGTCTCCTAAAAGTCTTCCAGTTCCAAAAGTCTGTATTTCTATGAATATTGAAAAATGGAAATTTTATCCAGAGGAGTAAGGGTAGGGCGGGGTGGGAGACACATTAGAAGTGGCCACGGAAGTAGCAAAGTGTTGGGGGCAGGAGTGAACATGAGGTTGCAGAGGAGATGGTGAAAGGTAAGATCTGGGGCAGACATTTCAAGGGTAGAGCAGCAGAAAATGAGTCTGAAAATAAAGGGGCATCAGAGCCCAGCTTGAGTGTGATATCACAGACAAGGAATGGTTGTGTTATGGGGGTGGGCTGAATGAAGTGGGTGGAGAAAAGTAGACGTGAAGTTCTTGTTATTATCCAAGCATGTGGTAACAAAGGCTTGACTGAAAGAACTGGTTAGAAATGAAGACTAACTTCTGAACTAGAATATCTTTTGAAAGAAAGAAAGAAAGAAAAAAAGAAAGAAAGAAAGAAAGAGGGGAGGGAGGGAGCAAGAAAAGAAGGAAAGAAAGAAAGAAAGGAAGGAAGGAAGAAGAAAGAAAGAAAGAAAGAAAGAAAGAAAGAAAGAAAGAAAGAAAAGAAAAGCAAGAAAACAAGGAGGGAAGAAGGAAAGGAAAGAAAGGAAGGAAGGAAGGAAGGAAGGAAGGAAGGAAGGAAGGAAGAAGGAAGGAAGGAGGAAGAAAGAAAGAAAGAAAGAAAGAGGGGAGAGAGGGAGCAAGAAAAGAAGAAAAGAAAGAAAGAAAGAAAGAAAGAAAAGGAAGGAAGGAAGGAAGAAAGAAGAAGAAAGAAAGAAAGAAAGAAAGAAAAGAAAAGCAAGAAAGCAAGGAGGAAGGAAGGAAAAGAAAGAAAGGAAGGAAGGAAGGAAGGAAGGAAGGAAGGAAGGAAGAAGGAAGGAAGGAGGAAGAAAGAAAGAAAGAAAGAAAGAAAGAAAAGGAAGGAAGGAAGGAAGAAGGAAGGAAGGAGAAAAAGAAAGAAAGAAAGAAAGAAAGAAAGAAAGAAAGAAAGAAAGAAAGAAAGGAGGAAGGAAGGAAAGGAAGGAAGGAAGGAAGGAAGGAAGAAAGGAAGGAAGGAAGGAAGAATGAAAGAACAGTGTGGTTACAGAAGAGAATAGAGGCCAAGAAAGGGAAGCATGATGCTAGGAGTCCAGGCCTGAGAGGGGAGAAGCAATGGAACCACTAATGGATGGGGACATGGAAATGGCGTTAGTGGAGAAGACTTTGTTCGAGTGGGTCATTTGCAGTAAGAATGGAGGCCCCAGGAGTAGGGGAGGGTCCAGGTCAGAGTTGGAGAGGCAGGAGTGAGCCATGTGGAGCCATGCTGAAGCCACGAGACAGGGTAAGCTCAAGGAAGACTGTACTTAGGAACCGGTGACCTATGTGCACCTGCAGATTTTATTTTCCCAACCAGATACTTGGCATACTTTTTCTTATATTCTTGCAGTCTTGGGGAGACAAAACAATGTGGTGATTAAGCACATGGGGTCTGATGTCAGACTATCTCCATGTGAATCCTGGTGTTACCCGGCATTGGCTCTAGCTTTCTAACCCTGGACAAATTCCTTAGTTTCTCTAAGCTTCATTTCCTTCATCTAGGACATGGGGAAGACAATAGCAGTTGCCTCATAGTCGTGAGGATTAAAATAGATTTGGCACATGGAAAGTATTTGATCACTTAGCCATTACTGTACATGGTCACTTCTCCATAAATATTCACTAAAAGCAGAGCCCATGGAACCAATATTTAAAATCATACAATTCCCTAAACCAGTTTATCAAAGGAAAGATTAAGGGAGAGAATGAACATTTACTGATCACCTGCTATATGTCAGACACTCTGTTAAATATCATTTGACACAACAACCCTATTAGATTGCTATCCCCGTTTTATAGACTAAGAAATAGTGGCTCAAAAAAAAGGTCATACAGCTAATAAATGATATGTGTTTTTATGCACTTAAAAGTTCTGAAAGGATACATTCCAAGTTATCCCCTCATTTCATACAGCTCCATATTATTTAAAATTTTCAACAAATATCTATTATTTCTTAATCAAAAAATAGTTATTTTCATTTTGGGGGCAGGCGGGAAGGGTAGGGGAAGCCTGTCAATCCCAGATGCTTATCTA
This sequence comes from Panthera onca, assembly GCF_046562875.1. NCBI lineage: Eukaryota > Metazoa > Chordata > Mammalia > Carnivora > Felidae > Panthera > Panthera onca. The sequence continues at coordinate 29,133,699 of NC_138348.1, forward strand.
GAAATAAAGAGCCTTGGGGCCTCTGTTACAATGTTGCCCTGAGCCACTGGGGGAAAAAGGATAAGCTACATGTAACCCTGAGAACTGAAGAAATCAGCAAGGAAAAGACAAAAAAGGAAGATGGGTAAGCGTGTAATGTATTTGAAAGAGACTTCCGTCTAAGATAATTAAAATAATAGAAAAGTTTTCATGCTTAAAGGGATAAACCTCCTTAATCTGTCCCATACTCTTAATCCCTACATGAGATGTCTCTCTTCTTGCAAAGTGGACACAACTTCCCTATATATGGACTCCTAGGGCCTCAGACAAGGTACAAGCGAGATCAATTCCCTAACACCAACATATGCTAAAGAAAAAACACGGGGAAGAGTCCAAAGTCCGGATTAAGTCTGAGGTCAAAAATTTGTTCTCCTCATGATCAAATAATAATCTTCTGAAAAAATACAAGGGGAAACACCCCGATAAGGGAAAAACCACCTCTCCAAAGGATTACTTCAATTAATTGAATTCTACTTAAAAAAAAACATCTCTGGTCTATGTCATGTCATTTGTATATTTTGAAGGTGGTAATAATAACAGATATGTCAGACATGTTGGAGGAGTTTGTTTCATTTTAAAAGTGTTTAAATTATTGTACTATATTTTTAAGAATGTCATAGAAGGGAATTCATCTTTGACAAGAATCAGAGAGGTTTGCTGAAACTCCTAGGGGAAAGTAGGGTGGTCTGATAGAGAGCAAGATGAGGTGACTAATGAGAAATCTTGACAATCAATCAATCAATCGATCAATCAATACAGCATCTTCATGAAAGTTTATATTTCACATATTCCCTTCTAAAGAATTTTGCTTTTGGCAGGTGCATGCAAATGTAATTCAAGTCACTGACAATTTCTGAATACCTATTGCGTCCCAAGCACACAAAAATGAAAAAAGGTGTAGTCTTTCTTCTTAAGGTGGTCACAACTGATTGCAATGCAGTGTAATAAATTCTATCTACACACACACACACACACACACACACACACACACACAGAGAGAGAGAGAGAGAGACAGAGACAGAGACAGAGAGGCAGAGATAGAGAAACACTGGGATGAAGGATGGAGTAGCTATTAATTCTTCAGTGGGTCAAAATAAAGGACCTAGGAGGTCAGAGAAAACTATTAAGACATGTCTTGGGCTGAAGGGTTCCTAGGATATCAATGACCAATTTATCATTTATTTGCATCAAGCTGCCCGTAATCCCCTTGAGAATCAAGAAATTTGTTCTGCTATTCCCGAATTTGCTTTAAGAACCCTGCTTGCTATTCTTAGCTTTCAAACAAAGTCTGGTGGGAAAAAGGTGGAAATTCAGGATCTTAAGAACAGATTAAACAATTTAGAAAAAAGAACAGATTGAAACATTTTCCCAAGAAATTGGACAAATTTTAAAACTTGCAACATAAGACAAAAGAGGCAGGGAAAACAAAAAGCTTCTTCCCTCCAACAGAAGCTGATGCTAGTTGATAGAGATGGAAAGGAAAGGTATAATAAATCCCACTGCACCCCACCTTGACCTCTACTCCCTCCAAAGAAATACTGAGATCTCATCAAGTGTAGGGTCCCATAAGAAATAAGGAATGGAGGAGATTATCTCTGTAAGGGTCATCTCTGTGTACTTAGCAAACCCTGCATCCAGCTACTTTTCTTGGGTTCTACTCCCACTTCAAGGCAGTTGGCAAAGCCAGGGATTTTGAAATTATAACAAATTGACTGACAATCTCCCAGCTCACTTTCAGTCCAATAGGTCCACATTCCCACACACTAAAAATTAGGTTGCTCATATGTTACTTGTGCTGATCTTAAAGATCAGTGCACCTTATCTGAGGTGACCAGCAAGTATCCCCAACTTGATGAGAATGACGCAGAGGGTTACTGTTTGTTTTCCTTGAAAACTCTAGCAAGTTCATCAGTCTGCCATGGCCTGCCAATGTGAACAATGGATTCTTCTTTGCCACCTTTGGCTATTTTCAAAACTGCAAACCCTCAGATCCCTGACTTGGAACACCTTCCGTTTTTCCTAGAGAATGAACTACTGATTTTCCTAGTGCTCTCTGGATCATGGTCTTTCCATCCTGCTTGCTGCCTCTCAGGCACTTAGATAACAGTTGTCCTTGTTTGACCAGAGAGAGAGAGAGTAAAACAGAACAAAACAAAATCTTAGAAGCATTGACCTTTTTTGGTGACTTCTTAGTTACCAACTTTTCCTCGGCCTCTAATAAAGGGGTGATGTGTTTATCAGCTCCTTGTGCTAAAGGTCAGTCTTCTACTGTCTGTATGTGTCTAATAAATTTGGCCTCTTCCGTGGGCTGTGGTACAAAGCCAACTTCTTCAAGAAGGAGAGATGCCACCAAAATGATGGATACAAAGCATCATTGTGCGACTGAATCCATACTGGGTTATGTTCCTGGAAGCAGTCTTATTTAATTTCTCTCTCCACTCATGAGTGACTTTTTCCCCATGACTTTTAGGTTAACAGCTTTCAAAATCCATGTGCCACCTTCCCCAGGAAACTTTTTCTGGAGAAACCTTTTCATGGAGACAAAGCATGGGCAGCTCATGAAAATTAGCCAAATATCAACCTGGTGGCTTCCAAGGGGCCCTGCCAGTCCTCAAGCACTCATTAATGGTGAATCCAGGATTATAGTAATCTGGGTTAGATGGCAGCCAACTGTTGACCAGGGAGTCTCTCCAGGGCTAGCCTGTCATATACTGGGGCTGAGAGAAAGGACCCAATTCCTGAGAATTTGGATGGCAAGAATAAAACAGGATAGTGGGAACCAAAATAAAAATTCATTCCTGCACACAGAAGCCCATGGGGTGGGGGAAGCTATACTTTAAGGAGTAATAAGAGCCAAGAGGTCACCATAGGATACATATACTGACTTCAGTTAGCATAAATGATTAGACAGAGAACAACATAGGAGCCCAGAGACCAGCCATAGTGCTAAAGAAGTCCAATAAGTAAGAAGATGGGCTAAAGAGTCTGGGTTCATGTCCTGAATCAGCGTATTTAGATCTTCCTAGCTTACTTAGATCTTAGCCACAGCTTCCCTAATTGTAACACAGAGATAATAACACAACCTACCTCCCTAGGTTGTTACAGGGATTCAATGAGATGATGGGTAAAAAGGCACTTTTCTCCAAACCTAACACATAGTAAGCATTCAATGCATGTTAGCTATTGGTAATTTTTCTAGCTCATAGCATCATACCTGGCATATAGTATACAATCAATAACCATTCATGATTGGACAAGGACTTAATGGATCATGGGCCTCAGAGAGAAACTAACACCAAATCCTACCAGAAAGAGGAAGGATTATGGGGCTGAGTGGGGTAGTCTAAATTAGGCTTGCTCTGGTCTAGTTTAAAATGGAAATATGAGCAAGGCAGACAATGGCAGTGGTTATGGCAAAAGCAAAGGAAATGGGACATTTTTGCAACTTTTATGCAGACTTGAAATTTTCTCAAAATAAGAAGAATCTTAAGAAATTATATGGGCTTTGCTAAAAGTAATGCTAAGGAGATCCTCTCGGATATACCCTGTAAAATACCCACTGCTCTTCCCTTACTCCTCTCGCTGACAGCTTCTCTTGAAATGTGTTTGGTTGTGTGGCTTTCTGCTTCCTTCCCATCTGCATACCGCACACTGTGGCCGCCACCTCTGTGCTATGTGGGACTGTGGTTCTGTCCCATGTTATCTCCCTTTTCCTGAATAGCTGATTGAGGTTCAATCTGAAAATTTCCCATATTGGACAGAAATATGGATTCCATGAAACATTTTATATGTCACAACTGAACATTGCGCTAGGCTGCTACAGCTCAAGGGTGTTTCTGTTCTAATAATTCCGCCCCACTGTCACAGAGACCATGAGCTGACCTGGTGGAAAAACTCATGTACACCACATCACCCTCCACCCCTCATCACACACCTCCAGCCTCCCTCCAGCCACGCTGTTTTGTGCATCAGGTTGAGGAAGCTTGAGGAAGGGTGGTTCATATCTATTATTTTCTTCTCTGCAGGGTCTCCATGGGACAGAATTTCATCTTAAGGTTTGGGCTTTTTAAACCTCCTATGTCTTGAGATGTGCTGGCATGGAGTATAAGAAGCTGGTTTATTACTCAAGAATCGCACCTCATTTATAAGTATCCTTTGTCACCCACAGCCATTCTCCTCTCCTGAAGCAAACAAACAGGAGACTATCTTGAAACCTTAAAGAGAAGGCAGAGAAAGACTCTCCCTTTCCCCTTGTCATATATTATCTAATTTTGTCCACATAGCAACCAGGGAGGGCAGTGAGACAAATATGGTTATTTCCGTTTACTGCGTCAGAATTTTGAGGCTTGGAGAAATGAGCATAACACTAGCCTAGGTCACATGGTTAGGAGTAAATAGCCCCAGGAACAGACAACAGGGCAAAGAGAAAGCATGTGGTATCGTCAGAACAACAGAGAATGAGAAGCGAAACATCCTGGCATTAATCCTAGTTCTGAGGTTATGGAACCTTGAATACTTGGTTTAATGCCTCAAAACCTGTTTCCTCATCTGCAAACCCAGGATAATAAAATCTGCTTCCGGGACTGGTCCTGAGGCTTATGTGGAAGAACATATGAGCACCTCATCCCGTGCCTTTGCAAACATTACTTCCCTTCCCCTGTGTTCCTTATCTTATTTGCACTCCCCTTACTCTGGGATATGAATAAAAATCGGCACCTTGGGAAGGCTCTCCTAAACCAGTTGACATTAGCTAATGAGATCCTTCATATTCTGAGTACCGAGTTTACAAATGGAATCAGGGGAAGGTTTACTGCCAAATAAAAGCAGTGCTAATGAGGATTGTATTTGCTACGCACAGCTTGTAAAATACGCACTAGTAGATCTGGGCAACCTAGTTATTTCTTTGTGATTTTTTTAGGACAGCCTTGAGCATTATTTACATTCTCCTTCCATACTCAAAATGCTACTTAGGTTAAAGATCTGACATCCCGGTCCCAGACAAAGACATTTATGTCTTTGCCTAATGAATGGGATAAATCAAGCTCATTTTTAAGAACTGCAGGAGGTAGAGTCTTAATTTTGTTTTATTATTAGACTCACAACGCATTAAATATTAAGACTTCATAAACATGGCTATGTGTACTGATAGATGAACCAGGCCCATCAAGACATGTTCTCTTACTATGGGAAGCTGGAAAACAGAGTCCTGAAGACTGGACCTGGGCAAGTAAGCTGGTTGGACAGAGCCCTTAGTCTTCAGCAGAAACACTACTTCTCACTATCCCAAATTGAGACCTGCTTTGGAGAACATTCGCATCTGCCCAGGATGGGTTGGTGGGTATTTTTGCCACAGCACTGCAGATGATACCAGATCTGGGGCTGAGGTGCTCTAGAAGCTTGCCTGGATTCTATTCACCCAGACACAGCAAAGGGTGTCCCTTGCTGCTCTGAAATATCCAGTCAGCCACTGTCCCACTGAGAACTCTGGCCACCTGGGAGGTCAGTGGGCTGGACGCCTCACCCGGACAGTCTATTTATCAGAGATGTGGCCCAAGGTCACAGAGGAGAATTTTGTGTGTGTGTCAAGCATATCTTCAGAATGACCACTTCCTTCACACCAAAAGGCCAAACTCTCACCCTGCGGGGTCACAGAGGCCATTTTTAAAAGTTAAAAATGAACCGGAGTGAAGGAGTCATTGTCCTGGGACACTCCCCAGCCTGAGGACAGAATTGACTGTTTGGAGGGAGTGAAAGTGGCCTGAACTTTGTGTCTCTAGAGCTGACAAGGGAAGCACTCTCCATCCCCACCCCCTTTAGTTTCCTTTCTAGCCACTTCTCTCTTCTCAGTCGCTCCCTGGTAATTTTCTCAGGAGAATGGGGGGGAGGGAGGCATGGGAGGGGACATGACTCAGCCATTGTGTGTAAAGCCTATAAGGAGACAGGGAAAAGGCTCTTGACTCATTAGAGATCCAGGCACCAGAACTTCAGGGCAAGGCCCTGGGGGGGCCACATGCTCATTAACCCCTCCTACTTTTGTGAGGACAGAGGCCCAGGAGGCTGATGGGAGGCTGCAGTCAGACAAGTACGAAGCAGAAAAGTTGATGAACTTTCTAAGACCCTGACTCTTAATAAGGCTCTGTGACTCTGAGCAGGCCTTCAAGTCACCTTAATCATTTCCAGTCTTCTGTTTTGGATATTAGAAACAGAAGGATTTGTTTTAAAAATTAAGTGTGTCTCTTTACTTCTCCCTCCTATAGCACCAAAAGTCTCAGAATTAGAATAAAAGATCCTTCTATTCTAATAGGCAAGGTGGCTGAGAGAGGTTAAGGAAGTTACGCAAAGTCACATAACTAGAAGAATGAGCTAAGGCTTACATTCTCTAGCTCAGAGTTGCCAGGTAGGAAGCCTCTCCCGGTCTCCGCGTGCTGTGGGTGGGCAGTTTCAGAAACGAAGATTTTCTGCATCCAAGTTTTTTCTGATCCCAGATGAAATCAGGAAAAGGAAAAAATAGGAGGGGACCCAAGGAGTCTCCATAGTGCCTCTGAGAGCGCCTGGGCTGCAGAGAGGCAGAAGTGATGCTACCCCCTCATGTCTAACTAGGACAAAGTTCTGGGTTGACCCGGGATGTCTTTTCTTCCCGGCCTTGGAAGAACCTAGCGGGACCTCTGTCCATGTGCCTAATGAGGTGCTTGGGAGTTTCCTTTCTCCATCACTCTGGGGACAGACGTGGGGACAGACATGCCCTCTGTCTCTCCAGAGGACGTGCAGCTCCATGTAATTACACCTTTTTCAAGCTGGGTAGATTGGGATTGTTGGAAAAGCCCCATTGATTGTAGGCTTGTGAATCGCTGGGCTCCAACTGGGACAGCTGATAATGATAATGATCTTGCATTTATACAGACCTTTTCATCCAGATGGATCCATAGAGCTCAGCAGAATTTACAACCGACTGTACAACTGCAGAGCCAAACTCTGCCCTCTGCGAGGTGCTGCCAGCTCCCACAGAGGTCACAATACTGCTGGGGGTCTCAGTCAACATTGTCCCTCCAGCGGGATCATGTTCCGGGTCCTTGCACTTGAGCTAGAGGAAGAATTTGCAAATCACGATAGCCCCAGAACAAAATAGCCTGCAAGGGGAGGCTAGAGGGCTGGGGCCATGGGGAGCTGCACCTGTGCAAAGGAAAGCAGGATTCGACCCTCTGCTGAGTGCAGAACCCCCTCCTTGCACATTCACCAGGAGAGGCAGGGAGAGGTCGAAGTTCGGGAGATAGCTGGGTCCCAAAAATCTACTCATACTGCCTCCAGATCAGCATTTCCCCAAGTGTGTTCCACACTTAGTCCTTCCTGCAAGATGCCCTCAAATAAATACATTTTGGAGTCAACAAGTTTGGGAAAGGCAGCAACTCGATCTTCCAGCTGGAGGGTCATAATGCCCATGAACAAATTAAAGGTTCTGAGAAGTTCTGAAGTCAAGAAGCCTACCTAACTTCAACCCAGTGTACCCCAAGCTGATTGAACCATGGTGCCCCTTTTTTCTTTGCAGCTGACTGCAGAAAGTAGTACAAACTTTGACCTAATCTGCTATAGGTTTAGACCAGTCTGAAGAAAGCTTTTCCACCTTTCTGTTTTTCGATCAAAAATGTGTATATTCTACCCCAATGTTTATAGCAGCACTCTCAACAATAGCCATATTATGGAAAGAGCCTAAATGTCCATCAACTGATTAATGGATAAAGAAATTGTGGTTTATATACACAATGGAGTACTACGTGGCAATGAGAAAGAATGAAATATGGCCCTTTGTTGCAACGTGGATGGAACTGGAGAGTGTGATGCTAAGTGAAATAAGCCATACAGAGAAAGACAGATACCATATGGTTTCACTCTTATGTGGATCCTGAGAAACTTAACAGAAACCCATGGGGGAGGGGAAGGAAAAAAAAAAAAAAAGAGGTTAGAGTGGGAGAGAGCCAAAGCATAAGAGACTCTTAAAAACTGAGAACAAACTGAGGGTTGATGGGGGTGGGAGGGAGGGGAGGGTGGGTGATGGGTATTGAGGAGGGCAGCTTTTGGGATGAGCACTGGGTGTTGTATGGAAACCAATTTGGCAATAAACTTCATATATTGAAAAAAAAATGTGTATATTCTGCCTAGGCCTAGGATAATATCAAAGAGATGAACCATTGTTATAAACCATCTTATTCAATCCCTGTTGCAACTGTAGGGAAACTGAGACCCAAAGAGGGATGTCACATGCCAGACTCACACAGTAACTTGGTGGCAAAGCCAGGGCCAACCTTAGACTTCAGTCTGATCCCCTGACCCATTATACATAATATGATTATAAATGCATTGGCCTTTTTAAAAAACAAAAATGGATATAAGATGTACAGCAAAGAAATTCTATATAATGCCTGCCTTATCTCCTGGATTCCATTCTGTTCTCTGCCTTTTTAAGGTAAAAGAGTTTCCTCATGTAATAAGAGGCTCCAACATTTTGAGTCTGAGATATTTGTGGGTTGAGGGTCTTAACTGGATCCACAGGAAGTTCTGTGGCATTCCCTTACATTCATTAATGCATGTGTCACTTCCTCCCCCCCCCACACACATGCAGAGATGTACATATACATACACATGTGCACATATATACAAAACAAACTTCTGAGAGACCTGAGGTCAGTAGAAAAAGAACCACTGAGGGATACAACCCTAGACCTGTGCTGTTCAATATAGTGGCTACCAGCCACATGTGGCTATTTAAAATCGTAGTTTAAATTTGTTAAAATAAAAATAAAAAAACTCAGTTCCTCAGTTACATTAGTCACATCTCAAGTGCCCAATGGTGGCTAACATATTGGACAGTGCAGTTGGAACATTTCCATCCTCTAGGTGGCTCAGTCAGTTAAGCATCCGACTTTGGCTCAGGTCATGATCTCATGGTCCGTGAGTTCGAGTCCCACGTCGGGCTGTGTGCTGACAGCTCGAAGCCTGGAGCCTGCTTCCAATTCTGTGTCTCCTTCTCTCTCTCTTCCCCTCCCCCACTCATGCTCTGTCTATCTCACGAATAAATAAACATTAAAAAATTAAAAAAAAAAGAACATTGCATCATCTCACACAGTTCACTTGGACAGCGCTGCTCAGACTCTTCACAGCAGCACTAGGCATGGTCTCCTTCTTGTGTTTTCTTCAGGGCAGTGGATAATCTTGGTTTTTTTCAAAGGGCAGGAAAACCTGAATGTTGAAAAAGAGAGCTCGGGGATCATCAAAAAATAGCTGCAGGGGCGCCTGGATGGCTCAGTCGGTTAGGCGTCGAACTTTGGCTCAGGTCATGATCTTGCAGTCCATGAGTTTGAGCCCCACGTCAGGCTCTGTGCTGACAGCCCTGAGCCTGGAGCCTGCCTTGGATTCTGTGTCTCCCTCTCTCTCTGTTCCTCGTCCGCTTGTGCTCTGTCTCTCAAAAATAAATAAATGTTAGAAAAATTAAAAAAACTAATAACTGCATCTCCTAAATACAGAAGTTAAAGGCAATGATCATGGAAAGACTAAAGGCACACCAATAAAACTCAGATAATGTGACAGCCATGTTTTCATCTACTTCCTGTGTCCAAGTTCCAGATTAAACTACCATCCCCATCAAATGGACCACTCCACACCAAGATGTGGGCAATTTTATATTACATGGATGTTTGGGATCTCCTTAATGTCTTTTACTACATTTGCCTTGATAAATAATTACTATTTACCTGGTACCTGATTACTTGTCTTTATAGCCCTATCACTGGCTTTTGGACCAGATGAGGAGTACACATGGTTGATCTCTTCTCAATAGCTGCTCAGTAACTCCTTACTCAGCCCCAAATTGGCAATATGACTCCCAAGGTCAACTTCTTTCACTATCTTTCTTTAAAGAAAAAGGCTCTCCCCCCACCCCAACACAGCTCTGGCAGCCTCTCCTCCCATCAGCATCTCCCACGAGTGAGGTACATTTGTTACAATCAGTGAACCAAACTGACACATTATCATCACCCAGAGTTCATAGTTGAGGTTAGGGTAGGGGTTAGGGTTTGCTCCTGGTATAGTACATTCTCTGGGTTTTGGACGAATGTATACTGACCTGTATCGACCATCACAGTGTCCTACAGAATATTTTCACTGCCCTAAAAGTCTTCTGTGCTCTGCCTTTTTATCCTTCCCTCCCCCTAACCCCTGGCAACCAGACCTCCTTTTCTTTGGGAACTCCATTCACTTTCTGGACATTCCTAAACCTCGCTCCTGCTGACAGCAACCTTACACAGCAGAGAGGACGGCAGATGTGCCTCTGTCTTCTGGCTGGATAGACTCAAGTCCAAAAGCACAGAGAGTGATGGCAGAAGGAGGGCTGGACGCTGGCTGTGCTCTGGGCTCCCGGCTCTCACTCACTCGTGGGCACATTTGCTGCATTCTAGAGCTCTCCCCCTTCTCTCATTTGTCACCATGACCTCATCCTCCCCACCGTGCGGCCTCCCAGCCAGACCCGGGCGGCAGAAGCATCATCACTGCTGATTTTGTTCTGGGATTCGGATGTTCATTCTTTTCTCAGGATCCCCCAGGTTGCTCAGACAGAGTGGCTGCCAGTCAGCCCCAAGAGTTCTGGAATTTGGACTCAAACCAAGTTTGCCTGGGGCCAGTGCTCTGCCTCTCCTCAGCCCAGACTGGCAGCAGGAGGGGAAAGACTGAACTACGCTCTTTGGCTCAGGAAAGAGAGCTTCAGACTTCAGTTTTAATGTCCAGCTTTCTCAAAAATTCTGGAGTCAGTCTTACGTTCCTCAGGTGGCAAATATTGCCCAGTATTTCCCCTGAAGCAGAAGCAAGGTTTTCTCGGAGTTGCATCATCCACAGTGAACCCAGATTCCATGGTTGTTTCTCACTGCCCTGCTGTGGGCAGAGCTTACCCTTCACCATAGGAATAAAACTTGTATTAGTTGGGCACCGTGGCCACCCAGAATAACATTATATTGCTCCACGTTCCTTGCAGCTAAGTGTGTGATTGGAGTTCTGGGCATTACGATTGGTGCAGGACTGGGGTATGCGATTTCCGGGAAGAAAGAGAGCATGAATCTCTCCTCCCCTTTCCTTCTTCTGGCTAGAGTGAGACATGTTGGCTGAAGTTAGAGCAGCCCTGTTGGGCCATGAGGGTGCCTTGGAAATGGAGCTATGGAGATAAATAAGGTAGAAGAGTCCACATCCCTGGCAACGGGTAGCATCATACCAACCCAGGAGTATCTTCCTGGACTTTTGCATGAAAGAGAAATACAATTCTATTTCACTTAAGCCACTTATTTTGAGATTTCTGTCATTCACAGATGAGCCAAAGGATGATGTCTCTGTCCCATGTATTAATACTGATAACAGTAATAGTAAGAGAAACGATAGCTACAGCTCTGAGTATGGATGATCTTGCAGGCAGTGTGCTCAGCACATTCAATATACAATCTTCTTTAGTTCTGAGGACAGCCCTACAAGATGGATACTGTAGTCACCCTTTATCGAAGAGATGGCTGAGGGTTAGGAAGAATAAGTAACCCGATTAAAGTGATACATTAACACATACCAAGAATGGGATTCAAAACACTACCCTGTAACAGGAAGAGATGAAACCAGGAATTAGGAAAAGGAGAAAAGCAGCAGGTCAGGCAAGGGAAGAGGGCAACCCAACAGCCTTCTATCCCAAACTGAGCAACGAGGCTCCTTGGGGTGCCAGAGGGACCCCCTCAGGGTTGCCTCGGGATATTTTCAAATTTCAAGGGAAACACATCACTACTTGACATCTGTCAGACCCAGCACAGAACTGTAGTTTGAGGCAGCTCGCAGTTCCCACATCATTTATTGCACTACATTTCTTTCAATGCCAGAACTACTGGGGGGGGGGGGGGGGGGGGGAGTTGCACTGTCTCTGCTGAAGACACTAAGTAAGTAAGACATAGATCTGGTGTCTATTTCTGATAATGGAGCCAAAGCAGAAGAAAGAAGAGCCAAAAGGTACCTGAGACACATTTCTAATACCATCGTGTCAGCACCTGCATCAGTCATGTCCGGAGTCTTGTCGTTTCAAGATCATGAGCCACTTTTATAACTAAACTACTTTGTATCGGGTTCTTGCCCCTTGCAACAGAGTGTTGGTTCATACATCTTAAGTGGGCTTTGCAAATTGGTCGATGGAAGGGAACTGGAAAAAAAAAAAAGCATCATGCATTTGAAGGAATTCTTTAGAAGTTTAAAGACCCGAATCTTATGAGCTTCCATTGTCAGCCATGAACTTTTAAAAATTAGAGCGAGAGGGGGCGAGCTGAGAAGGTGAGGTTACCTACAATGGTCCTAAATCATCACGACCCACTAGGACATGACGATTTCTCTGACAAAGAGGGAGAAGACATTTCTCTACTTCACCAGTGTTGAGATGTCCATAACACTCCTGTCCTTACCAACAGTGAACCTACCTATATAAATTTTAATCCACCTGCCTATTAACCAGTATAGGGCTAGGACTAAAGGCTGTTGACTGTTGCCTCAGCCACTTACTATCTATGTGATTTTGGCTTACTTCCTTGTCAAGCCTTAGCTTCTTTATCTATAAAATGGGGATATTAATCCCTGTTCCAAGCTTGTAGATATTATACTATAAAGTGTGTGCACCTACCATGGTACCAGCCCAGAGTAGACACTGAACCTGTGAGTCCTCTCCCTCTCTTTTACCTAACAGGGTGAGGCATACATGGGGTACTTAATACAGTTACATAGGATGGTTGTTTGGTCCTTAGACATTAACCCAAATTGGCACTGAATTTGCATTAGTGCATTTACTCTTATCAAGTGAAGATTGACATTTTATACTTAGGTCAAGACATCAACATCTGAATAATCTCTCAGCAGCAATAATCACGATTTGTTGAATTTCCATGTGCCACGTACCATGCCTGGCCCAATAATAGAGGGGCACAACTCTGACCTCAGTGAGGTCCCAGTCTATCTTGATTATGGTATATGGATAGATGAGGATTTTTACAGCCCTACAGTGTCTCCTTCACAAAGAGTGTGACTTTGGGGGTTAGAAATAACATAAAGGGCCTTTTATTCCAACTACCTCTTCGCTTTCATCTGACATTCACAACCTGGATACAATGTACCCCTGATTGTTCAGCCCATGCTTGAACTCTTCTCCTGATGGGAGACTCACCTCCCCCTGAGTTTGCCTGGTGTGTCTTTGCACAGCTCCAGCCATTAAGAACTACAGATAGGAAGTTTTCTCTGACCTGAAAGTGTCAGCTATTCTATCAGCTCTCTGCCTGAGTCTGACAGAGAACAAAATGGGAATTAGATACGTGTGGTGGTTTCAGCATGAGACAGTTACTCGGTTTAATGCCAAATACAAAACAGAGAAGAAGGGGGGATGCATTTGCCAAAGGGAGCCCTCCCCATGGGCTTTGGCTTGGCCCCAAGCTGTTTGACAAAGAGCCACAAAGATGACATGGTCGGAGCACATCAACCAAATGGATGCATTCCTCCAGGGGGAGAAAAATATTGGGTCTCCATGAAAACTATTTTTAAATTACTATTAGCAGTTCCTCTCGAATTAGGATCTGCTTTCCTTTTCACTTTTATTTTCTAAAAACCTCTCTTTCCTAGTCATTGATAACTTTGATCTTCAACACTACCCCTTCTCTTTAAATCAGTTCCCTCAATGTAGACCTATGCTGTCCAACAACCAGGACAGTGTAGCCACTAGGCACATTTAAATAAAATTTAAGATTCAGTCCCTCACCCACCCTGGCCACATTTCAAGTGCTCAGTAGCCACATGTGGCTAGTGGCCACCATATTGCACAGATCAGATACAGAACATTTCTGTCACTGTAGCAAATTCTATTGGGCAGCCTTAGTCTACTTTAGAGTAGCTTTGACCTTTCTTTGCTTACTAGTATTGAGCAAATAAACATGAATTGTTTAATCATACAGACCTAAAGTCTGATCCCATCTTAGTAAGTGTGTGATTTCCAGCTCCACCTCCAATCCCTCCTCCCATAAGATGCCCCTTGAGATGCCTCATCCACACACATTATTTGCACCTCTCATTATGTCATTGGCAACATGCTGCCTTAGATCTGAGTTACTGATGTATGCTTCTGGCCTTCCCACTAGCCGATGAGCTCCCAGAAGCACATTCAACAGTTTTCCCTCCAGAGAGTGTAATACGGTGTTCAGCTTATGGCAAGGCCTCAACTGATATTAGACTGAACTAAGTCACCTTCTAGGTAATGCAGGCAGATTTAAATAGGGTGCAATTCATGGTCTGTCTGGCTGCCTCCAAGAAAAATCCAAGAACTTGAATAACTAAGATGTTGGTTGAATAGCACATTAATATGTCAATATGATAACAGTATAGTTACAGATGTCTGATGAACACTTACTGTATCAGGCACTGTACTATGTGTTTTATATATGTTTACGCTTCACAGAAATAAGATCGATAAAAGCACCGCCCACTAATTTGAAGACGAGGAACCTGAAATTCAGAGTGGTTGGGTGATTCCCCTTAAGGCACACAGCCAGTTGGAAGTGAAACCGGTGCTGAATCTAGTTGACTCCAAGGACCCTAGTCTGGGGCACTCTGCTCAGCTGCTTCCTGAGCTGCAGGGGCTGAGCCATCATCACCGAGATGACCAGAAGGGTCCAAAGCTTGGATTTGCACAGTCAAACCTGCCTTAAAGTATCAGGCTTAAATGATGGAGGGTGAGAATATTTACACTGGGTAGAAATTGGGTCTGGGGTTGGGACTTGATCTACAAACCATTTGTTTAGACACTCAGGATTTCTGCCCTCAATGTATGCATGTATATCTACTTTGACTTAGTAATTTCTATTTGAGCAATTTATTCTAAGATACTTCCTGGGAATGTCTGTGCACCCAACTTAGCCTCAAGGAAATTCATTATAGCATTGTTTGTGAAAGGGAAAAAAATAGAAAAAAAACCCAAACATTCCACATTTGAGGATTGATTAAATAAACTGCGTTTCATCCATACGTTGCAAAACTAGTCATTCAAAATACAATAGTGGACCTATGTATGTCGTGCCATAGAAAAGTTTTGTGCCATATTGATGGAAGGGAAAAAAGCAAGTTACAATGTGGTTTGCATCTTATGGTCCAATTTTTGCTCAGTATTGGTAGAGAAAGCTCTCTAGAATGAAAAGCACCAAATGTGAGCTTTGGGCTCAAAAACTTAGCTGATGTTTTCCACTCCTTCTGTTTATACGTATTTTCTGATTTTTCTACAAGAAATATGCAATTTTTGTAGAATTTAACATGTATTATTTTTTCAATCTGGCTTTAAAAAATTCTATCATTTTACCATATACACATATATTAAATCATTATGCTGTAAACCTAAAACGAATATAATGTTATGTGTCAATTATCCTAATTTTTAAAATAAAATCTTTCTAAGGAGCCATTTTTAAATTCCCATTTTCACCCAGGCTTGTCTCCCTGGCTCTCCATCTCCTTGAGGAGAGGCCGCCTGGGTAAAGTCGGGCTCTGAGGTTGGCCCCAGTGGTCTGAGCAAAGCACTTTCCCATTCCTGGGCTCACAATTGGCCTGCGGTTTTTATGTGCAAGGCTATTTATTTTCCAATCAGAGGCATTGAGTCAGGACTTCTGGGGGTAAACTGGTAGCTCTGGGCAGCTTTGAAGCATCACAAGTGGGAGGTTTTGTCCCCTGAAGATTTAGGAGGGCCGGCTCTCTCTGGACTGTTTTATTGGCTTCTTTTACATATGTATAGCCCCAGAGTGGGGTGGAGGCACTGCTCAGCGACAGACCTCCCCAAAGGCAAAATCCTCAGAAATGAAGGGAATGTTGCAAACTTCTCAAAAGTTGGCCCCTTGTCCCCCACTTAAACCACACCCTTAGAGACTCCTTCCCTTCTTCTGTATTGTCTTCTGGTAGAAGTAGATCTTAGAGGTGAAGACTGTGGGCTTTGGAGTCAGAAAGACGTGGGCTGGCACCACAGCAAGTTGCTTAATCTCTTGGAACCACAAATGAATTCCTCATCTGTAAAATGGGCCAACAATAGTAGCTATTTCATGTCATTGTGAGGAATACATTAGAGAATGTGCACAAAAGTGCTTAGCACAGTTCCTGGTACAGAGTAAGCACTCATTCCGTAGCAGCTGTTATTATTTTCCCCTCCCTCTCATCCTTTCTTCCTTCCTTCCCTCCCTCTCTCTCTCTCTCTCCTTCCTTCCTTCCCTCCTTCCCTCCTTCCCTTCTGCCCTCCTTCCTCCATGGTTACAGCTGATCTAATACAGTCCCCCAGGGAAGTCTCAACACCATTTCCTCTCTCCACCAGTCCCCTAGCCCTCTGCCCCAGAAATTTTGCAAACCACCCATCTCCAAACACACACACATCCCAGTCCTGCCTGTTATTTTCAGTGTGGCCTTCACATTTCCCGTTGACTCGGGCCCTGGTGTAGGGACAAATTGGACGAGCAGAGTGTAAATGTTACCACTTTGGCTCCTCCTCAAGAGGGGCTGAGCACAGATGTTTGCAGGGGCAAGCGCAGCCCGGTAAGAATGGGGGCATTGTGTGCGGGCTCACACAAAGGCTCAGTGGCCCCACTCGGCTGCCAGCCTCCCGAGCATCCCCTCTTTACGCATTGATTTATTAGGCCAGGGATGAATGAAAACGTAATTAATATTACTGAAGCATTAGAGTCTATTTAATTTAAATGCCACTGAATATTTCACTTTCAGCTGGGAGTGACAATGTGCTCAGGCCCGGCTGGTGAAAGCTGGGGCCATCTGTTACCCCGGTGAAGGAGGGAGACCGGGGAGGCCGAGGGTGCGGGGCTTTGTGGACATTCCAAAGGTCCATGATCATCATTCAACTCAAGGGCAGCGGAACCGCATTCCTCCACACGAGCTCCTCTGGGGATGGGGGGGAGGGGGCTTACAAATCAGGGGCACAGAATGCAGAAAATGGAAAGACCTGCATCCTTGTCTTTACTGAGAGAGCCCACCGGGAGGCCGGGAAGCTGCAGGGGAGTGGGGGTGGGGGCACAATGACAGGGTTGATCAGGGAGCTGCTGTATTGGAGAAATGAGTGCTGACCAACTAGAATTGTGCTGTCCGGACTTGGTGGCCACAAGCCACACGTGGCTCTTTCAACTAAAATGAAATAAGATTTAAAATTCAGTTCCTCAGTCCCACTAGCCACATTTCACTTGCTCAATAACTACATGTGGCTAGTGGCTACGGGCTGCTGTGTTGGAAAGCACAGAACACTTGTATCATCGCAAAAAGGTCTAGACAACATTATTCTAGAAGTCAATTGGCCACAGAAATCCGCCTGAAGAATTCTGATTGATTGATTTGGGGGCTCTCTGACCCCTCAAGAGTCACTGACGGTCAAGAGCAGGTGCTATGGTGACAGTTCACATGGGCTCAAATCCCAGTTCTGTTGCTTGCCCTTGGACAAGTTATTTAATCTCTGCCTGCCTCAGTCTCTTCTTCTGTAAAATGGAGAGAATCATGACCACATTGCTGGGAAAAAGAATTATGAAGTGCTTCCAGTAGTGCCCAGCACACGCAGAAAAAGTACTACACAGACAGAAAAGTCATTGTTATTCGTGGACTGGGCTGCAGGGGAGAAATATCTCGGACTAAAGGGGGAATGTTGCCCTGATGTGTCTGAGCTGAGGGGACAGCTGGGTTCTGAATTCAAGAAAATAAATCTCCGGGTAGCCAGCTAGGAGCCTGGATCCCAGATTTCTGGATTTCTGGAACTAGGGGAAGGATGAGGGGATCCCAGGGCACTTGGTGCCTCCGCAGCAGCAGCAGGAGGGGGTAGGTTCTGTCCTTAGTGGAATGATAATTAGCCCGGTGGGTTCTCTCATAATTGGGATCATTTGTTCTCCTGGTTTTTTTCTCTGACAAACTGATTCCATGCCAGGGGAAAGCTGTGTGACTCACACCTTGCCATGCCAATTAGCTGATAAACATCAAACGTAAACAAAGATGGCCTAATTAAAACTAGTCACTGAACCTCTGTGAGCATCTTGTCAAAATTGCACCAACATTCTGCACCCAGGCTTGTGCTGGGTCTCGAGAGCTAAATGAGGGATTCCGTGGAGAATCTGCAGATGGCCCCTCAGGAGGGGCCCCGAAAGTGACAGAGGAAGCAGGCAGAAGGCAGAGGAAGGGATTAGCTCAGCCACTTGGACTGGCCCCTCCGGCTATTCCAGCTGCAAACCTCCACACGCGAAGCTTCTCATGTGAGCCTGTGGCATGTTCACAACTGCCCCTTTGCACTGAGAAACCGTCTCGGGGTTATTTTTGTTTCCCTGTGTGGTTTTCAGACGGGTGTCTGTTTTGTACTTTGGACGTCTCTAATCCTGAAACTCTCAAATCACTGTCACGTAGTCAGTGAACCTCTCTGTGACTCAGTTTTCCTCCTGAAAACAAGAATGATGATACTTGCCCAATTTACCACCCAATGTCATGGTGAGAATCCAATGAGCCTAGGTACACGAAACGCTTTGCAAGGACAAAAGCTTAATTCCCCTTTAAGTTGTTCTGTCTGGCTCCAGTGTCAAGAGAAATACTTTCGGAACTGGATGCGCTTCACTGCAAATCTCACCTCTGCCACTTAACTGCTCTGAGCCTCCGTTTCCTCACCTGGAAAAGGGGACTACCGATACGTGCCAGAGTAGGAATTAAAGGCTTGCAAAGCACTCACCACAGGGCCTGGCAGACAGTAGGTGCTGAAGGTTGTTAGTTTCTTACCCTTTTATTCCTTCACCAAAGGGAAAGGAAGGGCTCATGAAACAGACGAAGGAGCAGGAGAATGTTTTCCTATGCCCTAAGCCCTGTCTACACATACAGCCTCACTCCATCCTTTGATTGTCTCTCCTTGTAGCTTAACCACATTTAAGTGCCAGTCCCAAGGCTGACAAAGGCCACCAGGATCTGGGCTCTGATGGCTTCTCCTGGTCCATTCTTTCCTGACTCTGCACTCCATCCACGCACCCCCTGCTCCAGCCGTAGGGAACTACCCCCAAATTTCTAGGCAGGTTTCACATAGCTGTTATTTTTCCTATGCTATTCCTTCTACCTGGAAGCAGTTTCTCCTACCTTCCACACCTGCTGAAAACGTTCTCAACTCTTAAGCCTCTGCTCAAGTCTTTATGGAGATTTTTTCCAACCACCCTCTTCTCTGCCTCCTTCAACCTGGAGAAATGACCACTTGGGCTGTTTGTTTGCCGTATACCCTGTATGTTCAACCACCATCTGGTAAAGTGAAAATGCATAAATGAATCAACGGTTGCAATATATGGCAGGTATGTGTACCAGTCTGTCTGCCCTCAAGGGCACAAAATCTGGTGGAGGAGACAGACTTGTGAACTCTTATTCCCCTTAACACATTACCTGGTGCTTAACTGACAGCACAACCTGTCCCCAGGCTCCCCCGTTCTGTGACTAAGATCCTCCAGAGGGCAGTGACCTTATCTTGGGCATAGTTGTTTCCCCAGCATCTAGCACAGTGCCTACACAGAGCAGGGCCTCCATACTTTTTTGGAGGAATGAATGAATGATTGAATCAACACCCGAATGAGTATATAAGCAAACCCCTCATTTTCTGTCGATGATTTGTCTGCCATCTGTCCATCGGAGCCACGGTGATCTCTCCAATCTGGTTTTCTGCGAACACCCTCGGGACAGAGCCCTGTGCAATATGCACTAGCTAACGACCTTCATTTTTTTCTAGAGAAATCCTTCTATTGTTTTTGCCTTTCCCCCCAAAACATTTATTGTAGAAAATTAAGAAAGGCAAATTAAAAAGTTAAAGAAAATCACCTGCCGACAGCCAACATGAACACTTTGGTCTTTGGCCCTCCAGACCTCATGCACCAATTCTAGTCAGACTGCCTGGGTTCAACTCCCAAGCTCTGTCCCTTAATGGCTGTGTGACCTTAAACAGTATCCGGGCTCTGCGTGCCTCAGTTATTCCTCTATAAAGTGGCAATAATCATTCTGCCCACCTCCCTGTTGTTGGGAGGATTAACCAAGTTAATACACGTGAAGTGCTTGCTGCGTAGTGTGCAGACTCAGCACAGGTTACCTCTTCTTACCCGTCCTCTTCCTGAAGACTTCCAAAGCCGGTCCAGCGACCCACAGCCACTCATGACCAAGAGGGGGTGCAGACGGCTTGTCGGTGACTCTGAAATGAGTAACCCCATGTTGCAGCTCTGAATGTTATGATTAGTTCCCAGAGCTGGCTTCTGTATCAGGACCGAGGGCAGACCTACAGCTGAAATGTGGTTCCAGCATTAAGACAATGTCGGTTTCACCGAACCCTCTTAATGTAAACAAAAGGATTAAAACTGCGAGGCCCCGGTAACACTCCTGCTAGGTCAAGTTTGCCATATAAACAGAGACGCAGTTCACTATCCCCATTCATTAAGCTGTGTCACCTGAATGAGGAAATGCCCGCTCCCTGACAGGATGCAGGCCCTTGCCACAGCCCTCCTGCTTGCCAGGCAACGATCCCTTCTTCCTCCTTCAGGTGGGTGCCTTAGAAAGGGGCTTTGTCACCAGCCTGGTCCTCCAGCGCCCAGGATCCACACACCGCCTGGCCTGGGACAGTGCAGGGCCCTCCCAGCACCAGGAACCCGAGGTTAGTTTTGGCAGTGACCCCATTTCCAGAATAATCATCACGTAAGCATTCGATGTAGTGGAAGGATTGTGGACTGTGGAACTAGCCAGGTGGAGGTTTGAGCCCACACTCTTGTCATTTCCCAGCTGGGTAGGCAAAGCCTCCAGTTCCTTATTGAAAAAGTGATGAACGAGGAGCTCTGGGCTGCAGTGGTGTGAAGTGTGAAGTGATGTCTGGCACACAGTAGGTGCCCGTGACGTGGAAGCTGTCATGAGAAGCCCACAAAGGGTGGCGGTGGTGACGGAGCTGAAGCTCAGAGAGCAGGCTGTAGCGCTGGCTGCCTGCTGACCTCTCAGTGAACAGCCCTCCTGGGTGAGAAATCTGGGAGACCCCAGGGAGATCCTAGACTGCCCACGGGGCCCTGGCTAAAAGGGGTGTCACTTTCTTGTCCCCAGAAGCAGGGGAAGTCCCTGCAGAATGAGAGAGAAGGCACTGTCTGTGATATTTCAAGTGGAGATCTAAGCCTGCTGCATCAGTGGAGAAGAGAGCTGCCTTCATGCCTTCGGGGTGGCCTAGAAGGGGCTGCCGGGAGGTTCTCTGACCAAATTCACCCCCACTCTCACCACGGGCCTCATTGTGTGATTTCAGGCTCAGTCCCTATTCAAATGCAAACACCAGGAGGCGCCTTTGCATTGTGGCCCAGCGCTCGGTGACGGAATTGACAAGCAGCAACTTCTCTGGAGCCAGTGCTGCTAGGGAAAGAGTACAAGAAAGGGGCACGGAGGGGCCCTATGCACAGGCGGCCAGGAGACATCTCAGTGAGGAGGTGCGGGCAGAAAGGGCCAGGTCTTGGACAGAGTTGGCTCTGCCCACAGGAGGACTGGCTCTGTGGCAAGGAACAGGGGAGTACATCCCCTGGAAAGGCAGCTAAACATGAACCAAGCTGCCTGGTTTGATCCCAACGCTGCCTCTGAGTGACCTTGATTGAGCCTCTCAACTTCTCTGAGTCTGTAAAATGAGGCCAGGAATACTACCCCATAGTGTTGTGAGGGTGGCAAGCCATAAGCACCCAATAAACGCTAGCTCTGGATATTTTTCCAGCAGAAATGTGTTCAGCGCAAGCCCTCCAAGAGAGTGGCTCCAAGTCCACTAAAGACCAGCAGGACCCAGTGCCACATGGTTTCCTGGATGGCATCCTGGAACAGAAAAACCACATTAGTGGAAAAACTAGTTAAATCCAATAAAGTCTGTAGTTTAGTTAATGGTATTACTGAGAGTCATTTGTCAGTTTTGATACATGTGACATGGTTATGTAAGATGGTAACATTAGGGGAAGCTGGGTGAACGGTACATGGGAACTCACCGTGCTATCTTTGAGACTCTTCTGATAATCTAGAATGATTTAAAAATGAAAAAAAAAATTAATGGTGGAAAGTCCCGGCCCTTCTGTAAAGAAAGCAAACAGCACCTCACTGCCACATTTCAATAGTAATGGCCCTTATTCCTGTTCTTTCACACACATTCCTCCAGGGGGTAGATAATAAAATGTAAAAATAATGACCCTTACAGCACTTATGAGTCAGGCTCCATACTAGATGCTTAATATATACCATCCCGTTTAATCCTGACAATAACCCTGAAAGCTGGTATTTCTATTCTCATTTTACAGAGCATAGAAACTGGAGCTCATGTGGTTGTCCAGCTAAATGGCACAGGGATTCTAACCATTTCAGTCTCGTTCTAAAGTCTGTGTATTTCACTGGAGAAAGAAAAAATGGGGATCACTGGAGGCTGCAAGCTTTCATCTTTGACAGCACAGATTTAAGAACCTGTGCCTCAGTGAGACCAATCATGTAGGTGAGAGGCTGATTGTTAAAGGATGGAAGGTCCCTGAAAATTGAATTAATCAAAGTATTGATATTCACCAGTGTTGTTTACCATGGTAAAAAAAAAAAAAAAAAAAGGGAAGGAAGGAAGGAAAAGAAATTTAGAAAATAGTCTCAATATCAAACAATTGGGAATTTCACAGAGGTGGTTCTGGTACACCCATACAATAGAATAGGCAGCCATTCAAAGTAATTTTGTAGAATTTTATTGCAGACATACATCAGAACACTTTTGGCTATCAGTAATGGAAAAGTGCAACTCAACCCATTTAAATTAAACGACCATTAATGTATCATCAAAGCCAAAACCACATCTGAAGCTGCTGTAGTTTTAGCCATCATGCATACGAACGACAATATATGGTAGAAGGGCCATTCCAGAGTATCTCTTTTTAATCACCAAAGAAACCCACTCCCCCAACTCCCCCATCAGTCTCGGCCTCACTTTTGCCAGTATTACGTCACATTCCATCATTATTCCAGTCACTGGCCAGAGGAATGGACTGCTATTTTAGTTAAGCCCAATCATCTTTTACCCTGGGGACTGGAGATAGAGTCTGCCTTCCCGGAAACAAATTGCCACTGAAAGAAGGGTAGAAGCCTGAATTAAAACAGAGACTCTGTTAGGAAGAAAGAAAAGGCCAATAGCTGCAGGATAAGAAATCAACATTTTCTGTTGTAACATACAAATTAGAATATTATTGAGTGGAAAGAAGAGAATACATTTCAAAAGAGCTCAGTAGTATAATCCTATTTATATAAAATTATTCACGTGTTTACATGTGTATATGCATAGAGACATATCTGAAAGGATATTCTTCAAAAGTTACCTGTGGTTATCTCTAGGCAGTGAGATTCCAAAAATATTTTAAATGAATTATACTATGCTGAATTCTTTGTGTTTAGCTATATTAATGTTTGCTATAAGCGTGCACTATTCTTACAAAGACAATGCATATTTTCTTTGAGGGATTTCTGTTTTGCTTTCAGTAGGCAAGTTCTTTGTGTGGACAAGGTTAGAAACTGCTGTTCTAGGCTTTGGAAACTTTTTTGAGGAGTTAAAAATTATGGGTTTTTTTTAAAGTTTTTTGTTGTTATTTGCATGTCGATTTTAAAATGTGTCCACAAATTCTTTAATAGTCCTTCTAGTGAAATGTGGAGTCTATGTCACTTCCATGTGAACCTGGGCAAACTTGAGACTGTTTCAAATAACGGAGTATGCCAAGAGTGACACTGTGTCTGAGTCTAGGTCACGATATACCAAGTAGCCTGCATCTTGCTCCCTGGAACATTTGCTTTTGGACCCTTGAGTCTGCATGTGAGAAGTCTGACTAACCTGAGGCCACACTGTGAGGAAGCCCAAGCCACATGGAGTGGACACGAATATGCCACTCTGGTCAACAGTGTCAACTGAGGGTAGCCCAGATGCCAGATCATTTCAGCCTCCAACTGTTCAAGTCTTCCTCACCGAGGCCCCAGACACCTGTGGAGTAAAGACAAATCTTCCCCCTGTGCCTTATCCAAATTCTTGACTCACAGAACCCACAAGCATAATAACATGGCTGTTATTTTCTACAACTCATTTGGGGGCCATTCTGAATGTAGCGGTACCAACAAACCCGGACTATAGACCTGTTCTCACAGGACCAAGGTGTGGAACCCATGGGTTTGTCCTTGAACGTGTCAAAAGAGCCAAAGACCAGAGCATGCAAGAGATGGGAAGACATCAGGAGCCATATTCAGGCTGGAGGGACAGGAGGGACAGACATGTGTCCCTGGGGCATGACTCAGAAGAGTTAGGTTTTGCAGCCAGCGTGATAGGCAACATGAAAAGAAAGGGGACATCTTGAGAAAGGGCTCATAGTAGCATGGATTACTGAGAGAACGCCACAAAACACGAGTTTTTAAGGTGGGACTTAATAATTGCTACTCATTAGCTGTGTGACATTGGGCAAGTCACTCAAAATCCCTCCAAAATGAAGAGTCCCCCCTAGTCCTGTGAGGATTAGTGAGCCACTGTGTGTGAAACTCAGTGGGTGCGTATGGCAACGCTGCCCCCTACCTGGAGGCTAGACTGGTTCCATGGTTAAATACCTCCTTTTCTTTTCTCTCTCTCTCTCTCTCTCTCTCTCTTTCTCTCTCTCTCTTTCTCTCTCTCTCTCTTTAATGGTTGGATTGAAGATGGAAGATTCCAGTCGCTTTAAAACATATTTATTTAGGGGCACCTGGCTGGCTTAGCCAGTTGAGCAGCTGACTCTTGATTTCGGCTAAGGTCATGGCCCCAGGGTCATGGGCTCCAGCCCTTACATTGTGCTCTGTACTGAGCATGGAGACTGCTTAAGATTCTTTCTCTCTCTCTCTCTCTCTCTCTCTCTCTCCCTCTGCCCCTTCCCCGACTCACCCCCCCTAAAAAATAAATATTAAAAAACCTTTTTTCTAGGGGTGCCTGGCTGGCTCAGTAGGAAGAGCATGAGACTACATCTGGTGAGTTGGCACCCCCCATAGGATGTAGAGATTACTTAAATTAAAAAATCTTTAAAAATTATTTTTCACTGGTGGGCAGCTGTGAGCGTGGTGAGAGGAGCAAGGAGAAGGACGCATTGGCTCGGGAAGAAAGTGTTGAGAGAACAGCAGCCCACGTCTGAACAGACCGACCGGCATGGAGACCTTGTGTTGCGCACCCTGGTTAGTAACCTGACTGTGGAGCCGGACAAATCTTCATTTCGTCCCGGCTTGTCCACCTGCACCGCCGCCTGCTGGGCTGACCACTGTCCCCCCCAGACATCAGCGGGATGGGCTGCTGACGACATCAGTGGGATCGGCTGCTGACAGCTCCCCGGTGGCCACCCCGCCCACCTGGTCCCACCGCCCCCCCCCCCCCCCCCCCCCCCGCCTCGGCTTCCAGGATCCTGCGCGCTGTCTCCACCCACGCGGCCACCAGAGTGGGTTTTTGAAAACACAAATATTGTCGCTCCTCTCCCAAGACTCTCAACCATATAATTCATCCTTACGATAACACCTCCCCCATCCGTGGCCTCAAAGCCCTGTTCACCAGGCCCGTGTCCACCACGCTCCCCTCCCTTGCCCTGATGCAGCCAGGCTGGCCTTCTCCAAGCTGTCACCCCGCCCCCACTCCCCCAGGGCTGGCCACCCTGCTCTTCCCGCTCCACACGCTGCTGCCGGCTTCTTCTTCAGGCCAGGAGCCAGGCATCCTCTCCTCAGGGAGGCCGTCCCTGACCACGGTGCACCACCACCCTGCCCACACCCAGGGAGGGCATTAGAGCTTCCTCACAGCTCTAATTGGTATCCAAGAATATCTAAGTTATTTATCAATTATATACTATTAATAATAAATATTGATTAATAAATGCAATATTTCTGCCGGATGACATAGTATTCTAAAATCATTTATGATCTACTTCCCTCCACCAGAATGGGAGACCCTGGAGGAGAGGAAGTATTTCTTGGTCACCCCTGCATCTCCAACGCCAAGAACGTCCATATTCATTGACTGACATCTTTGCAGAGCCCACTTAAAGAAGCTTCTCCTGGCTGTCCCCACTCTCCCCAATTTCTCCATCCCCGGAGCTCTTAGAGGTCTGATTTGGCACTAATCTCACACTGCCTATAGTGGCAATTTTCCTCCAAATGTGTCACACTTCTCTAGGGGAGCATTGTAAGACCCTGAGTCTCTGTCCCCTCTCCCCTTCCGTGCAACACACACACACAGTACCTAGCACAGAAACCTTGCACAAACACAGATGCTTTAGAAAATATCTATTTATCTGGTGGGTTGGCACTTTTAGCTTCTTTCTATTCCCTGTCTCACTCCCCTGGGCTGAAGGTTTATCCCTAATTGTTGTCCTCCTGTGGTTCCTGTCATGATCAACTTCGTCTGTTGCTTGGTTGTGATATGAACTACATTCTCCAAGGCCTGTCTGTGGGAGGACGTCCATGAGGGCTCACTTATGAAGTGAGTTCCCTGACTTCATGTCCAATGTAAACACAGGCAAATATGTGATTATCAAGCATTATTACTGCTGGCAATTACCCTGGCTTTCCCGTCAACATTGTAAACTCAAGAAATGAGCATGAAGAGTAGAGTGCTTAAATTTTGCCCTCTTTGCCCCTTAAAATATTTATTTTTCAATCATCACTCTAAATAGTTGAATTATGTCTTGTTACCTAATTAGTGCATGTATGTGGAATTTACAGGCCATCCAGAGTAAAGCTTCATAACTTTCTAAATGTCTGCATCTCACTGAGTGTCCCATCAAATATTTCCAAGTATTCATTTCCAAGGCTCTATTTCTAGATTGCTAAACACTACCATCAACAGCGTCTCTGTGGCAATTAAGAAGCTCCCTGAGTTAATTCACTGAGGATTTCCCAGGAGTCTGGCATTGTGGAGGGCTCCCCTCATAGAAAAGTGGTTCTCAAAGTGTGGCCCAAAGGCTACGTGCATCAGAATGTCTCAGGATACTTTAAAAATGCTGATTTCCTGGCTCATGCCAGACTTCTCAAAGTCTGGCATTGCACAGAGTGGAGCCAAGGAGTTTGAATTTTAACAAGCTCCTCAGGTCAGTCTCATTCACATTGAAAAATCACTGACAGAGCCACTTTCCTGCCTTATCCTTGTCCCATGTCTTGCGTTGATAGCTGCACTGAAAGAAGCAGGAGGGAGAATCCGTGGTGAATGAAAACATGGCTATCTTACAGAATGCTCTTCAAATCTGGTCTCCTGGAATTATGAAATGTGTTTTCTAGAGAATTAATAATGACAACGTGTGCTAGTTAGAATGCCAGTTACACTGTTCTCCCATTCCCAAAATGACAGTGGTTTTAAAAAGATAGAAGATTGTGTCTCTCTTACATCATAGTCTGAGTGTAAGAAGCTGGAATTGATGTGATGTTGGGGATCCTCCTACTTTGTTGCTCTCTCATACTCAACACCAACACATAGCTTCTGTCTCATATCCTTTTTATTTTTTAAATATTTATTTATTTAAGTAATCTCAACACCCAACATGACGTGGGGTGGGGCTTGAACTCATGATCCTGAGATCAAGAGTCGCAGGCTCCTCCCACTGAGCCAGCCAGGCACCCCTCTATCTCACCTCCTAATGTGGATGCCCCAGCTCCTGCCACCACATTTGCATTCTAGTCAGTGAGAAAGAAAAGTCATGACCCTAAAATTGCACACATCACGGGCACTCATATCCCTCTGGCAACTTCTAGTTATATAAGGGGCCTATATAGACCCCTTTTTCATTTTTCCCAAAATTTTGCTCAAAATCAATTTGGAAGTTCTATTACTAAAAGAAAGAGGGAAATGCTTGTTGAATAACAAATAGTTGTCTTTTGCCCTAGTACCGCCAGACTCATTAGGAGTGTGTGCATGCGTGCGTGTGTGTGTGTGTGTGTGTGTGTGTGTGTGTGTGTATAACTCAATATTCTGGGTTTTTTTTGGTTTTTTGGGGTTTTTTTGGCTAACTTAAAGCTCAGTTACTTTGCTGCAGTTATAGGGTTGCTAGGTAAAACAGGATACTCAGTTATATTTCCATTTTAGATATACAGCAAATAATTTTTCAATGTAAGCATGTCCCAAATATTCAGATTTAACTGGGTCTCCTGCATTTTTATTTGCTAAAATCTGGCAACCCTCTGTAATCAAGGACCAGAAATTGCGATACTGGGAAATAAACATGTATTTTTCAACCCAAAGAGTAGGAAGTGAGTCTTTTTTAGCAGCTCTATGCCAAGAAGCCAGTTCATTCCTCTCCCAAATGATGGGATTTCTGCAGTGAAGTAAATAGTCCCTCCCGTGGAGGAGAGAGTCAGGAGCAAGGAATGCACCACGGAGCGGCAGAAATGTGGATAGTGTGCAAACGTGGTAGAAGCTATCAGCATGAGCAGGGGAGAGTGCACAGGCAATTGGCAGGAGCTGAGACAATGAGAGCACCTGTGGGCCTGGAGAAGATGACCAAAATCAGGGAAGTTGTATGTTGTAGAGAAGGTGCAGTCTCCAGGGGAAATGAATGGATTGCAGAAATGCACGAGTACGAGCAAGCAAGGGAACAAGGCCGAAAGATGTGTAGCAAAAGCAGCAGAACCCTTGTAACAGATGGACTTCTGTAAATTTCCAGCGATAAGCCCTCGGTGAACAAAATTTTATCACAGTTTAAAGGGTTTACAAATAGACCTCTAAATGAATAACGGGGCTCAAACCCCAAGTTGTAGAGCTGGTCTGTAGGGCCCCACAGAGGAAGCATACACTGGCTGAGGCAGTCACAAAGCCCTCCTGGACTAGCCATTTACAACCCATGTTAACCCTTACCCATTTTCCCCTCCTTCCTCTTCCCCAGGTGGGACTGACCTATAAGCCCTTGTGAGATCCTCTTTAATGTGGATATTGGTGGCCTTCTCCCCATGCCTCCCTCTGGAACTCTTGACCACTCCCCAAATCTAGAGGCAGGATCCCAGTTACAGTGACTGTGTTGTTAGTCTCCTTTGCAATGAACCAGATCCTGTGTATGAAGAAAAAGCTGAGAGGCCTTGAGTTTCAAGGTTACCTGCCGATCCTTTGGCTTTCTGCCACAGATCCAAGGGTCTCCACCTGAATCCCAGCAGGGACTACAGCTCAGCCCCCTTCCTTAAGAGTCCTAACCTGCTCCTGGGAGTCCTGCCACTTGCAGACTGATCTCATCGTGTAACTGCTTCCTCTGAATTGCATGGCCAGCTGGACCACTCCATCTACCTTGCTCCATGATATTATCTCTCCCTACATGGATGGTCATCAGAATCAGGCCTGAGATTTCTGTCTAATCAGAGGTTCTCAGCTAGTGAGAGTACATCAGAACTACTCACAGGGTTTTTGTCAAAATCCAGATGACCAGACCTCACCCAAACCTACTGGATCTCTGAAGGAGGGTGCAGGGCTATGTGAATTTTCTGAAAGTTCCATTGATGATTCTGATGTGCTCCCTAGATGAGGAACCCCTTCTCAAGTCACTGTGCCTTGAACTAGGGATCGTAGCCGGCTTAGTCCTCCCACTGCCAACCAGCCTCTCTCCCCTTCCCTTCTGCAACTATTGCACCAGAGTGCCAACGTGCCTTGCCCCTGAGTCTTCCAAAGTTGTGACAATAAGGGGGAAAGAATGGATCGAGACTAAATTTACACCTGCCCCGCATGTATCTTAGCTTTTGTTAATATTAGACCCTTTTCTGTGGTGAGAGTAATTTATTCTCAAAACTGTCCTTAAAAAAATTGAAGTTCTGGCTGAAGAATGATAGGCAGAAATAGTTGTTAATGGCTACAAGTAATCTGAACCATCCTACTGACCGCTGGTGCTCAAGAACTCCCCATTATCCACCGTTTGGCCTGCCTGTCCCGAGCCCATCCAAGGATTGCAGGATGGGTGTCGCTGAGCATTAAGTGACTACTGTCACAGAATAGGGTGACTACATCTAGCTACATCTATGTACACCTTAGCTACAATGTCCAACAGTATTATCAATCTCCTTAACACAAAAATTGGAAAGGAAAAAAACAACAAAATGCGAATGTCACATTTCCTTTTATTTCCTCCTGTCACCGCCACACTTGCTCAGCACTTCTAGCCCTAAAATGCACCCCTCAGACCCAATCTCATCTCCAATTCACACCCTTCTACTTGGCTGGGTCTCTGGGACTGTATATTGATGTGCCACCAACCCAGGCTTTCAATATGATTCTATCAGCCCACTGCGTGTTTAGTCAGCATAGCACCAAACATCAGGTTTAGCTATTTCCTTTGAAATTAGCCAGATATTTTTTCTGCTGGAGATACTGAATCAATATGGTGTGTGTAGGTCACAGCATGACCCTCCTCTAAGTGAAAGCTGCCTCCATGCTCTGCTGGTCAGGAGTGAAACCTACTTTCCTTCAGTTTCCTTCTGGTTCCCTTGTGCCCTTACCACTCAGTCCCTGACTCTTCAAACTCAATTCATGTTACTGTCATCCAGAGTTTTCCGATTCCTATCTTGGAGTCTAGAGAACTTCCCTTTGATACACATCTCTTCATCCACTCATTCATCCATTGATTGAATAATTACTACATCCAAGGCATTGGTAACCCAAACTTGATTAAGATATGGAATCTGTGCTAAAGTTCAATATTAATAAGAGTTTTTAGTTGCAGACCATGGAATCCTCCATAATTAAAGCACAGAGAGATTTGCTAGAAGATATTAGGCAGCTTACACAATTTCCAGGAGGGTCAGAGTTGGAAGCTATCCATCCAGAAAAAAAAAAAAGACCTTACCCTCCATTTCATAGTATTGTTCTAGAGGTCTCCCCACTTCTGCATGCCCTATCACTGGCACCTGTGATTCCAGACACTACACACCAGAAGTGCTGCCACCTTATTCCAAATGCTTCTATCATGCTTGCCAGGACGATTTCTCCAAATATGGTCTCCATCTTTGTGACTCATTTCTACCACCACCATGTGTCAGGTGTGTAAAGACACTTGATAGGATCTTGGTCACATACATAAGCTTTCTGCAAGAGTTTCTGTTTTCTATTTCTCTCCACTATAGTGAGGAAGAGGATAAAAGGGGGAGGGGAGTTGAGGATATAGAGAGAAGGCGAGAGGAGACTTTATGGGTGACTGAGTATGAAACTTTGAAGGTAAATGTTCACCCACAGGATAAAAGAAAGAAAATCCAGGCAGAGGAAAAAAACTTGAGATAAGGCACTGGTGTGTGAAAAAGTAGGCATGTTTGGGGAAAGATGAGAATTTAATGTGGCTATAGCAGGGGTGAATATACTGAGTATTGGATGGTAGGGTGCAGGGAGGTTGACAAAGACAAATGAGCCAAGAAAGTAGGCAGTGACCAAGCTGGGAAGGATGTCTTACACTCCTAGAAGCGTGGCCTTTCCCTGAACAAGCCAAGATTCAGATACTTTCTCCACATCTGACCAGAGACGACAAGTTTTCAATCAGATGTTTCTATGCCAAGCACCAACCCTCACTGCAAGCTTTGCCTTGTAAAGCATAGTTTCCCCTACTGAAAGGTAAGCAAAACAACTTTTGACAGAGTTAGTTAGTTCCATAAACAAAGAAGTATTTCCTTAATATTTTCAAAGTATTTCCTTTGTCCCAATTTTCTCAAGTGTACAGATGAAATATGATCACAATGATTTTTTTGTTCAACCATCTCTACCTTGCCCCAGTTTTATAATGCTTTCCCAAACAAGACCATGTTGTTCCACTTGAAGAGGGCGCTCAGCAACTCCATCAAGACAACAGACTCATACAAAAATATGTTGCATTTCTATACATCAATAGTGAAGCATCAAAACAAGAAATCAAGGAATCAATACCATTTACAGTTGCACCAGAAACCATAAGATACCTAGGAATGAACCTAACCAAAGAGGTAAAAGGGCTGTACTCTGAAAACTATAGAACACTTATGAAAGAAACTGAGGATGACACAAAGAAATGGAAAAACATTTCATAGTCATGGG
The DNA here is from genome assembly GCF_046562875.1 of Panthera onca. NCBI lineage: Eukaryota > Metazoa > Chordata > Mammalia > Carnivora > Felidae > Panthera > Panthera onca. The sequence goes on from NC_138348.1 coordinate 29,165,824, forward strand.
TTGGAAGAACAAATATTGTTAAAATGTCTATACTACCCAAAGCAATCTACACATTTAATGAAATTCCTATCAAAATACCACTAGCATTTTTCACAGAGCTAGAACAAACAATCCTAAAATTTGTATAGAACAACAAAGGACCCCAAATAGCCAAAACGATCTTGAAAAAGAAAAATAAAGCTGGAGGCATCACAGTTCCAGACTTCAAGCTATGTTACAAAGCTGTAGTCATCCAGACAGCATGGTACTGGCATAAAACAGACACACAGGTCAATGGAACAGAATAGAAAACCCATAAATGGACCCACAACTATATGGCCAACTCATCTCTGACAAATCAGGAAAGAATATCCAATGGAAAAAAAATAAAACAATCTCTTTAACAAATGGTGTTGGGAAAACTGGACAGCAACATGTGGAAGAATGAAACCGGACGACTTTCTTACACCATACACAAAAATAAACTCAAAATGGATGAAACACCTGAATGTCAGACCTGAAACCATAAAAATCTTAGAGGAGAAAACAGGCAAAAACCTCTGTGACCTCAGTCAGAGCAACTTTTTACTAGACACATCTCCAGAGACAAGGGGAAAAAAAAGCAAAAATGAACTATTGGGGCTTCATCAAGATAAAAAGCTTCTGCACAGTGAAGGAAACAATCAACAAAACTAAAAGACAGCCTACAGAATGGGAGAACACATTTGCAAATGACATAACTGATAAAGGGTTAGTATCCAAAATCTATAAAGAACTTATCAAACTCAACACCCAAAAAACAAAGAATCCAGTGAAGAAATGGGCAAAAGACATGAACAGACAATTCTCCAAAGAAGACATCCAGATGGCCAACAGACACATGAAAAGATGCTCAACATCACTCATCATCAGGGAAATACAAATCAAAACCATGATGAGATACCACCTCACACCTGTCAGAATGGCTAAAATTAACATAGGAAACAATAGATGTTGGCAAGGGTGTGGAGAAAGGGGAACCCTCTCACACCATTGTTGGGAATGCAAACTGGTGCAGCCACTCTGAAAAACAGTATGGAGCTTCCTCCAGAAGTTAAAAATAGAACTACCCTATAACCCAGCAATCACACTACTAGATATTTTACCCAAAGGATACAAAAATACTGATTCGAAAGGGTACATGCACCACAATGTTTAAAGTTATTTTTTTATTATTTTAAGTTTATTTATTTTGAGAAGGGGGGATGGGCAGAGAGAGAGAGAGGAAGAAAAAGAGAGAATCTCAAGCAGGGTCCACGTTGTTAGCACGGAGCCTGATATAGGGCTTGAACTCAGGAACTTCGAGATCATGACCTGAGCCAAAATCAACAATCAGGTTCTCAACTGACTGAGTCAGCCAGACACCCCATTTATTTATTTATTTATTGGTTGGTTGGTTTGTATTTATTTATTTATTTAGATCAGGGGAGGGGCAGAGAGAGAGAAGGAAAGACAGAATGCCAAGCAGGCTCTGAGCTGACAATGCAGAGCCCAACATGGGGCTCAAACTCACAAACTGTGAGGTCATGACCTGAGCCGAAACCGAGAGTTGGATGCTTAACTAACTGAGCCACCCAGGCACCCCACCCCAATGTTTATAGCAGTATTATCTATCAACAATAGCCAAATTATGGAAAAAACCCAAATGTTCATCAACTGACAAATGGATAAAGAAGACGTGGTATGTATGTACAATGGAATATTACTCAGCCATGAAGAATGAATCTTGCCATTTGCAACAACGTGGATGGAGCTAGAGTGTATTATGCTAAGCAAAAACAAATATATGATTTCACTCATATGTGTGATTTAAGAAACAAAACAGATGAACATAGGGCAAGGGGAAAAAAGAGATGGAAGCAAACCACTCTTAACTATAGAGAACAAACTGAGGGTTACAGGAGGGAAGGTGGTTAAGGGGTTGGGCTAAATGGGTGATGGACATTAAGGAGGGCACTTGTTGTGTTGAGCACTAGGTGTTATATGGAAGCGATGAATCACTAAATTCTGCTCCTGAAACCAATATTACACTACATGTTAACAAACCAGAATTTAAACAAAATTTTGACAAAAAGAATAAAAGGCAATGTACTCATTACTTCTTTAATAGATACTTTTTGGGGTGTCTTTCCATCCACAGTGTTCCTTCTCTGAGAACCATATGCCTCCTCCCACCAGGGCCTTATATATATAACCCTGCCTCCTGGTCAAAACTGATTGGAGGGGCACATGGTGGCTTAGTCGTTTAACCATCTGACTTCGGCTCAGGTCACAGTCTCACGGTTCATGAATTCTAGCACCGCGTTGGGCTCAGTGCTGACAGCTCAGAGCCTGGAGCCTGTCTCAGATTCTGTGTCACTCTCTCTCTGACCCTCCCCCACTCGTGCTCTGTCTCTCTCTGTCTCTCAAAAATAAATAAAAATGTTTTTAAAAATTAAAAAAAAACTGATTGGAACAGCTTATTAACACCTGACCCAAGCTAAACGTTCCCTGGTAATTTAGAATTGGATTGGATTACATTCCCCAGTAATTTAGAATTCATTCCTTCTTCCACTCAACAAATATTAATGGAACCCTAACTTTGAACTAGCCCTGGTTCTAGGAGCTGGGAATACAGAGTGTTCATTTTCTCCTGATACCCCGCTGCATCATTCTGGGCTCTGTCAGACACCTATGCTTCCTTATACAGTCTCTTTCTTTGTTTCAGCTGGTTTAGTGGGTGTCTATTCCTTGCAAGAAAATAATCTTTTCTAAACAATTTCACATTATTATTCATGAGGGGGAAATGCCTTATTTTCTTTCTTTCGATTTTCAAAGCCATTTCCCCATGGTAAAGAACCTGAGAAATCTCTCCAAAGTTTTATTTTTATTTTTTTAATATTTTATTTTTAAGTAATCTCTACATCCAGTGGTGGGGCTCAAACTCACTACCCTGAGATCAAGAGTCGCATGCTCTACTAGATGAGCCAGCCAGGCATCCCTCTCCAATGTTTTAACTAGGTAAATTCTCATTGAATAGAGTCATATTTGATCTCAAGATATCTTTACCTTTGAAATTTAAACTTTATTATCCACTTTATAAAAACACAGAGAACATCAAGTAATGTGTTAAGGCCTTCCATTTAATTTTTGCCTTTTATTTCTTTATAGTAATCACATGACAACTTCCTTATCCCTTACACACACACACACACACACACACACACACACGCAGCTTCTAATAAACATCCTATGTAAGGAAGCAAAATAGAAAGACAGGAAAATTGAGTGGTTAGAAGCATGAGGTTTATAAGACAAACCTGAATTTAAATTCCCCTTCCTCTTGCAAAATTTCAAATTCATAAAAAAGAGACAGTAACTATTTCATAGAATTATTGTGAGAAGTAAAGGTAGCACATGAAATGCTCTCAATAAACAGCATTCACTGGGGCGCCTGGGTGGCTCAGTCGGTTAAGCGGCCGACTTCGGCTCAGGTCATGATCTCGCGGTCCGTGAGTTCGAGCCCCGCGTCGGGCCCTGTGCTGACAGCTCAGAGCCTGGAGCCTGTTTCAGATTCTGTGTCTCCCTCTCTCTGACCCTCCCCTGTTCATGCTCTGTCTCTCTCTGTCTCAAAATTAAATAAACGCTAAAAAAAAAAAATTAAAAAAAAAAATAAACAGCATTCACTAAACAGGTAGTCACTGTTTATTATTGGGATCTTTACTTGTAAGCCACAGTGGGTATGTATATAAATCCAGTTATGTGTACACAATACAAAAATGTACATAACACATACAGTACACAAATATATCTATGTAGGCAGTTGCACTATATCCCCTGCCTATGGAGAAACTAGATGGTAGTTTAGGCCAAGAGATGATTCAGACCCTTGTGTATAACTAATTACAGGACTCAACAATAAATTGTAATCTAATCCACTGGTGTAACCAGAGGTATGAATTTCTGCTAATTCAGGATCCAATGTCACCCTTAACAAATCTTCCTCATCCTGAATGTGTCTAGAAGCTCTAAATGCTTTGCTGGAAACTGAAAGGGTATGGAGGGAAATGGGGTGGTGATTCAATTCCTCAGGACTCAAACACGGAGAGGTTTCAAAGCAGAAGTGGAGAACTCTGCTGCATCCCACAGTCTTAGAAAATGACTATTTAAGAAGACAGCAATGATATACTGTGTGATCACAGCAAGTGCCACACGCTGGGCCAGCATTCGCCAACACTACTGTGGAACGTTATGGGTCAGCTCACTCGTTAAATGCACTGACTCTAGAGTCTGACTCCCAGGGTTCAAATCCCAACTGTTCCTTTTGATTCTGGCCTTGTTTTCTTGGCTTTCCTGAAATTTGGTTTCTCATTTGTAAACGGGTATGATGATAACAGTAATATCTGTTGTAAGAAAATATTACAGGGATGCCTGGGTGGCTCAGCTGGTTAAGCACTGATTTCGGCTTAGGTAATGATCTCACAATTCGTGAGACTGAGCCCCACGTGGGACTCCATGTTGACAATGTAGAGCCTGCCTGGGATTCTCTTCTTCTCCCTTTGTCCCCCCCACCCCCTCTCCCTCTTTCTCTCTTTCAAAATAAATAAATAAACTAAAAAATGAAGAAAGAAAGAAAGAAAATATTACTAACTTGGTGGCTTAAAACAACAGAAATATATTCTCTCACAATTCTGGAGGCTAGAATTCCAAAATCAGTTTTCACTGGGCTGAAATCAAGGTGGCAGCAGGCTTATGTTCCCCATGAAAGCTCTAAGGAAAAATCCATTCCCAGCCTCTTCCAGCTTTTGGTGGCTGTTAGCATTTCTTGGCTTGTGGCTTCACCACTGAAGTTTCTGCCTCCATGGCCACATCACCTTCTCCTCTTGTGTATATCAAATGTCCTTCTACCTCCCTCTTATAACAGTGAATGTGACTGCATTCTCGGACCAGTGATGATTAATTTTATGTGTCAATTGACTGGCTATGGGTTACCCATATTAAACATTATTTCTGGGTATGCTTGTGAGGGTGCTTCTGGATGATTATCATTTGAAACAGCAGATTCAGTAGAGTAGATAGCCCTCCCCAAAGGAGAGTGGGCATCATGTAATCCATTGACAGCCTGAATAGAACCAAAGACAGAGGGAAGAGAAACTTATCCCTTTTTTCTGCCTCACTGCTTGAGCAGGAACACCTCATTTCACCTTCTCTAGACTGGGATTTATACCATCGGCTCTCCTGGTTCTCAGGCCTTCAGACTCAAACTGAACTACACCATCAACTTTCCTCGGCCTCTAGTTTGCAGACAGTGTATCATAGGACTTCTCAGCTTCCATCATCTCTGGAGAACTCTGGACTGATTCAGGGTCCACTTGGATAATCTTCCTATCTGCATAGACAGGAACATTTTTGGCCATATATAAGAGAACATTCACAGCTTCACCTTTCAACCTACCACATTTGCCTTGTGGGCTTATTTTGAGGGTTGACTGATGTACACAAATAAAGCACAGTGGCCAGAACATGGAAAGTGTTCAATCAGCATTATCTACTATTACCAGGAAGATCTTGCCTGCTGCAAAGTGACCTTGAAGGAACCCTTGCCCAAAGAGATATAAAGCAATACAGGAAGGAGGCTGGTAACAGTTGACCTTTGTTAACAGCATCTGATTCAAAAATGCTGTAGATTGGTGATCTTAGCATGTACCTTTCACAGACAACACTGTAGCTCACAACTGTTTGTGTGATAAACAAGGTGGGTGAAATGGGAAAGACTCCAGAAATTAATGCAAAAGAGTTATTTTTATTAATCCATATTTGAAAATTAATGTATTCATAGGAATGTTATTTTCATTCCAATTTTGAAATAATCATTACATTCTAAATGAAGAAAACCTTCATATTCTAGAAATTTTTAACTTTGCACATTGGTTTATAACCTACTCTGTAGCATTTTTTTAAAGCTGAGCATATTGGTCTTCTCAATATTGGCATAAAATTGTTCTTTGTTGTGTCACCTGAAATGTCTGTTTCAAAAACACAGGATAAAGATCAAGGTTCAATATTTTAACACCTTCCTATCCTTCCCAAGGCTTAGCAGGTAAGCAGTCAGACTGAGAATAGATTTACACTTACAAAGCCCTTTCACAGACATTATTCATTTAATCCTCCGAATAATCTCATGAGATGGACAGGAATCAGGAGTACCACTTCATAGGTTTGGAAAATGAGATGGAAAACTTAAGGCTCAGAGAGTGGAACAGAGCTGGTCAAAGGCAGAGCTGGACTGGAAGTCAGGTATTCTGACTCCTGATGTCACCACTAGTAAAAGAGGAGGGGTGGAAGTGGGTGCCCCGAACAAAGGCAAAAATTTCAAGCCTGGAAAAGGCTGAGGGAAGAAAAGCAAGAGCTGCAAAATGAAGGAAGTCAAAATCCCAAGTCAACTTCCTGTTTGCTCCTAGTTAAAAACACGGAAAGATCTGATTCCAATGAACCAGTGATTTGATGCATGTCCACACATTCTTACTGATTCCTTCCTTGGGCTGATTTCACATGATGCAGTAAAGGGAGCACATGACCTTATTTGCTAGGTCCTTTTCTAAACCACATTCCCTCACCTGGGCAGGTATATGAGCAGGTGACAGGTTTCTCTGCACAGCAAGGACAACTGACTGGCTGTTGTTTCCCTAGAAACATTTCCTCAAAGAATTTGAAAGCAAGAGAGCATAGGAGAATCAGAAAGTGAACACTTATGTTGATCACATTGAATTAAAATATTTATAGTAATATAAGTGATAGTTTATAGAATAAATGTACCCACACATGTGCATTACCTAGCTCCTTTTTCATACTGTAATTCCCTCCTCTTCCAGAAAGGTGTCAATTTCCCAACTGACTGCATTTCCTGTTTTTCAACTTTTGCCACATTACTTGAAGGTTTCTTCTAGTGCGGGGGTGATATTACAGTTACGGGCCTTTGGAATAACAGGGCCATCAGCACTGCATGTGGAAATGCATGGGCTCATTGAAACAGCCTGATACAGAAAGAGAAACTGAATGTGAAACTACACATTTAGAATTTCAAAATGGTGGAATTTACCCACTGTGGCACCTTAAGTGGGGGAGATGTTTGAGGGGCCCGTAAGTAGAAAAGCACACTATTAATAGAAATCACTCACTGCATGTGAATTGATGTGCACAAGGCACTGTAATTGACATCAAGGACAGCTAAGAACCAAGAGATAAAATTTGTCATTCCTTCCCTTCAGAAACTTATTATCTGGTCAGAAATGCCAAAGAACTCACAAAATCATGCAGCCAGGACAAAGCCCTCAGTCACATGTTATTTAGCATTTTCAAAGAAACATACAGGAGTTGAGACAACAGGCCAGGTTCACCAGTCTCAAAACCAGTCCAAATAAAAAGGTTTGTACTGAAAACAAGTCGTGGTGGGATGCTTCTTATTTGCAGTAGATTTGAATTTTAATAGCATTGTTTCTGAGCCTCTATATCATTACTTATATTGTTGCTGTTATTTTGTCATTGTTTTTACAGGAGACCTTACTGTGTGCAAACCACTTTCCTCACACTATTTCACTTTTTCCACCCACACTTGTGTGTGGTAGGTATTATTCACATCTTGTACATGAGAAAACTGACTGAGAGAATAAGTGATTTACATGAGGTTTTGCAGCCAATAAGCCATGGCTCCAGGCTTCAAATACTGACCCCCCAAAGACTCATATCATCTCTGAGCTCCTAGGGGGTATGTGCCTCATGGCATGGATCCAATCAGAGCAGAGAAACCACACTAGTAATTTGAACAGGGACTATCTCATAAAAAAAAAAAAAATTAACTAGTAACGGGATTAAGCACTGAGGAGATTTAATTGTATATGATTGTTCTTTGCTCTTTAAGAGTTTCCAGTGTTGGGGCGCTTAGGTGGCTCAGTCGGTTAAGCATCCAACTTCAGCTCAGGTCATGATCTCAAGGCTCCGTGAGTTCAAGCCCTGTGTCAGGCTCTGTGCTGACAGCTCAGAGACTGGAGCTTGCTTCAGATTCTGTGTCTCCCTCTCTATCCCTCCCCGGCTCATACTCTGTCTCTCTCTCTCTCTCTCTGTCAAAACTAACTAAAAACATTAAAAAAAAAAAAAAGAGTTTCCAGTGTATTATCTATACCAAATCAGACTCTTAACTCAAGGGCAAAAATAGTGTTTGCACCTCTTTCATATTCCCCACCAATGTCAAGCACTGTGCTGGGCAGAAAATAACTTGGGCGTTCAGACCCAAGCATGTTCACATCCTTGCCCTGCTAGTTATTAGCTGGGTGACCTTGAGCAAAACATTTGGCCTATCTATGAAACGAGGATAATAATGGCTATATTAAAGAATCGGAGGGAGAATTAAGTGAATTTTTAAATGCAAAGGACTCAGCTAAATAAGTGGAGGCTACTACAATTATTATTGTCATCACCATTGTTAAGATTCCCTGGTTCCTCATCTTTTGAAAGGCCCAGTGTAATAATTGGGACAATATCTGAAAATCAACAAGACATCCTTTGACCTCATTTGCAGACAGATCTTTCGTTTGGTCCGCCAGAAGGAACTACCATATGTTACTCGGCCCTATTTTAAACATTGAATTTTTTTCCTAATGGAATGTTAGGTCAACATGCACCCTTCCCCATCATAAGTCTCTCAAGCATCAGCCTACTGAAAGCTGGCCTTCTTTAATCCAAGGGTGATATTTCTTTGCCTGGTTAACTTTCCTCTACCTTTCAACATGAGCCAATTGGCTTTAATCATGGGATGTTATCAAAAAAGATTGGGCAGATTATGGGTAGTAATAGAGATAATTGCCAAGGAGAAATGAGGAAAAAAATAAATGAAACTTCCATCTCAGAGAGAAATAAATGGCTTTATTATGGGGTCAGGAAGGATGATCCTAGAATTCCCTGTCCAAGAGAAAACGCGTAATGGTAGTTGGGGAGATGGAGCATTTGGCAGCAACAACATCCACGGATCAAAACAGCTTTTAAGGGCTGACCTCAGGGGATTGCATTTCTATAAAAGGAATGAGATGTTTTTCTTTATGCTGCAGAAAATGCAGAATCAGAGCCGATTGGAAACACAGCTAGCTTGTCTGTCATTATTTGCAAAGGACAAGGAGAAAAATGATGTTCTACCCTATTGGGGTGATAGGCAAAAATCTCTCCACGTTTTCTGGAATTCATTTGGGCAAGTCTCAGGAAGCAGAAAAAACAAAAACTTTAAGGTAAAACTCTGTTGAAAATGGATTTTTCTGGAGTTATCTCTATAATATTGGATTTAATGAGAACGTTGGAGCCCCATATCCCCTTCTGCCAGTGCCCCCAGGCCAGCAATGTGGAGTGGTGTTTGCCTGAGATGGCATTTTAGAAAAAGCCAGGGGTGTGAGTGTTCTCATGGCACAGGGTACTGTGCAGTTCTGCACAGAATGTCCCCAGGACTTCCAAGGTCAGCAAGTGCTCAATGGGCCTCAGTTTTGAGTAGAGGTCCCAAGGCCCACCCTATGCCTCACTTAGGGCCAACCACACTCAACTAATCCTGTGATGAGGATTCAAAGAAAGGCTCAAAGAGGACTAATATGAACACTGTCGGGTACATTTTATCTTTACATTAAAATGCTTATCTTCTCTGGAAGCCTGGGTGGCTCAGTCAGTTGAGCATCTGACTCTTGATTTCAGCTCAGGTTGTTTTGTGGTCATGGGATTGAACCCCAAGCTGGGCTCTGCACGAGGCATGAAATCTCCTTCAGATTCTCTCTCTCCCCCATCTCAAAATAAATAAATAAACATTAAAAAATTAAATTAAAATAAAATAAAATACTTACCTTCTCATCTGCTGACTGACTTTAGAACTGCTCTAATCTCTCAGCAGTATTCAATGTCCACTTTTCTCCAATAACTTCTTCGGTTCTTAAATATTTAAATGCCTGCCATGGGCAAGAGGAGAAAGCAAGAGGAGAAAGAGGATACTTAGAAATGGTATGACTGGGTCAAGTTCTTCTCGTCTTTCAGGGAGGGGAACTTGAGCACCCCTAACGGGTGTTAGCCTAACGGAGGATGTTAGCCCACCTTGACTTTTTTGCTTCCCAAGGAAGCCCAGTCAGAGAGTGTACAGGTGCTCACGGATTTCCCTGGCCACCACCTCCTAGGGAATGGTAATTCTGTGATGGGAAGGAATCAAAAACCAGGTACAGTGAGCAAAAGCTACCTTAACACACAGCAGAGAATGGGAAACTGACTTTTAGGTCCCAGGATTATTGTCCAGGACCCCTGGAACTCACTTAGCTGACCTCTGAAGAGTAGTTTATTTATTAGTGTGAATATTAAACGTTCACATTTTTTAACAAATAATGAGGCTTATTTTTTTATGAATATAATTTACTGTCAAGTTGGCTTACATACAACACCCAGTGCTCATGAGCCTTATTGGTATTTTGGAATCATCTTCACCAAAGGCCTTCAACAAATAAAAGTTCTTTTGTACATTTGGAAATACTTGGAAGACCGTCATTATAAACATATAAGCATAGTACCTGCATGAATATAAATAATTGTTGGGAATTGATTATATCATTCACCCTTTCCACCAAATCCTATTCTTAATAAGGGCAGCATCTGATTGGAATTGCTTAAACCTTGTCATTATTTCTCCTATAAGCAACTGCAGACTGAAGGCTTAATTAGAATGAAATTGGTATTTTGAACAGGTGTTCTACCCTGCATTAACAAACTGGATATAAGGCCAGTAGCATATGATCCATTATAATAACATATAATAATTGTAAAAGTAAAGGACACACATGTATATAACATATGTTTTTTAATCCTCATATATTGGAGATTATTATATTATATTATATTACATTATATCATAAATTAGGGATATATATATGTGTGTGTGTATATATATATGTATACGTATATATATATACATATACATATATATATATATATACATATACATATACATATATATATATACATACATACATATACATATATATATATATATTCCTAATAGTGGGATTAAAAAAAATTATAGCTCAAGTCACAACATTTGAATCGTAAAATCTGTTGCAAGGATGAGAAAATCCATTTATTGTACTGAACTCCATTTATTGTACTGAAAGCAAATGCCTGTTTAGTAACCAAAGAATGTACACCTTTGGAGAAAGTAAATTATAGCCCACTTCCTACTCAGGTAATTACATTCTCTGCTGGTTTAAATCTCCTCCTGAGGTTCTGTGCCCCACACAAGGTTCTCTCTGCTCTGACTTTGAACCTCTGGACTCTGGAGTCCATCAGAGCATGGTCCCCACTTTTTCTGAGCAGCCCCATCCCCAGTCCTGAGCAGAATTATTCTTATGATGGGGGTTGACTATTTATTCATGTGTCTGCCATCTGCCACCCAGAGCTGAGAGCATCTTCCTGGGGAGACTCTACTTAAGAGCGGTCACAGCTTATTACCTGTCTATCTGAGGTACAAGCCTGAATGGCTTTTAATTTTTTGATGCTTAATGTAGAGAAAATAGAATTGCTTTTGATTGATCCTGCCAAACTCTATGATGCATGCACTTCTTTTCTTTTTCAATGGGTCACAGGAAGCTAGCTGAACAAGACTCTATGGAGAGGGGCCAGTGCAGTGGAAACACCGTGCGAGGGGCCACATTGCAATCTTGGGCTACTGGCTCTGTTACTATCTGGTTAACCTTAACCAAATTCCTTACGGTCTCTGAGTCTCAGTTTCCTCATTTTTTAAAATGTGCTAAACACACAGTTGTTATAAAGAGCAAATGAAACTATGAATGTGCTATCACCTATGTAACACACAGGTAGGCATTATGATTGTTTACAAAGTACAAAACTATTCTTATAAAGATGTATAATACACTGTGTATCATGCTCACCACTGGCATGCCACCTTACTACTTTATGGAGAAGATTGTATACTATAAAGGAGAAGTTTTATACTAGTTATAACTATATTAATACAGTTATAAGAATGATATTGTTAATACAATATATAAAATTAATATGAATATTAACATAGTTATAAGAATAATATAGAGAGTATATTAATAGAACTACAGTGAAACCTTTAACAAAATCACAAGGTCTTAAGGAATTGCAAGGCAATGCTCACTTTTCCAAATTTTGGTCTATGTTAAATTGTCAGTGAAGGCTGAGCTGGTATCCTATAGATGCCTGAGCCTGGAAGAAGCACAATTACATTTTCATTGACAAACAATTCTACTCCCTCTATAAATCAACATCATTTCCTCCTGGCCTCTCCAAGATTCAGCAGCTGTCATAAGGTTGCCAGGTAGAATAATGATTCAGGACCCACAGACCACACTGTCTTATTGAACTGCTCCCAAGCTCACTGGCTCTGGGACCCAATAAATCATTGCTTTACAAGTCATCTGGAACGCAAGGTGCAGCCCAGAGTCAAGAGTCAAGGTTCCACAGGACTGTTAGGAAATATTTGTTAAAGGGAGGGGGGAAAGATTTTCCTTTTTTGTCACATAATAACCTTTCTCTTGATCCTCTGACTGGTTTCCTACCTGCATGTTTTTCATCCTCTGAATATTTAACAATTCCACTTCAGTGTTCAGATACCATTGTGGTTTTTTTTCTCCTGATCTTGAAGCTCTTCCAGAGCCCCTACTGTTTTTTAAAATATAGAACTCAGGATTCTTTCTTGTGTGGCTTCCACCGTATTCTACCCCACTTCCCATGGAGATTACACACTCAGTAAAGAGTCGGCCTGTTTTCAGTGTCCTGAGCAGATGGAGACAAAGTTATTCTCCACTTTTGTTCCAAGAAACAAGGCAATGTTGTGTTGCCAAGTTTTTGCTTTTTTGTATTGAGCAATTGGAATAATCATAATACCAATCTCTCTTCTTTATAGGAACGTTACTATTTATAAAGTTCCTACCCCTCCAGTCTTTCACCATCCTGGTCTCTCTTGGAAGAATTGAGTGTGAATTATGCTTCGTGATAACACAGAGAGCATGGGTGAGGGATAAAGACTTCATATATTGAGCAATACCTAAGATTCCAGAAGTTATTAGATTTGCTGATGAAACTGAAAACACAACAAACTTCTCTGTGTCTTGTTGTTTGTGTATAAGTCTTTAATCACTCCACTTTACCCATGGCACCTCTCCTGATTTCTTCACTTTTTGCCATGAGAATAATGCTTTCATCATGGGAATCTACCTCCAAAACCAAGAGGACACTGTATACACTGTGTGTTAGATAACTTGACAATAAATTATATTTAAAAAAATTTTAAGGAGGACAAAAAAAGAATGATGCTTTCAGTTTATGAGCAAGAATTTGCATTCTTTATACAAAAATGAATCCATGGACACCATTATAATATTGCTATGGGGGAGACAAGATTCCTGATGAATGCTCACATTAGTGGATGGAATTTTACGAAGAAGCAGAATAGTAGCATAGACTCAAAATATCTCCCTCCAAAAAAATTGTGGTGGTGGATTTAATCTGTGCCCACAAATTATTTGGTTCTTCTGCCTCCAGGAGGGGAACTCCATTCTCCTTCTTTTCGATGTGAGCCCAACTTAATGACTTAAAAGAGACATAAAATGACTTAATGACTTAATGACTTACGACTTAAATGACATAAAAAGAGAAAAATTGTAACACTACATGGCAAATTCTGGCAGACACCACCTTAACTAAGTGATCAACGTTAATATCACTGCAATAAGATATATCCACATTTGTATCCTCTAACACAACAGGATAAGAAAGGCATATCACCTATGTGGCGTGCCTCCAAATCCATAACTCCAGAATTCATGAAAAACATCAGATAAACCCAAATTGAAGGACATTCTACAAAACAGCTAACCACTACCTATCAATAATGTTAAGATCATTAAAGACAAAGAAAAAAGAGAGGAAAAAAATCATCGATGGGAAGAGATCAAGAAGACGTGGTAATTAAATGAAATATGGATTAGATCCTGAACAAAAAGAGTATATTAAGGGAAAAACTGGTTAAATCTGAATAAAGTTTGTATTTTACTGACTAGTGTCAATGTTAATTTCTTAGTCTCAACAAATGTCTTAAGGCCCTGTGAAGTGTTGACGCTAGAAGAAGCTGGTTGAAGGATTTGCAAGACCTCTCTGCTATCTTTGCAGGACTTTTGTAAAGAAAAAAATATTTCAAAATTTTTAAAAAATGGTAAATAATGTGCATGTTTATGGACATGTTTAATGTAAGCATAGATGGGCTAAGATAATACTCATTCTTTCACTCAGTTCATTCTCTGTACATTTCTTGAGAGTCTGCTCTGTCCTAGGCATGGGGGAAACAGTGCTGAAGGTGGCTGAGATTCCCACACTCATGGAACTTACAGTCTGATGGGTATAACAGGCAGAATGAGTGATACAAAAGACAGGATGCTGCAGGTGCATGTCATGTGGTACCCAACCTGTTCTGAAGGTTAGAGAAAGCTTTCCTCAAGCAGAGGGGTTTTAACTGAGACTAGAAATGTCATGTAAGACAGGGATGGGAGCTGTTTGGGCAGAGACGGGACACTTCCAGGCAGAAGGAGCAGCATGACGAGGACTCAGAGCAAGGAATGAGGGATGAGAAAGAAAGCCAAGAAGTGAAGTTAAAGGGTAGAGAGAAGGATCTAGACAGGAAGGCAGGGGCTAGATCATTCAACGTCTTATAGGTCAGGGAAAAATTTAGGATTTGGTGCTAAAGTAGTAGGAAAGCCCTGGAGAGTGTTAGGTAAATTATGTAATTATGTTGCAACTTCTGTCTCTCAATTTGATTAGTTCCCAATTTCCTAAATCAGTATTGCTCATGTTTGAGAATGGATTAAATTTCCTGATTGTTAGTGACTTTCATAAGAAACACATCATTTACTTTTCATCCTGACCCCAACTCCAACCTCAGTTCTTATTTTAGGGGTGAGGAGGGGAAAGGACTTTAGCCAATTGTAACAGGAGCTGATAGCCCAGGAAACAAAGAAACCCACTGCTGAGATGAGCCAAAGTCTCAAGCAAAACTTTTGTTATTCAAAGGTTCTTGTAGTACAGAAAAAAAAAAAAAAAATGGCAACAGGTTGTCCATGGGCATTGTTGCTGGTACAGGGAAATGGCTCTTTGTCCCCCTCTGGCAAGGAGCAGAGTTGAAATTTTCTTTACTGATTGAGCCAACTGGGGGTGACTTGTCTCTGGGCAAGCGAAGGTATTAGCCAGTTCGCTCCCCAGGTCTCGTTTCCCTTTGCAAGTCCTCTCCCGATCATCAGAGTCTTGGGGAGAGGCTGGGCCCTACCTCCCACTATGGGTGTACCTGACTTAGGGTTAGCTAACTGGGTGTCTGCACCCAGGTCTCTGAGACACAAGCTATCCAGAATTCTTCCAGGGGATGGAATAGTCACAACCAGGTCTGGGACATTGGTGGCAGCAATGCCAACAGAGGTGTGCAGAAACCAGATAGGTTCTGTGGCATGATTTGTGGTTCTCCAGTCTCCCTCAGCTCCTCCTCATTTGTTGATCCTTATTCTCTGTGGGAGATCCAATGTCTTCCCAATAAACTTCTTTATTTGCAGGTCTTTTTCTGACATTGATGGCAAAATACATTGTTAAAAATAATTCACATTTATATAGCACTCAGCATTTGCAAGCAATGTTCTAAGTACTTTGCTATACACATTATCCCCTTTAATATTATAAAATAGAGAAATAGATTTCTCTGCTGACAGAGGGAAGCCATGTGGCAGATAATTTACTTTCTTTAAAAGTTTTTTTCTTATTTTTTTAATGTTTATTTATTTTTGAGAGACAGAAAGACAGAGTGTGAATGGAGGAGAAGCAGAGAAAGAGGGAGACACAGAATTTGAAGCAGGCTCCAGGCTCTGAGCTGTCAGCACAGAGCCTGACGTGGGGCTTGAACCCATGGACTGCGAGATCATGACCTGAGCCAAAGTCGGACGCTTAACTGACTGAGCCACCCAGGTACCCCCAACAGATAATTTACTTTAAGAAGAAAAAACTAGAATGGAAGGCTATTTTCACGCCCAGAGATCAAAAAGTCAGTTTTCTCTAATATCAAAAAATTGGAAGCAAACTGAGATGTTTGAGAATATGGGAAATGAATAGACAAATTATAGCTCAACCATCCCAGGGACTAGTATACAGCCACTTAAAACAATAATTAGCAAAACTGAGATGTGGGACGTAAAAAGCTTATGATTGCAATTGTGTAAAAAGATGAAAGCAAATGGTCAAGGAGTGGGAAAAATTATGTGAACATTTAGATCTGTTTTGTTAGGGTGGTGATTATAAGTGAGTTTCCCTCCCCCCCATTTCTAAACTCTCTCTCAGGTTGTTACATTATATCCATAATTTTAAAAGGATGTTATATCTATAATTTTAAAAGGAAATGCTCTTTCCCTCATTATATGTTTATCCCAGTGTTCCAGGATGATTCTTCTGCAAGTGTTGGGAAATCCCTACAATCATTCCCTTGGCAACCATTTAAGATAATGAACTTCAGGGCCCCTCTAAAGTCTATGCTGTTAGGGCAAATATTGACCACAATGTTGAACTGAAGTTTTCAGTATCAAATCCCAAAATGGCCCCAAGTTGAGATCCCCATCAGCTTCTGTTGTAAGGTTAAAACCCTAATCCAGATGTACATATTTGGGGATGTAACCTACCACTGCCCTGACCCAATCATTCTTGCTTTGTTTCTGCTTTGCAGAGAACTGGGACGTCAGCTTCAGTTCATGAAACTTTGTAGATTTTTGAGACATCAGTCCTTTGATTCACACTTTTACCTTTTATGCAGGCTCATACCCTGGGGCATTTCCTAAACCCTCAATTTGTGATGCTCTTATCCACTTTCTTGATTCTTAATCTTGTCTTTCCACTTCTGGGGATCAAAATCTACCTTCCTCAAGAAACCTTCCCCAGTTCCCTAAGGAATTCTCCGTAAGACACCAAACTAACAAATAAAATTAATTGGAAAAAAATTAAATTAAAATAAAATTAATGAGTTGAACCACTAATGAAACAAAAGTGAAAATTGCAATATTTGTAGGTCAAAAAGGATCTAACATCTACAATTTCACATGGTTCGGTCTAATTAATAGCAGGCAGCACACCTACAGTGCACAACATTGGCAGCCCTTGTAGGTCACACTTCAAAGTCACCAAGGTCACTTACGATTGCCCATCAGAATCTGCAGCACTCCTTGAGTCAAATTTGACATTGCTTATGACAAGTGGGCCCCATATCTCAAGTTTGCTACCTTTCCCATGCATCCCAGAGATTTATAGTTTGCACCTAGTTGAGACATTTTCAGAAAGAAACTTTGACGTCCCTCCTGGCTAAGACACTACTAATTTATTTAGCCAGATGATCTTATTAAATAAGAGCTACTAAACAGTTCTACTCAATCAAACAGCCTGATTATCTTTCAAAATTAAAAAATGCATGAACCCCGTGACCCAGCAATTTGACTTCTTGGTGACTTGTCCAACAAGTATACCCATACTCATGCAAAATGAAGTATATTTAAGAAAATTTGTTGTTACTTTGGTTTGTAATAGCAAAAGACTATTTTTAACTTTTTAAATAAATTTGGCACTTCAATACAGAGCATCGGAATAATACATCTCCGAGATACAGAATTGAGAAAAGAGACCAATGTTACGGTATATTTCCATTTCCATGGGGAAGTGGTGTCAGGAGAATATGTCCTGTTTGGAGAGGAATTGGGTGGAACGAGAAAGGGAAAGAAATGGATCTTCCCGAGTGTGCCATTTGGTACATGGCAAATCTGTCTACCATGTGCGTGGATTACTTATTAAAAAATGAAAGTAATGATTTTTTTAAACTAGCTTTTTCCCTTAAATGAATCAGATTGAGAATTAAAAGCACAATCTTGCTCTGATATTGACTGAAGTAGGAGTCCCTAGCATTGACTTTAATACAGTTATATTTGCCTGGTTCATTCCAACCTTCCTGAAGTATTTTTGCAAAGGATCATACCTCTCCTTGACGTGAAATTCCCAGACCACTCTGAAGTGTCCTTGGTTTGCTCTTTCAAGGCTGGAGAAGGCTTAGGGAGGCAATTTCAAGGAGAGGCAGGGCATATCAAGGAAATTAAGCATAGATATAGATATTACATACATAGATTTATATCTTCTTGTCAAGAGCTAAGAACACTGGCCTAACAGTCAATGTCTCCCCAAATTTATACAATATTTATTTGCTTCTAGAAAATTAAATTGTTAAAATTCTTGAAAGTAGAACATTCTTTTGAGTAGGGAACATATTCCCCCTATAATTTTGAAAGCAATTTGAGCCTCATTTCCTATTCAGTCACCACTATCTGTTAAGTACTAAGAATCAGGCACACCAAAATCTAGGATAATGTTTTTCAAGGTTGTTCTATTTTTGGTTTAGTTCCTTGCCTTTAACTTTTAATTGTCAAGTAAAGCTAAATCTAGGTCAGTCCCTTATGTAATAGACCACACATTTGATCTTTGGGAAGATTTTAGACATCAAGGCTTTTGAGGGCAGAAAAAAGAATGATAGTAAAAGATAACCCATCCAATTATGTTTTTATTTCAGTAGACCTGGTGCTATACCAACCCAGTCTTCCTCAAAACAACTGTAGTTTGTAAGTGGCCTGGGCAATTCACTTTGAGCGAAAACTGAAAACTTTGGGAGGAACAATGAAAAATAAGTTTATATTGTACTCAGGTGTTTCCAACTGGGTTTTCTTTCCTTTGCTGTTGGGAAATGCTTCAGCAAATAGTATTAGAATTTCTTCAAAGCTTCTGGCAGAGTAACTGCCAGACAGGTCCTTCTGTATCCTCAAAGATGCCATCTGCCCCACTTTCCTGCTACCCCTAAGTTGCCTTCAGTCAGACCTCCCAGTATCATTAGGATACATGTGTCAATTCCCTTCTAAAAATGAATTTTCTGGGGTGCCTGGTGGCTCAGTTGGTTAAGCGTCTGACTGGCTCAAGTCATGATCTTGCGGTTTGTGAGTTCCAACCCAGCGTCAGGCTTTGTGCTGATAGCTCAGATCCTGGAGCCTGTATGGGATTCTGTGTCTCCCTCTCTCTGCCCTTCCCCCACTCATGCTCTGTCTCTCTCTCCTTCAAAAATAAATAAACATTAAAACATTTTTTTAAAAATATAAATCTTCGGAGGCACCTGGCTGGCTCAGTCATACGGCATGTGACTCTTGGTCTTGGGGTTGTTTGTTAGAGCCCCACTTAAGGAGTAGAGTTTACTTTTTTAAAAAGTGAATTTTTCATTTTTTAAAGGGAAATATAAAAATATAAGTAATTAAATTTAATTGAAATGAAAACAAAAATTGAAAAGTAAAGGAAAACATATGCCACATATATATGACAAATTGTTACTATTAATAAATAAATACTCTAATATTTTAAAGAGAAAAGAATATGAATTGGTCATAATATATAAAAAATGTCAGGGCTCCTGGATGACTCAGTCAGTTAATCCTCCAATTCTGATTTTGGCTCAGGTCATGATCTCACAGTTCATGAGATCGACTTCCATGTCGGGCTCCACATTGATAGCACGGAACTTGCTTGGGATTCTCTTTCCCTCTCTCTCTGCCCCTCTCCCACTCACTCACTTGTGCTGTCTCTCTCTAAAAATAAACAAACATTTTTTTTAATGTCAAACTTCATTAATAAAAAAATGCAAATTAAAATTGGTATTATTTCACCTGTCAAGTGAGCAAAGATAAACACTGATGTTACTATTCAATATCTGCTACCACGTGGGAAAATTAACACTCTCAAAACTTGCTAGAGAATTCTAATTCTATACCTTTCTAAAGGGTAATTGGGCAAGCTGTGCCAAAAACTTTAAAAGGTACAATTTTCCAGGGCACCTGGCTGGCTCAGTTGGAAACACGTCCTTGATCTCAGGGTCGTGAATTCAAGCCTCACACTGAGTGTAGAGATAACATAAATGAATAAATAAGTAAACAAACAAACAAATAAACTTTTTAAAAAAGTACAAATTACCTCAGTCAACTAGTTTTACTTTCTAAGATGTATTATATAGAAATGTATAAAGATATATGCAAAGTCACCTGTAAGAGTGGTCATTGCACTGCTTGATTTTTTTACTGTCAATATGTCAACTTCACAAAACAAAAAAACTTTTCCTCAAAAAACAATGTAAAGGATAAGTGAATCTCCTTTGAAAAGCATCTACTGTATGTATGAAAAGGCTCATTTTCCTTGGGGCCTTTTACTACCCATTAAAATGAACTGCACATTATTTTTACAGCTTGAAGTCTTCTGAATAAATTTGTAGATGTTCTCTTCCAAAGACTCAGTCTGGAAAGATTAATCTTTGGTTTTGGTTTTCAAAATGAAGTCTATTAAGTGGTCTTAAAAACAGAAGTGGGCATCGTGGTTCATGCAAATTATTGGTGCTTTAAAAGTCTTGGGCTTGGTGAGGACTGGTTTTCTCTTCCTTTGCACTGGATTGTAAATTAGGGGGAGAAAGCAATGGGAAAGCAGCCCTGTAATGGAGGCACCCACTGTCCTACACATTTGGAATGAAGGCCAGTAGACCTTCTAAAGTTTGGAGGCCTGGAATGGGCCTTTGAGATGACAGTGGAGCTTTGATTTTACGATTACAATTAGAGATCAAGGAGAGCACCCAGTGCCCAAAGACTTTCCCTGATGGAAATGAATACACACCTGGCTCTAATACCATAACCCAGCTAGAATACAAATAGAGCATATTATCAGCCATCAGAGCATGTTGTCCCTGAGTAGCAGCAGACTGAGGAGCAGACTTTAAATCAAAATGAAGGAGAGTGCCCCAGAGCCCCTCATCAACCATTCCTCTGCTGGGCTCCCCATGGAGCCAAGAGAGAGGGAGGACCTTTCTGTAAACAGCCAGATCAGCAGAATGAGCCCTGGGATTCAACAAAGTGTCAGGTGAATTCACTGTACACAGATTCTCATTTGCCTCTTCTTCTGTCTGACAGATTGCTTCTTTGCAGACCTCCAGAAGGAGGCAAATTGCTGGGAAGGGTGTGAGGATAGAGGTACACTCATATACTGCTGGTAGGAGTGTAGCAATATTGGCACATGATTTGGGGAGAGGGACAGTTTGGCAGTGTCCCCCAAGTTTTAAAATGCATGTACAGTGTGGTGAAGCAACTTTGTTTCTAGGAGTCTAGATCAGTTGGTTAAGTGTCTGACTCTTGGTTTCAGCTCAGGTTATGATCTCAAGATTTGTGGGTTTGAGCCCTGCATTGTACTCTGTGCTGACGGCAGGGCTTGCTTGGGATTCTTTCTCTCTCTCTCTCTCTCTCTCTCTCTCTCTCTCTCTCTCTCTCTCCCTTCCTGTTTCTCTCTCTCTCTCTCAAAATAAATAAATAAACTTTTAAAAAATGAAATACTGTGGCCATGATTTGGAAAGATTATCTTTGTTAAATGATCCCCCTTGGGGGGAACATCCTTGATTTCCTTAAATGAGCATAGATATATGTGTATGTAAATGTCCAGTTAGCACTGAAAAGAATTTGAAAGTTTCTATAGTTTCTAAAGTTTCTACAGTTAATAAGGATTCCTCTAAAAAAGGATGTAGTTGGGATGGAAGAAGAAAGGAAAACCCACTTCCTACTTTATCAATTTCTGTGTTTATTAAGTAATGTCCACACCCAACGTGGGGTTCAAACTCACGACCCCAAGATCAAAAGTCACATGCTCTACCAACTGAGCCAGCCATGCACCACCCCCAATTTCTGTATTGTTTAAGATTGAAAATTTTCCTTACTGTTTTTACTTGAGTAAGTAATGATACCTTTTTTAAAGGAAACAAACCTGTATCTGTACATTTAATAGCTCATGTGAAGGCTCTGTTTTAGGTGACACTATGTGTCCCTTTAGCTCTTCCCAATCCAGAGGACATGAGTGCTGGGGAGATGTGAAGGTAGTGCCTCATGGCTCTGATGGTCAAACTGAGTTTTGAGGTGGGGTGTTCACCACAGTATGGCAAGGTAAGCGGCTACTTGTTACCCACCCTACATATGAGATCAGAGTGGGATCTCCACTGAGCTAAGAGTTCTGGATCACAGCAGCCTTCTGTTTTCTCTGCCTCTGAGCCTAATCAGTCCCCAGGGCTGGGGTGGGGCTGAGCCCACACTTGAGGGGCCAAATGGGCTGTGATACAAGGATGAAAGAACCTGAGCCGAAGGCAGAGAAGGCATTGCCTCAGGAAACTCGATTTCCGTCCAAGCTCCAGCCCTCTCAGCCTTGAGCAAATTTCTCAATCCAAATGATTCTAAAAGTGCTTCAGTTTAGAGGAGGCAGCCCCAGGCGGCAATAGGGGAAGGAGGGCCAAAAGTGACATTAGAAGGCCTGGAAGCCGGTTCTCGTGTCCACCCTCTGGTGGCCTTGAGGACAATCACTGCAACCCTCTCAATGCTCTCACTCTTGTTTTTGTCAGCTGTAAAAATAATTCCCAAATGATATCCTGTCTATTTGAACAATACATTCTATAAAGATGTCCTCAAAGTCTCACGTAAGTCTAATATTCATTATGGTCTGGAAGATTGATAAACCCACAGCCAAAAACTGTCTCCAAGTAGGGAATTATGGGTGACCATTGGCTGACAACTCAATCGCAGGCTGTACCAAGGCACTTGGAACCTGTTTTTGAAGTCAGAAGATATTTATGGGGGGGATCGTGCCCTGGTTGGGGACCAACGTACACTCCCACTGACCTTTTCTGAAGGCTCTCCTCTTCCTCGATCTTCTTGAGATACAAGAGTATACTTTCTGCATCTGTTTTATGCTTTCCTGGAGCTTTCTCCCATGGCCTTGTGTAGAGAAGCTGGTCTACTAAGTGCTGAACGTTCTAGATCAAATTTGGCCATCGATTTTTATTTACAAAGCTCTCCTAAGAGAGTGTTGTTCTCCCCTCCTCCAGTTCTGTCGCTGTGACTAGAACTTGAATGTCCAGGAACACCAGCAGCAAAGCCACTGTTCCCGCTCAGGGATGCCACTCCCTATCTCAGTCAAGCGCTTAATAGCTAAGGGACTCACTTGTCATGTTTCCCTTTTTTATCTTTCTGTTATTTTACTCCTTATTTTCTAAGTAAGAAATTAGAACAAAAGGAGAGAATGAGAGAGGGAGAAAAAAAGGACGAAAGGCAGGGAGGGAGAGAGAGGGGAGAGAGGAAGCAAAGAGGATAAATGGAAAACCTGAAAGATGAATGAAAGAAATTGCAAGGAGGACAAGGGAAGGATTTGAGGACAGAGGATGGCCCCATAGAAGCAAGAGAGGATAGTCCCAGAGGGAGTTATTACCTACTATTTTACTGAGAAGATCAGGAAAAAACCAGCTCCAACCCCGCCACACTCACCCAACCGTATCTGAGCCCAGCAGCTCTGCTCTCCCCCATTATTGTTGACAGACCACTCCTGCTACTGACCAGACCAATGCCTCCATGTATGTGCTGTATCCTATTTCTTCTTGCCTTCTTCTAGACTCCGATAAGACAGTTCTCCTCTCTGTCCTCGGCACCATCAATTTTTCCTTTTCTAGGGCATGATTGCCCAACAGAATGCAAACATGTCTTCCTGTCTATTATCTCATTTTCCTGTTCTCCGTTGCAACAAAGATTGCAGCGATAGTTACGTTCACTTGTGCTGCCTCAAATTTCTCTCGTCTCATTGTTTCAATCTCACTCCGAGAATATTTTGTTCACTTTACCCAATAGTTCATGACAAGGTCCCCAGTGACTGCCACACTGACAAACCAAACAGCCAATTCTCAGACTTTACCCAGTCTGAACTATTTCATAGCATTTGATGCTGTCTTTGATTACCAGTTGTTCACTCTCACTTTCCTAAAATACTTTCTCCAATTGCCCTCCTGGACCACTCTCTCTTGGTTCTCTTCCTGCTTGGCTGGCTGCTCCAACTATCTCCTTTCCTGATTTCCTCTCAACCCCTAGACCTTTAAACATTGCCACAGTTTGATCCTCAGACAAATTCTCTGCTTCATTGAGTACCTCACTGATTTCATTCAGTCTCATAGTTTTACAAATTGTCTCCTTGTTAACGATTTCCAAATTCCCCAGGCTGGAGAGCCCCATCCTGAACTCCAGACTCATATATCCAACACTTATCTGACATTTCCACTTAGATTTCTAACAGATGTCTCAAACTCAGTCTACCCAATACCAAACTCCTCATTTTTCTCCATAATCCTACCCAACCAGTCTTCCTCATCTCTGTAAATGTCAAGCTCAGTTTTCCAATTTCTCCAGCCAAAACTTTGACTTCTCTTACTCTCACAACCCTACCTAATCCATTAGAAAAAATAATGATACACCCAAAATCTAATCACTTCTCACGACTTCCACCACTCACATCGTTAGCTCTTATCTGGATGATTGGAACAGCCTCCTGACCTTATTATGTGTTGTTGTGGGTACTGCTCATGGTTCACCACATTCCATCATCCTTTCCTTTCTTTACATGTGTGTTGACACATTTCCCACTTCTACTTATAGTTTTCTGTGGACATGTGACTAAATTTTGGACAAAGGAATGCAAGAAGGGATGTGTGCTATTTCCAAGGTAGACTTAGAGACCATGAGCATTCTTCCTGCATTGTCTTTTCACTTGCCAGGAGCCAGAATTGGAAGGCCACTGTGAGCCATGTAAACAAGAAGAAAGGGGAGTCTAGATGTGTGAATAATCATGTAAAGCAGAGCTGTGTGACAATCTGGAACACACAGCTCAGGCTGTTAGGTAAGAGAAGAACAAACTTCCATCTTTTTTAATCCACTGAATTATAGAAGCTGAGGCTTATGCTATTTAGCATGGGAAGCTCAGGTAGAGAACCTAAAACATACAAGCTTTTCAAGAAAGGGTTTGAGATGTTTCAATTCTGTATCCTCTCGCCCTAAAAATGAGTAGTTCCAAAACATGGAAAACAAACCGTAAAGTCGGCATTAATAAACACCTACATGAATAAAGAAGAGTTAACATTAGGTCAGCACACCAGCTGCAATTCAAATCATATGTTATATACAAATATAATAAAGTTTAAATCATAAAAACAAAATGCACGATTCATTTCCAGCAAAATTCAAGACTCTTTCCAAAAAGTTTATACCAAATAATTATACATACCTGTGGGTACATTTTATTATTTGATATGATGTGTGGTAGGGCCTCAGAGTAAAAGTGCTTAGGTTCTGGGGTGGCCTTAAATGCTACCTGTCTTTGCTATTTACTAGCTGAGTTACCTTGATCAAGTTCTTTAAACTCTGAGACTCAGTTTCCATCTCCTGCAAAATGGGAAGAGAGCAGGAAAATAATACTTATTTCACAGTGTTGCAAAGGTAATCAACAAGTACACTGTTTTTGAAAATACTTGGCATACATTATGGAAATGCATGGAATGAATACTTTTACATTATAGGTTTCCATAGAATCTCAGTGTTTGAAGTGCGTCTAGAAGTCAGTTAAGCCTATGATGCTCAACCCTACAAAATTATCTGGAAAGCCTTTTAAAAAAATGTTTATTTATTTATTTCAAGAGAGAGACAGAGACAGAGAGAGTGTGGGTGTGCACACGAATGGGGGAGGGTCAAAGAGAGAGAGAAAGAGAGAGAGAGAGAGAGAGAGAGAATCCCAAGCCAGTTCCGTGCTGTCAGCTCAAAGCGCAATGTGGAGCTCGATTTCATGAACCATGAGATCATGACCTGAGCCTAGACCAAGAGTTGGACGTTCTACTGCTCAACCGACTGAGCCACCCAGGTGCCCCATCTGGAAAGGTTTTTAAAACACACATGGCAAGACCCATCTCTTCAAAGAAGTGAATTAAGTAGGCCTTGAGATTCTGTATTTTAAGCTTCCTATTCACAAGAAACTCGTATTATTGGTTAAGCACTAAGTGGCTGGATGACAGAGTAGAAAGGAGAATTTTCATGTTTTTTTTTAATTTTAAAAATTCAGAATCTCACAAATGTATAATTCTATTCAAAAATAACCAGATTAAAATTGTTTGATACAATAACCAATAGATAAATGCATGTTCTTGGAAAAGTCCTAATAAGGCTAGCCCTGAACAGGAGTTCAGGGTATAGATCAATTTTCTCAACTATCCCTTCACGCAGATTTAGCCAGATTCTACTTGAACATTTCCAATGTCTCCACTCACACTACCTTACAAAGCAGCCCATCCAGTTGTCAGACAGCTATAATTGTTAGAATATTGTTTTTGCAGGTCTGTGTCACAGTGAGGGATGCTATAAACATCATCATGGAGGTGGGAGCATGATCTGACTCACAGCATAACTGAATTCATCGATGATAGTGAGGTACTTGATGACAGGGTTTACTGGATACAATTCTGGTGAGTCTCTGTCTGTCACCAAGACAGAAAACTGACATTGATTTTATCTTCAGATTTTTGCTTGACCTACTGATGCGATTGTGGCTCTGGTTATCAGGGAGCTCTCAAAGTGGGATATGAGTCCTTGTTTAATCAGTACTGTGTCTGTCTTGTCCCTGATTCTTATTATCTAATGCAAATGGGCTTCCTTATTACCTAACATAGTAGCTTCAAGCAGAGAAAACCATGCAAACTGAAGCTACAGAATTCAAGCAACTGAACATCGTCATGTCCTAGGGACAATGTAAGATTTCTTGGTAAATAAATGTGCCAATTCCCCAATCCAAATGCACTACAATAGCCAAAAGAGAGAAGAAATCACTCTGAAAGAAAGGAGTGGGAATTTTTAAATTTTGCACCTGGTTTCATGATTTTGGAAGAGAACACAGCCTTTTCATTCCAAGAGTATACCAATTGCCCCTGCTTTATCCCCACCTCCACTACCAAATTCCTATTATTTATTCTCATTTGAATGGTCTGAAACTGTCAAGTAACAGAAAGGTTGTTATCAATACTGCATCAGCCCCCGATGGATTAGAGGGAGAATGATGTTTGTGGCTCTCTGTAATCCCTCCATCGATTCTGGGATTCTGAGCTTCTCTAGGGAATGCAGCAAAGCCACAGGAAGTCCCCAAAGGCAAGATGTTGCAGGCTGTTCTCTGGTTCAGCTGCCAAATACAGAAAAAGTAATGTAGGGCAAGAAAATGAGAGAAAACTCTTCCTTGCCTGTAACTCAGAGGCAGATGAGAGCATGGGTTATGTTATTCCTCCTGAGAGCCACCATAACTCGTCAGTCTTTAAGAAATAAAACTTCCACGCATGTCTTCTGTTTCCAAAATGAACTCCAAAGTCACCTGCTTCAAGTAGCCTTATATGGAATTAGAGATGTGTACTGATGTTGCCTCCAGCCCAGTTCTGTTTCCAAGTCCAAAAATAGATTTGAGGGAGACTTTGAACAAAATCTTTATACTCTCTGTGCTTGAGTTCCTTTAAATTGAATGGCATTTGCCATTCACTTTCATATAGAAGTGAGAGGAAACAGCTGCCGTGGGATTCGTTAAAAGAGAGAGAGAGAGATTTTGAAGTATATTGTAAAGAGAGAACAATGAGACATAAAGTAGCCATTCTTTACTCTTTTAAGCAGTAATTTATATTTATTGAAATTCATGTACACTCATAAGCTATGGGAAGATGGAGCATAGGTGAGTATTTTGATAGAAACGTAGAATAAAATAACAGAATAACAGTAACTGAAAAACTCAGATTTCCTATACACACAAACACACGCAAATTAGGATCACAAGCACTGTTATGGGCAGTTCTAACGACATTTTCTTTATTCTGCTTTGAAACGTGTTTGTGGGCACTGTATAGGACTGTTTTAAATTCTCAATATTATGCTTTATTTCATTAAAATGAATTTGCTCTAAACAAAATAAAAATGTTCAGCCTTACCTGTCACAAACATGGAGTATTTAATTTAAAAAAGTACTTAAGGATGCCCAAAATGTTTTATGTAAAATATTCATTACACTACAGGAGAATGGGATAAAGAAATGAGGACATTATACATGGTTTTCCTAGAACATCCAGGCCCTAAAATGACCACAACTGACATTAACAGTGACGGTACGTAAAAATCAAGAATAAGATATTACTACTTTAATAACAACAAAAACAGAGTTGAAATCAATGTTTTTATACCATAACTGTGTTTAGAAATATTTTTAGACTATGCAATCATAGGTGCATCAATATTGTAGAATGTTTGGTGTATATATATATATATATATATATATATATATATATATACTTTAAAAAAAAAAAACACATTTAGCGATGTGTATGCCTCATGGCAGTGTTTGCTTCATTTTGGAGGAAAAAAAATTCTATTATTTGTATTACATACAGAAACTAGGGAAACCTAGCATTAGTTTCCTCCTTATTTTAGTTTTCTAACTTTGCATTGTTTCAACATATCTGCTTTGTATTAAATATTGAAACAGGAAAAGAGAGAAATCCCCACTTCAAATACACAGAAGAGCTAAATAGGATTTTAATTTTTTCAAATATGATTTCTAGTTTTGCACACTTCATGTACATGTCCCACAGGAGGAAAGACAGAAGAGGTAAAAGTGAAGCACGGTGAAATTTGATTTTGCCACAACCCCAGCAAATGCCTGTTAGATTGATATTCCTTCCCTGTAAACATCTGGAAAGCAGTGGCAACAGAAAGAAGTCCTTAAAACTTGGACGATCACTAAGGAATACTTCCTTACACGAATAGGGAGCTATGTGGTCGCCACCGGTTGTATGGGTTTCCTCAACAAGACAAAGTCTGCACATTCAAGTTTTGAAACTATGAACTACAGTATTCCAGAGATGATCGCTCCTGGTGTTTAAAAGGCCCCTGCAGAGGTCTAGTCAAAATATTTACATTCCTCTCAAACTGTACCGCCAAGGAAAAGAGAAACATAGTGAGAGGACGAATCAAAAAGAAAACTTTCCTTTCCAGGGAGCGAAAAAAAGGTGTCAGGCCGCGGGGTCTTCTCCATCCACAGTCCTGTTCTCTTCGTTTAGATCAGGCGTGGATAACACACCTTTCCGGTGAACGTTCCTCTATGGCAGGTGCTTTAGCACGATTTTGTGCCAAAATTAGGGTTGTATCAATTGCTGAGAGCCTGTGGGCAAAAGAAAGCCGTGAGTGGGCGTGTTTAATTGTCAAGCGTGTTCCCCGGGGCGCTGCACCCGCGCTGTAAATACACAAGTGAGTGATGGGCACGTATATGTTTTCCATTAAGTGCAGCCACTGGCCCAAAGTGAGTCAGATTCTGGCGTGGAAGCGTGTTCGAAGCTGGGAGGCGGCAGGGACGGGATGGGGGTGGAGGAAGGAGCAGGCGGGGATGATGATTAGCGAAGGAAATGACCCAACTCCCTCCCTTCTGTTTTCACAATCTGCGTCACGCTTCTGTACGCGCCGCGCCAGCGGCGGGCGAGCGGGCGGCCGCGCTGGCCAGGTCACTTCGGGCACTCGTCTGGCGGTCGCCTTCCCCACCCAGGTCCTCCAGCTCCGACGCTGCCTGCAAGAGGTCCACTCCTCACACACACCCCCTCTCCCAGGGAAGGCCGAAGCAGGGACTTGGCCTGGCTCCTCGGGGTCAATCCTGGGACAGGGAACCTCTCCCTTCCCGGCGCCCCCCGACGTGGGTGCGGAGCTGGGAGTCCAGAAACCGGACCTGAAGCCGCCACCGAGCCCGGCCTGGACTCAAGCGATGAGGGAACTGCGGCCAACGAGGAGGAGGAGGCGGCCCGGGGCGCGGAGACACCTCCGCCCGCCCGGCCACAGCCGCGCAACTCGTGTGGCCCGCGTTCTCGACAGAAAAGCACCTTCTGACCATTAGGAGTAATTCTCCATCATTCCTGTTAGAACAAGTTAATGTAAGGGTTGGGCTGGGAGGCCCCGGGCAGGGTCACGTGCGCCCCCGTCACTCCGGCTCCCCTCGCCTCTCCGGTTCGAGTTATGCCATCAAGCTAATATATTGTGACTGCTCTTCTCTCCTGTGACAAAGGCTTGCAGCTGCCTCCAAATCAATAGACGTCAAAGAAATATGAAAACAATCATGACACAAAACTTAAATCCTGGCTGGAGCCTACATAATCAGAACTGTGCTTCTGTTCTCCAAGCCGCCGATTAATTTATCCCAAAGTTTAGTCAAATTTTTATTCCGGTACCTTTTTCCCAGCAGATCCTGCTACATCTGTCGGGTTTGTAATGTAATTTGTAATTACTGCCCTTCATGTGGTCCGGTGCCTTGAACCATCTTTAATTAAAAGCATAATTAAGGGAAGATCTAAAGAAAGACAATTACCAGATGGTCTTTTTTTTTTTTTTTTTTTTTTTTTTTAGAGGCGGTAGTTTCCTGGAGAGGGGCGTAGGGTCTGTCCCCGGCACCCGGTGCCTGGGTAGGGGGCGGCGGGGCCGAGCGGCGCTTGCGCACTGCGTAAGCCTAGGCCCCGTGCCCTTCCCCGCCCCCCACCCCCGGGCACCAAGCCCAGAGGCCGCGCCCCAAGGTGAGCGCCAGCGTCTCAGCGGTGCCCAAACCCCTGGTTCTCATCGCTCTTTCCCTGGGTTTTCGGGGTGTAGGGCGGTAGCGGGGAGGCTGGGACAAGTTCAAGTTCGAAGCGACTTCCAAATCCGCGAGGGCGCTCCCGGAACCGGCCCCGCCCTCCCTTGCGCGCCAACCTGGGAGCTCAGAAGCCGAAGGACGCGAGGGCTCGAAAGGAAGGGGAAAGGAAGAGAGATGGGCAGCTGTCCCCGAGAGGGCAACCTGGCGAGGGTGCCCCAGCCTAGGCCCTCCCTAGAGCCGGGCCGCCTAGGGTGGGAGCTGCGGGTCTGAGAACCCTCGGGACAAGACAGCCGCGCCCGTCGCCCGCAGCCCCGTCGGGCAAAGTGGCCCTTTGACAGCGATTGTCTCGGCTGTCGGCTCCTCCGTGTCCACTGGTCCCTGGAATTCTCAGAACAAGTTTCGAGGAGGAGGGAACAAACCCATTCCCCACCCCTATCCCACCCCCACGTCCCCGAAATGAATAATGTAGTCAGGAGCCAAGATTTCTGCATTAGCGCCGCGTTGCCCCGGCGGCTGGCTCGAGGATTCCGAAGTCGGATAATGGAAATTAAACTGTTGTTGTATGGCGGGATGTCATTATGTGACTGTTCATATTCAAAGTCAGGCAGCAATGAATTGTAATCATTTCAATTATCTTCAATACACTTTCTTTAGGACACAAGTTGTCAAAGATAAAAAAAAAAAATACATTCTTGCGGCTCCGTGGGTCCATTTTCCAGACGGTTTGTTGCTCTTGCTGCGTGATTTGGTTTCGGCTTTTATTCCCCAGCCTCAGAGTCTCTTACAGAGACTCCGACGGAGTGAGCGAGCCCCGGCGGTCCTCGCCGCTTCTCTGGCGCTGCGTGCCTGCTACCAGAGTCCGGAATTGGCCTCCGTGCGCCTGGCGCGCGTATTTTGGTTGCTTTCAGGTTTAATTAACTTTGAACAACAAATATGCCTGGAGATGTAGATCTGGTGTCGCCTTGGGGAAGGGGGCCGTCGTATTATATTCTGCATCCTCCCCAGCCTTAGAGGGTGGGCTGGCTACAGCAGCCTGCGTCCCCGGAGGCCAGCGCCATGCGTCAGAAAGGCACGTGCTGGACGGTGCCCGCGCCTCCGAGATCCCTCAGAGAGCCCGGGTCCATCTTCTTCCAGCCGGGAGAAGGCAGGGAAGAGCCTGGACCAGTGGAGCCTGCTTTCCTTTGTCGAAACTACCCTCAGACCCGTGCTCGCTCCCTGTTGTCCCTGAACGTGAGGCAGTGGCGATTTGGATGTGATGTCCTCGCGGCATGGCAAAAGAGCCCTCCGCCCCCAGCCCAGGCAGAGGGAGTAGGGGTCGCCTTTGAAGCCCACGTCCATCGCGCCTATTAGGACTAATCCCGATCTTTACACTAATATCGCTTCTCGGGTTTTTATTATAATCATTTGGGAGGAAATGAGCTCTTACCAGGCAAATAGCACCCCGCACCCCACTTTTCATAGCTGCGCAGGGCCGAGGCCTGAACAACCCCGCGGGCAATCCCCGAGCTGCCGATATTATATTTGTGAAATGTCCTTTTGTTGAAGCTTTTAACACCTTCTTATAACGAATCATTTGTTCTTTTCTCTTTAATTTTGATAGACAATTAGCCATCAGAGATACACCAGTTGACTGTAACCGAGCATTAAACTCGCCTTTATGTAACGCTAATTTAGCATAGCTGCTTTGTTTAACTTTGCTATATAAGAACCAGGTTTTGTAGCAAAAAAAAAAAAAAAAAAAAAAAAAAAAAAGGTGTAATTTTATGTGGGGCTTCATTTCTTTTGGCCCTGTACGCAGCAAGCCCTCTTCTCTTTGTGAAGCATTCTGCTGGGGCCTGACGCCATTTCCCGTGCCTAGCACCTGCAGGCTGGGGTGGGGAGGGGGTGGGGGAATTAGCATTGATATAGATTTAGTTGAAATGTAATCTCTTAAATCTGTCCAAGATTCGGGGAGATAATTACACTTTCACTGAATTGCCAGGGGTCAGCGTCTCAGAGGACCTGAGGAGTTGATTTACTAACAATAGTGTTACATAAAAAATGGCGTTTGAGATTATAATGTTAATGGCTGCGGTCGCTGGGGAATGCGGCCGCTTCCAACTAATTCCACGTAACTTGTTTTTTGCCTCCCTTTTCCTCCCTCCCCTTCTTGTCCAGCTCCGTCTTCTGAAAGATTCAGAGCTTCTCGGTGTTTAATTTGGTGGCAAGCTCCGGGAGGTTAGGACGCTGGAGCTTGGGGTTGACGCGCTTTTTCTCAGAGAAATTTCGGTGACAGGTTGTGGCTTCGACATCAGGATTGGGCTCTTCCCCCACGAGAAGCAAGACTAGGGCGCGGACTTCGCGCGCCCCACGCGCGGAGACTCGGGCTGGAGCGGAGCCCAGGCAGCAAAGGCTGACCACGGCTTCGGGAAGAAGCGCCGCGCCCTCCCAGGCCGGCCTCCCCGGCCCGCCTGAAACTGGACCTGCCCCGCTTCCAACCGCCTCGAGTCGCTGGGCTGGACGAGAACGAGGCCCTGCTCTGAACCCTACTCTCCCGCACAGGCCGCACTTCCAGCCCAGCAGCCCCAGACCTGTGGACACTCACTTCCCGCCGCCAACTTTCTCAAGTACCAAGTGGAGTTTGGCGAGAGGCCTGGACGAACATGCCTCTCGGGCCCCCGGAATACCAAGAGACACCTCAAACCCCAGATTCTAGCTTGCGGGTGGGGATAAGCTTTGAAACTAAGAGATCAGCCTCCTTTGGGGTGGAGACGGTGAAGGAGTTTACACTCCCGTATACACTTGTCGAACTCTGGTGGAACTTGACCCACATCGGTCTCCACCCACAGAGACTAGATTCCCTGAGAAAGCCCACGACCACTCTTAACTTGAAACCCCATCGGGAGTTCAGGCACTTCAGCCGCCCTGGAAACTGCTGGCCGGCTCTTCCCCACCCATGGGCCAACCAGGAGCCCCTGAAACTGTGCACAAGTCAAGGGATGAAGGGGGGGAAAAGCAGCTCCTCTTCCTGGGTAGGACGAAAAGAGCTGGTTTTCTGACCTCCTGCAGGGCAGCTCTGGGCCAGGCAATCAGAGGAGGCGTCCAGATCCTGGGAGCGTCCTCAGGCCACACCAGGGTTCACCGGCTTGGGCCTGGACCCAGGACATGGCCATTGCTGATACTCCAAGTCCAGGAGCTTAGATTTTTTTCCTGAAGGCGGGACTTTGGAGTGTGACAGGGGGGCGCCTCTGCCCTGTACCTCTTACTCCCTTCGTGGTAACATGGGTAGGCTGAGAGCTCCAGGCTCGTCCTGCCAGACTTGGGCGCAGGCCTTGCCTAGGCTCTCCTTTGGGCTGGGAATTCTGCTTCTGTGAAGAAAGGGTGCTGGAGCCACCACTTGTGGTTCCAAGGAAAACAAGAAGCTGCCCCTTGGCCTAACACGTCCTCACCCATCTTACCTAGTCCCGTGGCGCCGTCTGACTGGCCAGGCACCAGTGGCCCACGGGGTGCTCCGGATCTCACCTGACAACTCGGACAGAGAGGCCTGGGCACCTAAGCCCTTGGCCCTGGGGGGTCCTTGCACACCGCGTGTTTACGTGTGTGCCCCCTTATCTTATATGTAACAGCAATATATATGTTAATTGAAAACTTCTGAATTTAAAAAGGTTGTGACAAGTTATAATTTGTCCTGTCAATGCCTGGAATCCTTATTTATCTCTTTAGCTTGCCTCCCGCTCGCGCCTGTCAGCTAACAGCTTGCCTAACTCGTTGACTTCCTCACTCATGGCACGGAAATGACAAATGTGCTGTTTTATCCGTACAATTTATTTCATTATTGTTGCCAGCACGACGCATCACAATCAATCATAAGGAAGTCCAGTTGGCAGGTGTCAATCTTGGTGTGTTTTTGTACGTCTCAGTCTATATTTAATCCAATTATAAGGGTCACGGAGTAAGTGCCAATCCTCTTGTTACAACTCACATCTTATTTAAGATTTAAAGTAAAAAAAAAAAAGTCAACTCCATCACATGGATCTTTTGGGGGAAGGGAGGGGATGTCTTTGAAACCCCCCCATCTCTCTCTCTCTCTCTCTCTCACTCTCTCTGTCTCTGCCTTCTCACCTCCAGTTTAAATTATGAAGCTATCCCTTTTTATTAAAGAGTTGCAGGGAATCCGAGTTTTATGAGCATTTGTGTGCAAATGAAGGCTCTCGTTATTTTGCTAAAGTAGAAGCAGACTTAATGATGAGAGATCTTTCCGCTCATTGCCCATTCAAATACAATTGTAGATCGAAGGCGGCCTTGTCACGTTGAGAAAAAGTGAATTTCTAACATCCAGGACGTGCCTGTCTACTTTCAGCGAATTGCATCCAATCACCCCCAGGGAATTCAGCTAATGTCTCAGTCTCCACCCGGACAAGGGAGAGAAAGAAATCAAACATGGTGCCACAGACTAACTTAACATGAAAACGTTTAGAAAGAGAGGAAAAGCAGAGTTTTCTTGAATCGATTGCAATAGAGAGTTCCTTAGTGGGAAAGCAAACTGGAAGGATTTGGAGATTTCCCCAATTGTCCAAGAAAACTTTATGATGGGGTAGAATGGACGGAAAAGAGAAGAAACTAAGTATTTCTTTGAATGAGAGCAGGAAAATAATTGAATAGCAGAGAAGCCACACTCCTGCATAAATCATGCCATTATGCAGTTCTGTAGACCTGAGTGAAGAGATAGCAAATATTAGCTTTGCTAAATATTTCCCTTTTTGACACCCAGATTTACAAAACATTTCTCCAGTTTTTACTTAAAACCAAAATCTTGTTTTAAAAACCTGTCACTTAAAGGAGAGGAAGAGTAGGGAGAGAAGAAAGGGCAAGAACCACAGGCGCTGCTCAGTAAATTTAATTCCTGAGATAATAGATAATATATGGATTTCTGGTTCATGTACCTATTTGAAATGACATACAATATACACAAGTTTGTTTTTTTTTTTTTTCTCAATTAGTCAGGGACTTTTGCCTCTTTGTCTATTACTCTTTATACAGAAGAGTTTTATTAAATCCCTTTAGAAACTGGCACCCATTCAGGAATAATTTTAAATCATACTATATTATTTTAAAATAATACTTTTTTAAAAAAAAAATAGAAGCTAACAAACAGGATGCATTATCCTCCAACTTAGTAAAATGAAATGAAAATACTGAAGGGGAAACATCCATTTCTACTTTCCAATTGTTGCATGACTCAATGCCCATTCTCACAGAAAAGAAAAATACCAAATCAATTCCTACCCACCCTGTAGCATAGATCCAACATAGGGGCTCCCCCAATCTGAAAGCTGCTTTATTTGCATAAAGCAGTTAAGGAGAGAGGGGGGAGGAGGGAGGGAGGGAGGGAGAGAGAGAAAAGAGAAAGAGAGACAGCGAGAGAGGAGAGAGAGAAACATACCTTGGACAAGAACAACAGATCTCAGCTACAGTTCAAGCCAAAACGGCTCTCTATCGTCCCCTCTCCCGCTGTCCTTCCACCCAAGCCTTGCCCTCTAATCGGTCCTTTCACTCCCTTCATCCACCCCTACCCCCTATTTCAGGCCCCTCACCCCCATCAGTCCCCACGTGGCGTCACGGGGCTTCGGGCAGTGGTAGGCCGGGGCTGACCTAGGAGCCCCCGCAGACCGGGCGGCTGCCAAGCTCACTCACTGCTGTGGAGAATCAGGGCTTGGGACTACCCTGGGTGTCAGAGAATTTCAATCTGGGCTAGCCTGAGCGGAGGGGAAGCCTGGCAGAAAAGTGATTTCTTTCCCGTTTCTGGCCCTTTGCACCCTACCTACAGCCCGCCTTTGGTCTCACTCTGCATCCCGGATTGCCAGTCGTCGATGACGCCCCCGGGCCTCCGGCGGTGCCCTTCTGCCAGGTGCGGCCTAGAGAGGCAGCCTCTGCCTAGGTGGGTCGAGGCCGGGCCTCGCAGGCTGAGCACCACGAGGGGGCCGGGCTGGGCCGAGCCGTCCACAAGACCCGCGCAGGCTGGAAGGGGAGTCCCCGGCTCTTGGGTTCTGGGAGGATCTCCAGAGTTCTCTCTGGTAACAAACGACCCTGGGTACTGAGTTCCGGCAGCGGCTCAACTTGCGCCTTCCCTGGTG
Source organism: Panthera onca (assembly GCF_046562875.1). Classification (NCBI taxonomy): domain Eukaryota; kingdom Metazoa; phylum Chordata; class Mammalia; order Carnivora; family Felidae; genus Panthera; species Panthera onca. The sequence continues at coordinate 29,202,591 of NC_138348.1, forward strand.
GCGACCCCAGCACGGGCTTCCCTTGCCTCCTCCTGCCCTGCCTGCTGTGCCGGGGGCAAATGGAGAGCGGCTTCGGCGTTGGCCCGGAGCTCGGAAGAAGGGCCTGGTCCGGCCTCGCCTCCACCGCTCCCCGCTCCCGCGCGGCCCGAGCGCGCCCTTTATTGACAGGCAGATAAGCAGGCGGGGACCATGGCGTTTCCAGCATCGCTCTCGAGCACCCTGCTGGGTTGCAGGGATCCGCGCACACTTAATGGCCTGGACTCCAAACAAGCCCGGAGCAGCCTTCCCGGCGGCCTCCGGTCCGGATAGAGGGGGTAGGTGGGGAGCGAGAAGGGGCAGAAACTAGAGAGTAGGGAGGCCTACTCAGGCTCCGGGCCTACTCGCAGTCCAGACTCCAGGGCAGAGCACGGAGCGGAGGAGACCTCAGGCCATCCGGGGCCGGGGGCTGAACCAGGTCCTGGAGGGGAGCTAGGAGATTACCAAGAAACCAGGTCACAGGACATGGCCGGTGGCGGCAGAGAAACCCATAAACGCCTCCCAGAGCCAATCCCCAGCGGAGTCTGGTTTGGGGAGACTGGACAGTGGTAGGGTCCTGCCCCAGATTAGAGTGGCCAGTAGGGGAATGGATGCTCGTTGCCCCTGACACGGGAAGAGCAGAGGGCTGAGATGGGAAGAAGTGTGGGGAAGTTTTTAAAATAAGAAAACACCACGCTTCTACCTCTCTGCCAGCTGGCTCCGATTCTCCTCCCCCTTGCTCTACCCTCAGGGTCTCGGAGGGCTGAGCAAAAAATAAAAATAATAAAATCAAGTCTGGCCAGGAGGAGCCTGCAGACGTGCTACCCGGACCCGCCTTCCGACCTGTTGTGAAGTCCTACACCTGTCCAGGTGTGCTGGGAGGGAGCAGCACCTCTCTCGCCTCTGCACCCTCAGTGCAGCCCTCTCCCTTCTCCTCCCCCACCTGAGCAAAGTGCGGAGGAACTGGCCCCGGAAGCCTCGTCCGGCCTAGGCCTCCCCCTCCTCTTTTGCCCACACACCTGCTCCCAGGTCTACCAGGACTGGGCCTTCCCAGGAGCTGCCTGAAGGCCATTCCATACCCCACCACTTCACTTCCTGCCACCTTGTCAAGAGCCCCCTACCCTCCAGGATGGACCTCTGTCACTTCCTAGTTCCAGACCCGGATGGATGCGGAGCAGGAAGGGATTAAACGTTGAGAAGCCCCTTCCCCTATTTGGGGGGAAGGGGGACGCAAGAAGGACAATGCAGGTCTAGGTACCCTTCCAACGATAGCCAGCCCAGCTCTGCTAAACCTTCTCCCAGTCCCCGGCGGGTGTGAGGGGAAAACAAGCAGATCGCCAGCTCGGTAAACAGCCCACCTAGCCCCAATTTCTGTTGTTTTCTCGGCTCCTGGAAGGGGAAGCTGGACTTCAGAACCTGCCATTTTCCTATTTTCCTCCTCTAGGCCACAAAGTCAGCAGTTAACCACCAAGTCAAAGATTCATTAAATCACCTATATTTTCTGTGTGACTGGAGTCTTTCAGCCCAAGGGGGCGAGTCAGGTGCTGTTTGGAGCGTCCTCACAAGAACCTAGTTGGCTTGGCCAGGACTTTGGCGTAGCCTGGGGTAAGGGCTCGCTGGTCCTCTCCCCGGAGCCCTCGACTGTGCCCAGCTGGTGACTTTGCAAGCGCGAGGGCCAGACCAGGGTACCCATCGTTCCTCGAACTCTTCCTGAAAACCATTCCTGCCAGAGGCCCCTCTCAACCCAGGCGCAGCCTCCAAGTCCCTCAGATAAAGTGACTCCCTCGGTGATCGGAGGAGGGGACCGGATGGGCACCTGGGAAGGTAGCTGGCCAGCCTAGTGGCAGGGTCCCGCGTACCAGCGAGGAGGAAGAGAGCACTCAGGAGGACTGGTTTCCTTGGGGTTGACTACGCCCTAAATGAGGGCTGGGCGGACCCGAGCCGGGTTGGGCGTGGGTAGTTACGTGCTGGACTCTGGAAGGCCAAGGCAGGGCATAGAGCGAACCCGACTCGGGGTGGGGAGGGGAAGGCTCCCGCCGGGCCCCGGCGCAAGTCTGCGCGGAGCGGAGCCCAACTCTAGCCGCCATGACGTCACGCGGGTTGGGCAGCCAATGAGGACCGCGCTGGCATGGATATTAAGGAAAGTTAGCGCCTGCCTGAGCACCCTCTTTTCTTATCATTGACATTTAAACTCTGGGGCAGGTCCTCGCGTAGAAAGCGGCTGTCAGATCTGCCACTTCCCCTGCCGAGCGGCGGTGAGACGTGTGGGAACCCGCGCCGCCAGGCTCACCTGCCTCCCCGCCCTCCGCTCCCAGGTAACCGCCTAGGCTCCGGCCTGCGTCCGGCTCGGGCCCCGCGCCGCCTCTCTGCTGCTCGCGATGGGTGCTCCCAAATCCAAGGCTGCCTCCAAGTAGCTCAGGGGCTTGACTTTTGCTTTTAAAAGGAGGCATTACAAAGGTGGAGTTAGTGAGGGCGGGATAGCATGGCGGGCGGTGGGGGTGGGGAGAGAAGGATTCTTAGCTTTGCCGAGGGTGCTTTTCTGCAAAAAGTAGTAGAAAATGTTCCAGTTCCCAGAGTGGACTTCTAGTTGGGCGCTGAGCTGGGAGGGGGGGAGGGGCGGGGAGTGGGAGATGGGGATCTGCTGTTGCTGTCTGCAGAAGCCGCTCGCAACCGTGAGAAATGCAGGAGGGGATGCAGTTTGCACCCAGAACTCTCCCAAATCGCAGTTCATGACAAGCACTCGCGAAGTCCCCACCAGCGCCCGGAGCGCGTGGAAACGCCCCGCCGCCGGTCGGGCGGAGCGCTGCAAAAGTTTCCAGCCGTTGCAAAGTGTAGATGGCTGGACCGAAACAAAGTCTTAGAGATGGGAGTTCGTTTCTCAGAAGGGAGCAGAGGACGAAAGAATGCTGCCCGCAGAGCTGGGCAGCACGTTAAAGCCCCAGCGTGTGATTTGAGCTTCACTTCGGAAGACCTAATAATTAACGATTCTCACTGAGCTAGAACGCGGGCTCTGGTTACCGCGGGCGCTGCGCTCGCTGTCTCGGTGGGAAGCTTGTGGACGTCAGGGGAGGCTGGCCGCTGAGCGCCAGGGAGAGCAGCGCCAGGCCACTCTCCTGCCTCGGGACAGCCCAAGCCCGGCGCCAGAAGTTTCTCCGAAGTGCGTCAGGGAAGGGACAACCCTAAACTTAGGCTACCTGGTGGTTCTGCGGAGCGAAACTTCCGAAAGTCCAGCTCCAAGCGGCCACAGACTCCGAAGCGGGCTTAGGCATGGCATAGGAGCGCTGGCCCGGGGAGGTCTCTGCGTCAGGCCGGGGCTCGCCCCTCACTCCCACTCGTGCCCTGACGCCCCCTCTCTAGACCTTTGAGAGGCACCTTCGGAGGACGTTTGTATCTCGGGCACCTGTGACAGGTGCTTGGGATCACTGTCCAGCGGGGGGGCGGGGGGGCCCTGCCCACCTTGCCTGAGAAGCAAGGGAGTGAGGGAAGTGGCCAACCGGCCGTGCGCCTTACCTGGGCCTTGGTTCTCTCCTCCGCGGTTTCCTTTCTCCGGAGCTGGGCGGCAAGCAGGTTGCCCGCTTCGCAGTGGGAAGTGGACCTTCTCCTCCAGTCATAAATCAAACCCCGTCATCCTCGGGCCTCCTCCCTCATTAGAGATGTTTATTGGAGATCGTGTTTATTCGGCTGTCACGGCGAGAAAACGCAGTGACATAATTACCTCTGACCAGAGTTCTCTCCCCGCGCCCAGGGCGAGACTGAGACCTCCTCTGTCGCCTTCTCACTCCTGTGCCCTCCTTGATCGGAGGGCGTATGTGGTTGGCTTGTCCAGTTTTTCTTAGACCCTCTCATATAATTTGGATTATTGAATGAGTTACTATTCAAATTTCCCCAGGGCCTGGGCGTTTATTTATTTATTTTAGAATATGAAAGGAAAACCGAAGGAACCTAACGCCCCTCCGGGGCAGAAGGGGGCAGAGCGGGAGAGACGGAAGGAGAGTCCCTCTCGCTGCGCTGCGCAAACTTTCCGGCCCGCCCGGCTGCTACGCTAGGGGCCCAGACGCCACCCGGAGCCAGAGGCGGCCTGAGCAGTGGGGAGCCGACCGGGAGGGATGGATGCGGATATTGCTGGTGGTGTTTGTTGTTTTATTTTTCATTCTTTCTCCTCTCCGGAGGAATCTCAGACTTCGGGGTCCCAGGTGGAGGATTCTTGAACTCTCCCCCGCGGAACTCCGCGGAGCCAACCCGCAGCTTCACCCCCCCTCCGCCCCCCCGCCTCTTGGCTACGCCGGGCTTCGGTTCCCTCCCCCCACCCCTACTCTCCCACCCCCCACGTCTCCGGCGTTAGCCAGGTTTGTAAGTCACCATCTGCAAGTCAGAGTTAGAAAGTGATGAAAAGCGCCGAATTGTTCTCTAATTGAAAATACTTTTTTTTTTTTTTTGTGACCGCACCGACAAATATCTGGGATCCCAGCTTTTGATCCCTCGCTGCCGCCTCTGCTCCAATCGCTAATAAAACTCGCATTGAGCCCCTTAGTGCCTTGATTAACAGGCAGATTAACTCTTACTGGGGTGGGGAACAGCTTGTCCCAATCAATGTCATTTTAAAAGCCCGATACGCTTAGCTCCGGTTCCCTGGCTGCTCGAGCGAGCCAGGCATGACATTTGCTCCCTCCCCCTTCCCCAGCCTCAAATCCCCCAGCAAAGCCCCCAGTTCCCAGCTCGCTTGTTCCCCGCTACACTCCTGGACAAATTGCAGGACTCAGTCCCTGGCGTTTAAAACAAGCAGGTGTTTTAAGTGGGAATCTCCTGGGAGAAGGGACTGAGGTGGCCTTGGCTTGCTTTTCGTTTGAAGCTGAACTCTTCTTGCCGCTTGAGAGAGGAGGTTACAGGCAACGGAGAGACGGGGAACCGTCCAGGGTGATGAAATGGAAAGCAAACTTTCCTGAGAATCCTATTTGCAAAAACCGGAGAGTGCCACTGCTTTGCAAGTATTCTACACACCAGGAGTTTTAAAACCGGCCCCTATCTGGACAACAGCAGTAGGGTCCGGGAAGCAAAGGCTTGGGAGTCCCACCTGCGTACAAGCTGTAGGGATTTCTTCGCTGGGAGACCCAGTTGGATAATGCTTTTTAAAAAGTATTTTTCTGGGGGGAAGGAGGAGAGAGAGACTCTTGCCGCCTAATGTGAATGAAAGAAGACTGAACCCAGAGAGCGCCTTGACACACTTGTCATTTGGCAAGAGGTGAGGAAGGGCCAGAGCACCGCGGCTTTCCGTAGCCGAGCGTGGTCACAGCCTGGAGGCGCCACCCTGCCGGCTCCCGGCTACCCCTGGCTTTCCGGCTGTCTGGGCTCAGCGAGGCTGCTGGGTGAGCTGGAGACCCGCAGGATGCCGGAGAGAGGAGAGGGAGAAAGAGCTCGAGTGAAGGAGGCACCCGAACTGGGTGGCAGGGGTGGGCGCCTTTGCCTTTCACGCTGGTTTGCCCTGTTTCGTCAGCTTGGCTATCCTGGGAACCCACCTTCCTAGGGCCTGCAGAGAGAGAGAGAAAGTCCTTTGAGGCTCTGCAAAGTGAGCAGGTGTCTGCGGAGACTTTCCTCCTTCAGAGAAAAGCTCGTCTCCACCCTTCCCTGTGCGCCAGCACCGTACTTGTGCTTGGCGGTGGAAAGCGGCAGTTCAGAGGTGTCGCGACACCGGGTGGGAGATTCTTGGTTCTGAAGTCGACAGCCGAATGCGCATCTCTCAAGCACTGGACACGTCTTTGCCTTGCCAGGGGCCGGCTCTGGACCGAAAACCTGGGGAGTGGGTACAGGCAAAAACACCAGGGACTGCTGGGGGTGAGATGCTGCCCGATCTCACACTTGTGCGCCAATACTGGTCGGAGGCTGCGGGCACTCTCAGGGAGCTGCGATCCCCCAGCGTGACTCCCTCGGCACGGATAGCCTCCCCTACCCTGTTGGATGACCCCGGCGGCCCCTGCGGGAAGAGGCCGAAAAGACGTCCTTCTCCGGCGCCAAGGGGCGGGAGGGGGTGGGGGGTGGGTGCAGGAGTACCTGGCGAGAGGCGGGAAAAGACGACACTGAAACGGAAAGCGCGATTTCCCCCGCCCTGGAGGGCAGCAAGTGGGCCTCGGTCCCGTTGAAAGCCGCAATTAAAATGGCGACCTGAGAGTTGTCTCAATTTTGCATACACCTCTGGCCCAGGCGTGCTGCACCTTCGTCCCAGCTCCGCGCGCCGCCACCAGAACGGGTACTTCGCAGAGGGCGCGAGACGCCCCACCAAGTAGAACAGCACTCGCACCCTCCTTGAGATTGCAGAGACTCTCTCCTCCGGGGAAACCAGGAAATCTCGCTCTCCAACCCTCTCTCCTTAAACTTTGAAAACTCTGCCTCCCTTTGGGCTGAGCTCCCCCCCAAATATTGACACATTGGAAGCAGCCAAGTCCTTTTTGTTTCTTGTTTGTGCAGAGGGGTTTGCAAGAGTCCTCCCCTAGCCCCCACCCCCACCCAATGACGTCAGCGGCATTCACTCCCGTCTCCTGGCCTGTTATGATTTTTTTGTTGTTAAAACTTTTCTCCGAGGTGAGATGGGGGTTGAGGAGTGGGAGAAGGAGCTAATTCAAAGAGCCAGTGCCCTGGGGGGGAAATAGCAACAAGATTATGGCTGCTTCTTTCCGACGCAAAGCTTAAGAAGGTGCTAATCCACTCGGTCGCTAATTGAAAGGTTGTAAAAATGATATTCGCCTCCAGTTCGGACAGTCTCTGGGCCTCATCCCCCCCCCCCCCGCCCCCTTTGCCTATGGCCAATGGACTTGAGTTCAAGCTTCTTTAACGCTTGTTTGAGAAGTAAAAAGGGAGAGAAAAGGTACGCAGATTCCTGCTGGTCTGGGACCTGGGCCCGATGCCCCACTTCCCGGGATCCTCCTAAAGTCGCGGTCCTACGAAATCTCGCACTGGAGAGGCCACTGACCCCAGCGCCCGGCACCGCCTCCTTCGCCTCTGGCCTGGGTTTTCTCCCGGAATTGAGTGCTCCTGGGATGCGTGCGGGAAGGGCCATCCCCAGGCGGAGAGAGTCAGCGAGTTGTGCAACCCCAACCTGGTCCGGGCGGTGGAGGCCTCCGTTCCTTCGGAGCTCTGCCCCGGCTCCTTGGTCGAGGCGTTAGTGGGTCCAGACTGGGGAGAAGAGTGTGAGGCCCACACTAGGCCGGCGGCTCAAGGCAGCCTGCAGCGTCCTTACGTTCCAGCTCCCAGGGAAGGCTGCCACAACGCCTGTCTGCCGCGAGTTCGGGGTGCACAGTTCGTTGATGAGCTCTGACTTTCAGCACTTCTAAGTCAAGAGGAGTCAAGTGTACCCAGCGTGGCTTCGTTTCAGCCTCCCTGCCTCAGCTATGCCATCCCCATTCTCTTTTGCTGGGTCCTGGGGTGTGTCCCCCATCCCAAATCTTCCACTTCCCTGCCACTTGGGCAGCAAGCTCCGAGAGAACTCCAGACTTCGCAGGAGTAGACAGCCGCTCCCTCCCCTGTCACCTTAACTGCAAGCGCCAAGGGGCGCCTTTGGAGTGTACTGAGGTGTGTCCTAATCGTCCGGCATTCAACAAATGGACTTCTGGTGTGTGGTCAGAAGAGAACAGCCATTTGCTTACTTTCCTCCCGGTTTTCTGGCAACAGCTGAAGGGGAGCTGCCTCCTGGGACTGAGCAGACCCAGGAGAGGGAATTTCGGTGTGGAGACACACGCATCACACACAGATAACCAGTGGAACACATCGACACACGCTGACACACGGACATCACTGGCGAAGACACACACACACGACTCTTCCCCAGCATTGGTCATCTTCCCCCAACCCAGGCCTCCACAACCCCTCCTCCCCTCCCGTCTCCCCCTGGTGTCCCCTCCTCTCAGGCTCCTGGAAAAGCAGCCACACTTAGTCAACAAATGGCACGTGGGAGAAGTTGGTGAGTGTTTGGTAAGGACTCTTCAGGGCTTTTCACAAGAACCCTCTGTACACAAAGTAAGTGGCGTGTTTGCTCGGGCCTCTCCAGCCGGGGCTGTGCCTCCGCTCCGCTGCGCACCGCGGCTTCCGAAAGGAGAAAGGACTGAAGAAAGGGCCGGGGTAGCAAGAGTGGGGGAATGGGCAGGCCCAGGAGGCCTAGACTAGGGAGGCCGCCGGGCGTCGCCTAGTTCCCAGCCAGGCGGCCTCCTTTCGGCCTAGGCTTCGCCTTGGCCTCCGTCGGAGTGTTGCTGCCGGGACCCAGTGCCGTTCACTCCCCTTTTCTCTTCTTCTTCCCAGAGGCCAGGTGGGCTAAGGCGCGGCCGCTGCTGAGCTCCGCGTCCCAGCGCCCTAGCGGGGATGGGGTAGGGCGGGAGGAGAGGGCGGGCGGGGGCGGGGCGGCAGGCCGCGCTGCGCTGGAGTTGGCAAGAAAGGGCTTCGAGAAGCTGCAGAAACTTGCTCCCTCCACGAACTGAGAGTCCTGCGCCCAGCTCAGGGGGGTGGGGGGGGGGCGCGACCCTCAGCCCAGCGGCCTTCGCTCGACCCCTCAAGTTCGTGGCCACAGTGCGGGCAGCGCTGACTCCCGGAGCGCTAGGAGCTTAGAGATGTCGGCGAGCGCCAGCTCCAGAGCCCGGGCTCGGGGGCCCAGCGCCGGGGAGAGAAGCCGGGACCCACCATCCGAGCCGAAAACAAGTGTATTCATATTCAAACAAACGGACCAATTGCACCAGGCGGGGAGAGGGAGCATCCAATCGGCTGGCGCGAGGCCCCGGCGCTGCTTTGCATAAAGCAATATTTTGTGTGGGAGTGAGCGGTGCATTTGCATGTTGCGGAGTGATTAGTGGGTTTGAAAAGCGAACCGTGGCTCGGCCTCATTTCCCGCTCTGGTTCAGGCGCAGGAGGAAGTGTTTTGCTGGAGGATGATGACAGAGGTCAGGCTTCGCTAATGGGCCAGTGAGGAGCGGTGGAGGCGAGGCCGGGCGCCGGCACACACACATTAACACACTTGAGCCATCACCAATCAGCATAGGTGTGCTGGCTGCAGCCACTTCCCTCACCCACACTCTTTATCTCTCACTCTCCAGCCGCTGACAGCCCATTTTATTGTCAATCTCTGTCTCCTTCCCAGGGATCTGAGAATTGCTCTCACACACCAAACCAGCAGCGTCCGTGGAGAAAACTCTCACCAGCAACTCCTTTAAAATACCGTCATTGCAAACCATTGTGGTCTTTAAGCAACAACAACAGCAAAAAAAAAAAAAAAAAAAAAAAAAAAAAAGCACCCCAACCAACCAAAACTCTTGACAGGAGCTTTGACGAAAGAGGATGCCTCATAAAGGTGAGTCCGCTTCTTTCTTCTTGCTTCATTTTAATTGCAATATTCAGGCAGGTCGCCCCTTTCCTCCCTCCTTCCTTCCTCCCTCTGGCCGGTCCCCTCCCCCACTGCTACGCCGGGAGAGTTGGGCCGGAGAAGTTTCCACGCAGGAGCCCAAACTTTCTACTTCCAGCGAAAGCCCGCGTCGGAGGGCGACAGCCGGCGAGCGGGAGCGGCGCAGGGCTAGGGGCAGGCGGCCGGCTCAGCCCCAGCGCCAGCGCCAGCACGGGCTAGGCTCGCTGGAAGAACCGAGGCTCCGGGCGCAGCAGCAGCCGCGGCTGCCGACCCCAGCGTCGCCAAATGCCCCCGGCCGGCTGCAGAGGACGAAGAGGCTCTGCGGTGCCCCAGGCCCGGGATCGGCTTCGGAGACCGGGCGCCGCCGGCTGCTTTGTCCAGCCGAGGGCCCAGCGAGCGCGCACAGAGCGACCGTGTGCAGGGAGCGCCGAAGAGCCAGCTCGCCGCGCTGCCGCCCGCCCGCCCTCCGGCTTTGTGCGGCGCTCCACTCGGGCACAGAAGAGTCCTCGGGCACTCGAGCGCCGAGGGGCACCGCGCCCGCCGCCAGCCAGAGCAGTCTTTCGGCGAGGCAGCCACACGCTGGAGGCAGAGAGAAAGAGCGAGTGAGCGTGAGCCGAGAAGGAAGCCACCAGGCCAAGGCGGTCGAACGCGCGCTCCGAGAGAGCTCAGAGCCGAGCGGCAGGATTGTCAGCTTCCATCAAGCCCCCGGGCTCTTGCCCCCAACTTGAGCGCAGAGCTCGGAACTTGAAAACTCTCTGCTCCCCAGGCTTCCCCCAACCATCGCCCTGGCCCAGCGAAAGCTGGGGCTTCCCTATCCTCCAGCTCCCAGGCTCGGTGGGTATTTTTCCTTGTCTTCCTCTGACAAAGCTACAACCCGGTGTTGCCATTTCAACAAGTTTCAAGGTGGAAAGGTGGATTGCTTTAAAAAAAAAAAAATCCAAATCTCCTGATTTTTTTTCTTTGTGAGGACTCAAAAAGAAAAAAAAAAATCAATATGAAAGCATTGGCTTTCCCCTTCGTCTGATCACATTCTCTCCCAGCTAATTAGTCTGAGTAATTTGAGAGCTTTTCGATTCTAAGACCCCAGGAGGAAAAGTGTCTTTTCAAAGTTCATAAAGTTGTTGCCTCTTTCCTTGTGCAGATTTTCCAGTCTCCCTGGATCATAATAGCCCTGAATTTTAGCAAGTGTAATTGGGGGAAAATGGAGTTGAATTTCAAGTGGAAATGCTTTCTTTTTCGAGTGCTTAAACTCAGCCCTCCAGTCTTGAGTGATTTCTAGAAAGTTTAAAAACAAAGTGAACGTGGTTTCTTTTTTTCTTTTTCTTTTTTTTCCTCATACTCTCTAAAGCTTCCTAAGCCATTTTGGACGTTTAACTCGAACTTGGGAAGGTTTGAGGAGGGGGTGGGAGCAGAAAATGAAATGAAAAGCAAAGAGCTTGAAAGCCTGGTGAGTTTACCAAGGACAAATAATAGTTGTTGCCGTTGACATTACATTTTTTATAGCCGGCGACCTTTGCAAACGTCTGAAGGCAATTTGATTAGTTGTTATCTTATTTGGCCCTAGAGAGTGAAACTTTGTCATCTTAATTGCTAATTACTCTTTGGCTGGGGGCCGGTAGGGACGAAAAGTGAGCTCTCTTCTTCACCCCAGCTAAGGAATTTGAGGATGGATTTTGAGAATTAAGTGATTAAAAGAACTGCTTTTGAAAGCTGAGGCTTGAGTTGGGGATGGGGGTGGCAGTGGCCCAGTGGCCTAGAGGACCAAGGCCCCATTGGACTCTGAAGCATCTGAAGACTCTTCCCCCCCGCCCCCCCCCCCCCCCCAGTGGGTCTCTGACTAAGTTAAGGCTGTAGAAAGCCTAGGGCTGAGCTGGGGGACACTGGCTGCAACTAGGGTTCTAGCCTCTCCAGCCACCACTGCTTCTGGGTGTCAGTGTCGCTAGCTTCCCCGGTCGCTTTTGCACTAAATGTTAGCGATTACTTAAGTAATTAAGTAGCTTCTTAGCTCAGATAGACGTGGGAATGGAGCAGAACTGGAACTTGAGATGCTTCCACCTTCCCAGTTGCTTCAAAAACTAATCGGCTGGGCCTCTCTGGAATCAGCTAGTGAATTTTTTTTTTTTTTTTAATGGCTTCAAGGATGTATGGGCCAGGAGGGGGGCATTCAGTTGTGGTTGAGTACAGTGTGGGTTATAGAGAGGAATTCGGGAAGTTTTACCCCTTCTAGGAGAAGCCCACCTCCCCTCTCCCTGCCTGCTACTATTCTGCAGTTTCGGAGTCCCACTTTGAGGGGGAGCACATTCTTCAAGAAGTTGGGGTTTCTCCTGCCTGTCCTAGATCTGACTATGGCTGTGGGGACTGAGAGACAGGAGGAAGGCCCTGGGAGCCAACCCAGCTAGAGGTAACTAGGTAACACTCTCCTCTCTCCAATTTTACCAGACCACATTCAGAAGCTGGGTAAATTCCTCCTCTTAAGTTTATTTTTATGTATTTAAGCTGCCTCCCAGCTAGTTAATAAATTAGACCATGAATGGCCTTGAAGGGAAAAAATGTGCTTCTTGGAATTCTTTGCTTGTAGGCAGGCAAAATTAATAATCACAATAAGAAAACAGAAAACAGAATGAATATTTTAGTTTTTTTTTCTTTAAACAGGGAGAAATAATGCTGTGACTATTTAATTATTTTACTTCTTTTTTTTTTTTTCCTGCAAACCTCTTGAATAGGTTCTTTATTGTAACTCTCTCTTCCCAATTGAGCTCCCCACGGTGCCGTTGTATCTTTTTACAGCCCCTAACAACTCACACCAGTAGCACAATTACCTCCAGATATTTATAACAAGAAATTACTTTTCTATTTCCCCCCCCCCCTCCTTCTTCTTAGGGTAAGGCAGGGAGGGGGTGGTGGAGGGCGAACCTTGGGGGACCCGCACTGGGTCAGGACTTACAAAGCTAGAAGTGTCCCTCTGTTCCCTTTTGTGGGTTGGTGGGTTGTTGGTACATTTGGTTGGAAGCTGTGTTGCTGGTTAGGGAGACTCAGTTTTGCTCTTTGGGTTTGGGGAGAGCTGGAGAATAGAAGCCATTGTTCGCTGCCTGTAGGCTTTGTCGACCACGCTCACCCCCTCCTGTTCGTACTTTTTAAAGCAGTGAGGCGAGGTAGACAGCGTGTGTCACAGTACAGTAAAAGGGGGGAAGATCTAAACACCAAAAGAGAAGTTAATCACAATAAGTGAGGTTTGGGAGGGAAAAGTTGGGCTTGCTACTTTCAAAGTCCCAGAAAGCCTGGGAGGAGGGTGGAGTAGGGACCTGACCGGGAAGCTTTGAGGGAGAGAGTGGAAGATGAAGGGGTAACCAGAGTTGGGATCTGGGAGACTTGGAACCACTAGGATGGTGAAGTTCCTTAAGGAAGGAGTATGGGCTCTGCAGCCCTTCTGATCTTCCCTAGTCTGCACCCAAAGGCACCCTGAAGTTCTGAGATCCCCCTTCCCCTCACCTCTGAACTTCAGGTATTAGTCTTTGGCCTCGATTCCTAATGCCACTGTTTCTCTGGTGCTCCCCTTTCCCTTGAACTGGTTCTTGATATTTTTGCAAAATGGTTCCCCGACTTGTCAGATTCTCCAATTCTCCCAAGCCAGGCCAGAGCAGCTACTTTTAAAAGGTGGGGACTTCTGCATGACAGGCTGCTGGAAATGTTGTTATAACTCTGGGATTTAGGGTTCTAAGGTAGTTTGAGCCCTAGGTGCACGTTTTGTTTTGTTTTGCTTTGTTTTGTTTTGTTTTGTTTTTCTGGGAGTGTGGCTCTGAGAGCCCATGGGCCTGTGCTTTTGAGCCACAGCTTGACATACCTTTCTCTCCTTTTGTTTTGTCTTAGGGGGAAGACTTTAACTAGGGGCGCGCAGATGTGTGAGACCTTTTATTGTAAGAGTGGACAGACTTCCCAGATTTCAGGCAAGTTCTGGTGGCTGCTTTGGGTTCCAAACCCCGAAAAAGTCAGAATACTTGTTCATTGTTGTTCACGTGGAAGAAAAAAAAAAAATCAAAGTTGAGTTGTTTCTCCTGATTAAAGAGTTAGCTACTAAGGGGTTTGGGGAAAACAGCTTGGGGATATTGGAGTATTTTATTTGTAGCCCAGAGGGTAGATTTTGTATACACTGTAGGGCAGAGGTGGATGCCCCTCTGATGGCCCCAAGCGGTTGAGTGGATCATTTCCTCAAGAAGGGGCATTCTCCTGTCCCGGTTCCAGGTCGTCCTCTGTCGGGAGGTAGGGCCTACCTGGCTCTGGCCCTGGATTAACGCCTATATCCTTGCTAACAGAGCCCCATTTTCGAGCCCCGTGGGATCCCGCGGCCCCCAGCCAGCGCCAGCATGCAGAACAGTAAGTGCCTCTGGTCTTTCTCAGACTTCGGGCTGGGGACACGCAGACCGGCAGGTCAGGGGAGGGCGCAGAGGTTCGCGGGTGTCCACGCGGGCCAGGCCTGCCAGGCAGGAGGGAAGAGGCAAGAGGCCCTGGGGACCTGAGACAGCTGCGCCCCCCTTCAGACCCGGCAACCCGAGAGGGAAAGACGTTTACTCTGCTGCTCTCGCTCCTAGAAGAACAAGGGCTAGGCCCTTCAGAACAGCCCGCTAGAGTTTGCGAAGCTGAGGTAGAGAAACCCCATCCCCCCCCCAAATCCTGTAACTCATACCCCCTCCCCGCCCCTGCCCGGGCTCTGACCCCAGAGAGAGAGAGGCTGGGCTGAACAGGGCGGGGCGGAGGCTTCTCCTAGTTGCCCGAGGAGAAGGAGGCCCCTTCGGGTTTAGCCAAGACTGCTAGTCACCACCGTCAGGGAGGGGCGTGGGGGCTCCCCTCCCCCAGTCACTCCCTGGACGGCTCCTCCCCTCCTCTCCCCCCACCCCCCCAGCTACCGGCCTAAAAGGCAAAGGGAGCGGGGTACGCTGGCCTGCGGTGGTGGTGGGGTGGGGGGAGGTGGTAAACTGGAACCCTGTACTACCGGCCAGAGCAGGTTTACTGGGTCTGGGAAGAGACTGGGTGTCCAGCCTTGGAACTGGAGAAGCTCCGCCCTGGTAGCTGCAACTGTGAGGGTTCTGATCAGTCCAGGCCCGCAGTGCGTTTGATTCTCGGGCTCTTGTGCCTCCCATCCTCTCTGTGCTCAGGCCCTCTGGGCCCCAGCCCACCTTCCTGCTCAGTCCGTGGGGGCACTGCTGGAGTGATAGCGGTAGTGGGTGCTGGTATGTGGCAGGGCTTGTTTGCAGCCCGAGTCTGGGAGCCTGGAGGCCCAGTGAAACCAGGCCCGTGCTGAGGTGTAGAGTCTGGAAGCGGTTCGAGGGTTCAGCTGCAGTAGGAGTGCAGAAGGGCCCAAATCTTCTAGCAACCTTCCCTTGCCGAACCGCACACTTTGGAGGGTCTCCAGTGCCCGATCCATCAGGCCTGGAAGCGCCAGCCGCCCCAGGTGCTTCCGCGGCTTGGTGGGCGCGAAGCGCAGGAAAGGATTCAAAGGTGGCGAGCTTTAAGGCGGGTTAGTTGTGCAGAACCTGCCAGGCCCGGGAGGGACCTTCCTTGGCGAGGCAAAGGCTTCTGCGCACCTCTCCCGGCTGCGTGTTCTCCCCCTGCAGCTCAGGCTCCCCAGCCGTAGGCTCTCGGGCAGGTCCCGGCCGGGGCCGCAGCGCTGAGCGTTTGCCGCCGCGGCCTGGCTGGCAGGCCCCCGGGGGGCGCGGGGTCGCGGGCCGGCCTGCAGGGCTTTGTGCCGCTCGCTCCCGGGTGTGCGCGAGGCGCAGAGCATCCAAATTGACACCATATGTTTTCCTATTAGATGCTTCGCGGTCGAATTCTAGGCGCATAATCATCGCCACTGGGCGAGAGCGCCAGCCGTCCCTAGGGAAGGGACACAATGATTGAGGCTTAACCTCTGAAGGGGAACTTAGAGCTGCGCTTCCTCGCTGCCTTTTCGATGCTGGCAGAGGCAACCTGGCGTCTCCTGGGCGAGCACCCGCCGACGGTCGCCGCGGAGGTGGCGGGCACGTTATTTTTTATTTTTTATTTTTATTTTTGCAATGAGGGGAGAAGGAGGGAGGTCTAGGATTAGGCGGCCTCACAAGCCTTGGCATTCATAGGCTGGGAATTGCCCAGGCTGGGCGTGAAGTTTGTAAAATCTTTCTCGGTCTCTCTCTGGGACAGCCTTTCTCTTTCCGGGAAGGCTCCCTTTGCCCAAAGGGAGGGCTCCGCAGCCCGAGCAGTAGACTGGTGTTGTGAAGCAGAGGAAGGCAATAAAGGGAACTTAGGGGAAACCGGAAGCGCGGTCGAGGCCTTGCTCTGTTGGAGAAGTGGTGTCCCGGCGATGTCCCCGCTTGCGCTGGGCCCGGCCGGAGCCCAGATCCCCCAAACGCCTGTCACTTCTCATCGAGTTGAGGCTCCGGCCCCCCCCCCTCCGTCGGTGAGGGCCCCCCTCCGCCCCAAGCCTTCGGCTACCCTGAAAACTCGGCTCCCCTCGAAGGGGAAACGAGTGCAGTTCAATCTCGTCTGAGTGATCTACAAATAGGGACGGAAAGGGTCGTTTTATCACGGTCCCGTTTGTCGTGACGATGCAATTTCCCGGAGCGGAGCACTGTCACAAAGTGACAAGGCTGCCACAAGCGCCCCGACTGATCTTTTCAATTAGCCTTCCATGCATGATCCGGAGCGACTTCCGCCTATTTCCAGAAATTAAGCTCAAACTTGACGTGCAGCTAGTTTTATTTTAAAGACAAATGTCAGAGAGGCTCATCATATTTTCCCCCCTCTTCTATATTTGGAGCTTATTTATTGCTAAGAAGCTCAGGCTCCTGGAGTCAATTTATCAGAGGCTCCAAGGAGAAGAGAGAAGAGGAGAGAGAGAGAGAGAGAGAGAAGAGAGCTGAGCAGGGAGCCACGTCTTCTCCTGGAAGGGCTGCTCTCTAGAGTCCGGGGCTGCAGGTTGGAGATTTTTAAGGAAGTGGAAATTGGCAATTGGCTTTATTTGTGTGCCTGTGGTTTCTGGGGAGGGGGCTACAGAGAGGTGCTAACTCCCTTTCCTGGTTCTCTAAGATTAGACAATGGGGGTGAGGCTGTGAGAATAACAAGATAAAGGAGGGATAGAAGACACTGTGGTGTGCTCCTTTGCTTTTCTTTTCCCTTTCCGATTTTTGCTAATATCTGTCCTTGGCTGTGTGGAAGGCCAAGTTCAGCAGCGGAAGTACAGCGAGCTGTGGCCTGTGTGAATGGACTCCCAGCTCTCGGCCCCACAGCTGCAAGCCCGCGGACTACTTTGTGGTTGGAGTTATCTGGAGCTCTGACCCTCACGCCTGTACTGGAGGCGCAGGTTGGGGTTCACCAGCCGCAGATCTGCTGCTGTGGTTCTTCTCTACTCCTTTCCTGTCTCTTCATATGTGTATGCAATGTCACGTAATATATATGTAATTAAAAAACAAAACAAAACTCCGGTGCTTGCGCGGTGCCTTCACCAGAGTTTGGAGTGTGACAGCAAACGTTTCTGGACTGTGGAGTCCAAGGAAATGCTGAAGAGCTATAGCATTTGCTGTAACAGTTCTAACAATGCAGAGACCTTGGAGATTCAGTGTGGGTTCCGTAGAACCCACGTTTTGTGGTGCCATTCAGAGGCGATCTTTGGAAGGATGTTTTCTGAAATGATTGTTTGCACCTTGTGGGTTCAGGGGCTGGCTGGGGTGTTTATGAAGAGGGGCAAAGGGCTGGAGTGACAGCGGCTGTGGGGTGCGTGTGTTCTTGCTCACTGGCATGGATCTGTAACACAGCGCGGCTGTGTTGGGGCTGGGCTGCCCGATGCCCTGCATGGTTGCCTGGTCCCGGAGTCGTTTGTGATTGATAGCAGGGACTTGATCACTGAGGTTGGCATGGGTTGGCAGGGAGCTGAGGATGCATTGTGGTTGTCTTCTCTTCCTCTTCTCCTTCGTCTTCCTCCTCCTCTTTCTCTTGACTCTTCTTCCTCTCCTCTCCTCTCCTCTCCTCTCCTCTCCTCTCCTCTCCTCTCCTCTCCTCCCTGCTCTCCTCTCCTCTCCTCTCCTCTCCTCTCCTCTCCTCTCCTCTCCTCTCCTTTCCCTTTTCCTCAGGTCACAGCGGAGTGAATCAGCTCGGTGGTGTCTTTGTCAACGGGCGGCCACTGCCGGACTCCACCCGGCAGAAGATCGTAGAGCTAGCTCACAGCGGGGCCCGGCCGTGCGACATTTCCCGAATTCTGCAGGTGATCCTCCCGGCGCCGCCCCACTCGCCGCCCCCGCGGCCCTCCACTCTCAACGCCCTCTCTTCATTTCTTACTGTAAACGCTGCTAATTATGGACCCCCCTTCACCCACCCACCCCAGCCCCTACCCCACACCCGGCCTTCCCCGCTTTCCCCTTTCCTTCCAGTATCCTTCCCTATCTCTTTCAACCTGGGTCAGTCACTTAAGATAACTCATCTGCTTAAGGAAAAAAAAAATGTGTGTGTGAATTAAAAAAAACAACACCTTTCTCTTTTCATTTGATAAAAAACATTTATTGTGGTAACAGTTTAGGAACTATAATAAATTGAGTTACATAAACCAGCATAATTTTATTTCCCTCTCCCTCATGCCACGCTCACCTCAGATTTTGAGATATTTGTCTGCATTCTTCATATTCATGAGGAATATTTATTGATTTTAAAAGCCAAATGCTATTCACCTCCTTACCTAACTCACATTTACAAAATTGAGCATATTTTTAAAGGAAAATAAGTAAAATTTTAGTTTATTTTCCCCCTTTGCTCATTAAAATATGGCACTACTTTAAGCAAGGTCAGCACACAAAAAAAATCTTACTTCGTTTTGATGCATCTTCAGGCAATGTTTCAGAAAAGTTTTTTTTATAAAAAACCTTAAAATTAGTTTTTTTTTTTTTAGTTCAAACTGTTTGAAAGTATCATCATATTTGTAGTGTTTAGGGCTACAAATGTAATTTTAAGAAAAAAAGCTCTCTACAGTAAGTTCTCATACCATTGAAGGTATATTTTTGTGTTATAGACCCATGCAGATGCAAAAGTCCAAGTGCTGGACAATCAAAACGTAAGCTTGTCATTGTTTAATGCATACTTAAACAATTTTATTTTTGTCTTGAAATTATTAATAATGTGGTTTTCTGTCCACTTCCCCTATGCAGGTGTCCAACGGATGTGTGAGTAAAATTCTGGGCAGGTATTACGAGACTGGCTCCATCAGACCCAGGGCAATCGGTGGTAGTAAACCGAGAGTAGCGACTCCAGAAGTTGTAAGCAAAATAGCCCAGTATAAGCGGGAGTGCCCGTCCATCTTTGCTTGGGAAATCCGAGACAGATTATTGTCCGAGGGGGTCTGTACCAACGATAACATACCAAGTGTAAGTTCACTGAGAACATTCCCCCTCCCTGCCCTAAGCCCCATGCTCTTTCCTCTTTACCATCTCTCTCTTCACTTGCCCACCCCCCTCCTCCCTACCAGTGTCATCCTGTCTCTGTCTCCTCCCCACCCCCCCTATGTCACCTCTGTAGCTGAGGGTGTTGAGAGGAGCACGCTGACCTTTTTTTGATCTTCTGGAAAATGGGAGTCAAGTGTGGGGAACTGCTCACCTTATTTGCATGTTTCAAGTGGAGGGTGGAGGCACCCAGGGAAAGGCACTTGAATGAAGACGGAGAATGAAAATGAAAACCAAACTCTAACCTCCTCCAACTCAGACTGCCTGAACCTTCCTTCAGGTGTCAAACATCCACTTCTGCCCTAATAGAAAACAAAGTGAAAGAAAGCTCTAAACCAAGCCTGTCTTTTTTTTTTTTTTTTTTTTTTTTTTTTTGAGGAAATCTTTTAACAAAGATTAGGTCACTGCAGACATCCAGCAGAAGTGAAGCAAATGCCCTCTCCATCCCACATTCCCTACCCAACTCAGTTTCCACACCCAAAGTGATGGCTGTCATTCTGTCCACAGTGTCTCTGTCCCAGGATGGCTGGGAGGTTTTTTTTGTTTTGTTTTGTTTTGTTTTTAATGTGTTAAGGGTCATTCTTTAAGGGAGTGGGCGTGCTGAGATGGGAACTGAAGATAGGGCAACTGTCTTCTGGAGACGCTACCATTTGGTTTGATTTTGGTTTGATTTACAGGTGTCATCAATAAACAGAGTTCTTCGCAACCTGGCTAGCGAAAAGCAACAGATGGGCGCAGACGGCATGTATGATAAACTAAGGATGTTGAACGGGCAGACCGGAAGCTGGGGTACCCGCCCCGGTTGGTATCCGGGGACTTCTGTGCCAGGGCAACCTACACAAGGTAAAAAGCCCAAGCACCTATCCTCAAAACTCTCCATATATGCAGCCACTTGCCATCTTCTCCCTCAACCTTTTCCCTCTCTCCACGTCTGTGCTTGAAGAATGGGACACACTCACTTGCCCTGTAGGAGGGTGGTATTTTTTGAACTATCTCACTGGCCTTCCCATTTGAGGGTTGTGTATGTCAGGAGTAGTAAGAATGTGGCCGGTGTGCGTGTGCGCATATATGTTTTGGGCAGTAGTATGTGTGTAAGAGAGCTAGCTGCTTGGTGCCCTATTCAAATTTGCCATTAAAATGCACGGAGAGCCCCCTTGCTGTAGAAGTGTGACAAGTTAACACACTGACAGACTGGGAGGTAAACATAATTGTATCGTTTTGCTTTTTGCTGTAATTGACAAATTACGTGAGTATGAGTAGGGTGCATATGAAAGGGCCAGCAGCAAGATGCAGGGCAGAGTACAGGATAGGGCACTGGAAGTGGTGGTCTCCTAACTCAAACAACACCATCGTCTCCGTCGCATTACCTCCGTTCCTCTGGGCCCCCAGTTCTCACTCTCTCTGGGTGGCAACTGAACAGAAAGGTGGGGTGAGGATACTGGGAGCCGGCCTGGGGTTGTCCGGAGCCGCTCGGGGGGTGGGGGTGGGGGGGCTGGTAGGAGAGAAGGAATCAGGACCCTCGCAGGATCTACGAGAAGGAATGGGGGAAGAGGAGCAGTTGGGGGTGGGGTGGCGTAGGTTGGCTCTCCCCTCCCCTACACACCCCGAGGTAGCTTGGTCAAGAATAGGAAACAGTTTACTCCGAAGATTAATCGGTATTTGTTGTCCTTGTGACAAGGAGATAATATGCGGGATAATGGGACGTGGCGTCTCACTCCCCGGAGCCCGACGAAGCCTGGGGGCTCCAGGCCGGGGGCGGCGGCGCTGGGACGCTGACGGGGCTGCCCGCGCGTCAGTGCGCTCTCGGACCCGCTCCGGGTGCCCCGCGCCTCCACGGAGCCGGGCTAGAGAAGGGAAAATCGGTAACAGTATGCGAAATATCTGGTACAAAGGATGCTTCTGTCACTCGCAAGAATTTGTTATGGGAACAATCCTGTCGCTCTGTAATTGCTCATTAGAGAACGTTTTGTTTCTCATTAAGGCGACATGAATAAGCGTCTAGTTGAAGGAGACAGCTGTAGAAATGTTCCACAAGAGACCTCTGGACACGATTCGGCACCAATTGCCAATTAGACATGTCAGTTTTAAGAGCAGAAAACAATATAGGACGGACACTGGGAAGATAGGGAGCAAAGCGCTTGCTCCTTGTTTCCCAGCGCGGCCGCTCGGCCGGCAGAGGCTTCCTGATGCGCTGGGCCCCGGGCTCCCCTGGGCGACCCCGCTGGCCAGCTCGTCCTATCCGGTCCCGACCCCGCGGCCTCCTGGGGTGCCGCTCAGGCGGAGGCCCAGGCCCACTCCCGCCTCTGATGAGGACAGGGAATGACAAGGCTGAGTGTGGACCACCACACCCTCACCTGACCTTTGAAACTGTTGGATTCCCACGTGCGCGCACTGGACACACCCAGGAGACACCCGAACTTGGCATTCCTCAGCGTCCGCCCCTAAACCCCCAGCATCCTGAGGTCCCTGTGACCCCTCCCCCGCCGAGTCTGGCCCCCAGGGTCCGAGAACTCTTGCGGACGGCGCAGTGGCCGGGTCCGGGAGGGCTGAGCCCAGAGCCTCCACGCGCTGGCCCTCTCGGTGCAAGAGCTCTCGTTAGCTTGGGGCCTAGAGCGTGTCCACCCGTCTGCTTTCCAGAGCGGAGACACAAGTCCCGGGCAGCCGTTTTGCCAGCCCCTCCGCTTCCACCAGAGGTGGCGCCCGATTAGGGCAGCTTTTCGTCCCGGGAAGCTTGAGGGCGGGAAGCGAGAGCCTAACTCCACGACCCTGTCTGTGGTGACGGTTGCGGCGGGAGGTGGCGCTAGTTCAGGAGCTTTGAACTTTTAGGCGGCGAATCTCTGGAGAATTCTGACTCCCCAGCTGTCAGTTCTCGTCCCCCCACTCCGGCCCCCGCAAGAAACTCGCTCGGGTGCAGCGACCGCGGGCCCCGACTGCCTACCCCACTGGGTGGGGGGGGGGGGGGGGCGGCGGGGAGGATGCGTCGGTCCCCCACCGCCCACCACCAACCCCCGAGCGAGGTCCCGGGCGTGGGGGCGCCGCGGGGCGCTGGTGCTGGGCTTCGGCCGACGCGCCCCGGGAATCCCCAGACCTTTTGGTGCTAAGAAGGCCCCCCTCCCCTTCGCCCCCTCTCCCGGCCCGGGAAGCCGTTTTGGGGTTTTAAAGAGTCCATTACTCCGAAAGCATAAGGCGAGGTTAGGTCTCAGAGGGAGACAAATATGGTTTCCATCTGATCAACGCCATGCGGCGGTGAATAAAATCGTGACGACGTGGGCTGACAACAACAAGAGACAACTCTATCCAGCCCCAATTCTCCAGCGATTTGGTGGTTTTAGGGATCACGGAGACACTTTTTCTTATCTCCTCCCCCCCCACCCCCACCCCCATAATACCCAGGCCCTCTATAGGATTTAGTCAGTCTCTTTTCAACAGATGCTACAATGTTTTGATCCGCGCTCTAGAGCTGAAAAGGTGCCGCAACCGGGTTGCTATCTTTTCTTGCTTGTTTTCCGCCTCACTGATTAAGACACTAAGAAACTAAGGAATGATTTTATTTCCCAGCGTCTTTTTTTTTTTTTTTTTTTTTCTCCTCTCCGTCTTCCAGGAAACAAATCCTATCCCCGGCGTCAGATGGTCCTGGGGCTGGGATAATGGGAGGCGCTTTCACTCGCCTTCTCACGGATTAGGCTGGAAGGTGGACGGCGCCCATTGAAGGCCTCTTCTTTTCGCGCTCCGAGGGGGCGCCTTTTAAAGAAGATATCTTAATTGTCTGCCACTTAGGTTTATCATATGGAGAATTCGAGATCCAACTTTTAGTTTTATTTCGTTAAAAGCTTTAAGAGTGGAAGGTAAATCCACTAAAGAAAAAAGGGGGGGGGCGCCCAATCTAAGAGTGACCTTTCCTTCAGCGCCTGGCTGCGAACAGTTGCTACTTTGACAGTAGTAAACAAACTTTCAACCGGGCACGCCCGCTCTGCGGGGTCGTGGAGGGGTCCTGCAGCCACGGGTTTCTCCTGGCCGGCCTCTCATTCCACTCCTTCCCCCCTCCCAAAGGGTTCTCTATCCCCACTGACTCTCCCCATCCCTTAAATGTCAATTCTCAAGTCAGAGCCATGCCGGCGTTAGCGTGTGAGAGACAGAGAGACAGGGGGAGATGGGGGGAGGGTGGGGAAGAGAGAGTGCAACCCTCCAAGTTTTAGATTAGGAAAATGTCAGCAGAGTAGAGAGTAGAGAATGCTATCTGCAGGGGTCTTCTGAGGGAGACCTGGGCAGCTTTGTTTAATTGGTGACATTGAATATGCCAGAAAAAGGACTGGGGTGGGCATGAGTGGCCACCAGAGCGAGGTAGGATTGTGTTCTCCTCAGCGCCTCAGTCCCTAAATGTCTCATGGTTGGAGATTTTTGTGTTTCCCCAAAGCAATAACCCACAGAACTAGTTTCTAGTTGGCCAAAAAAGGGCTATTTGTAAAGTCTTCCTCGTTCACCGAATCTGAAAATAAGGGGGGGTGGGGAAGGATTTCTTCTTTCTTTCCACTTTGAAAAGTCACCTGGAAACTTGGGGCAGTAAATTAGTACAGACACTTGTGCCCACACACGTGGGTCCAGTGTCTCCTTCAACTAAGTACCCTCTCCCACCCCCTCTCCATCTCTCTGAAGTAGCAGGAGATGACCCAAAGTAGAGCCAGTCTGTTTAGTAATTGTCTCTCTCTGTCTTCCTTTCCCCCTTTCTCTCCTTGTCTCCTTAGGTCCTCTTGCCTCTTTTTTCTCTTGGCATTTCTGTCCTTCTTATACCTTTCTGGGCTCTGTCTCTTTGGAGCCCTTCATCTTTTTCCTGCCTCCTCTCCTCCTCTCCAACCCCCTCCCCCTCGGCCCTCATCCTCCCTCTCTGCTTCCCTCCTCCTTACCTCGGAACTGGTCTCCATCCTCCCTGCCTTCCCCGTCCACCCTTCCCACACAAGCCTGCCTGGTCCCCAACGACTTTTCCTGCCTCTCCCCACCCCCTGCTCTGGCCCCCCATCCACCCTCCATCCCCCCAGCCAAGCGCCCTAAATAGCATTGAGGCCACCGCTCTTCGGACAGTGATTAATGATAGCAGAGCAGAGGGGTTAACACACTTCACTGAAAAGTCTGTTGACTGGGCTTCTTGTAACACAATGTGGCCCGCTGCACGCCTCAAGAGAATCCTTTTGTTGTTCGCGCTCATTGTGGCCTCAAAATTCTGCCCACGAAAGTTTGCCAACGCTCCTGCCCCAGGAGTTTAATAGTTTCCCTTACTCATGGGGCATTGTGCAGCGCTGAAAAGCAGCCCCTCGCTATTCAAGTGTTGGTGGTCATCTCAATAGATCTCCAAGGGCCCATATGGTGGCCAGTGCCGATGAATCCGCCTGTTTAAATGGGGGAGAAAGTTGGGGTTTTAAAACATTTCAAAGTTTCTGAAAAGATCCCACTAGATCCTGTCACAATTCCCTGAACTCTTTGAAGGCACTGCCTATTGTCTCCTGGTTATAAATGATATTCCTGGCCAAGTCGATTCCCACCAAGGAGCTCCTAGAGGCCCCTCCCCCCCCCGCCCCCCCCCCCCCCCCCCGCCACCGGCCAAATTTCTAGGATGGGGGGGGCAGCCCCTTTGGTATCCCTTGGGGGCCTCAGGACCCAAGACCCAGGACCCAGCTTGCAGTGGCTCTGGAGGCCCGGTGAGGGCTGAGTCCTTCCTTCAGACAGGC
The DNA here is from genome assembly GCF_046562875.1 of Panthera onca. Taxonomy (NCBI): domain Eukaryota; kingdom Metazoa; phylum Chordata; class Mammalia; order Carnivora; family Felidae; genus Panthera; species Panthera onca. The sequence continues at coordinate 29,227,151 of NC_138348.1, forward strand.
TGTGGCCTCAGGAGCAAGAGGCGAGGCGAGATACAGCTAGCCCAAGTGTACGTCTTGCCCTGGAAGCAGCAAGGGAAAACAATAAAACTTTCCCCTGTTTAATGATAGAAATTACAGTAAAAGTGGTGGAAATGCCCTAATTAAAAATGTACCACTTAAATGATATGCCAAGGATTCAGCTGCGGCATAGCATATTTAGCTAGTTAGTGAACTCTCTACTATTTCTTTTTTAAAATTACATGTTAAAAATTTAAAAGAAATCTTACTTTTCTCTGGTGCAACACATTACAAAGAATGGACAGTCCTTTTATCTAAATATAAAATTCCATTTTCAGCAATTATAGCCTGTTCTTGGTGATGATATAATTACAGCTGTGCTCGTAATAGGTGTCAAGGCAAAGCGCACTCATACAATAGTTGAATAAAACTGCAGAACAATGCAAGCATTTCTAAATTCACAACCTTTAAAATGAAATTGACTGTGCAGAATTCAAATAAAAACTAGATAAATATTTTTTTAAAAAGATTACAAGCTTGGTTTGGTTTCTTAATAGCATTTTCTACAAACCTATCAACATCTAATTGATTCGATAGGAATTACTGATTATAGATCAGCTGAAATCTTGAACATCACTCTTCTATTTTCCCAACAGAGCTATAGGTAAATAAATTCTGTAGGGAAAGGGGAAATGGGTAAGGCATTTGGGACTCAAGGTTAGTTATGAAAGACCATTGTAATTGGAAACTTCAGCACTTGTTTTGTTATTAAAAGAAATGCCCTTCTGTGATGTCCATATCGTACAGTCTCTTCTTGATGAAAACAGAAAGAAAGACAATGGTGATAAGATAGCGTACGTCACTAATGTCTTTTATTAGAGGAAGACTGACAGTTACCTTGGGAATGCCTTGAGACTGTCACAATGTACTGCTCTTGGAGTTTATGGCTATACCCAGGCCCCTTTTGGAGGCTCCAAGTTATTCCAGATTTCTCTTACTGTCCCTTTCTTTTTGTTCCAGATGGCTGCCAGCAACAGGAAGGAGGGGGAGAGAATACCAACTCTATCAGTTCCAATGGAGAAGATTCAGATGAGGCCCAAATGCGACTTCAGCTGAAGCGGAAGCTGCAAAGAAATAGAACATCCTTTACCCAAGAGCAAATTGAGGCCCTGGAGAAAGGTGATGGAGTTTTTCAAAGTAGGGAGGCCGTAAATCAAACTAAATGCCACATCTTCAGTACAAAGAGCTAAATTTAGCCAGGGCCCTTTGCATAGAGGACTGAAAAGCTTTCTTTTTTCTTTCTTTCTTTCTTTTTTTTTCTGGGCATCTTTTCAGTGTGTGTGTGTGTGTGTGTGTGTGTGTGTGTGTGTGTGTTTTCTTTCTTCTTTTCATGTACCAGTAATTCAAAGACTAAGAGTCTGACTTCTCATAAAGAAAAAATGATGGTTTTGCTAATTCAGGCCACAGAAGGGTCCTCGAATGAATGTCATTCCGAAGGAAATTTAACTTGGTTCTGGTGGGATAGCTCTTTCAAGTACAGTCAGTGTTCATAGTAGCGGCATTTTAAAGGGAGTTGGTTGGAAGGGACAGAAATGGGGAGGCGGGAACCAGTTTGATCCAGGGCTTCGTTGACACATTTTGCATAGTTCCGGTGCAACATAGAAAATGCCACTTACTCTTTCAGAGTTTGAGAGAACCCATTATCCAGATGTGTTTGCCCGAGAAAGACTAGCGGCCAAAATAGATCTACCTGAAGCAAGAATACAGGTACCCAGAGAACATGTGGTTTCATGCTTTGCCCTTTCTAGAGACAAAGGTGCTTCTAAGGAACACCGTTCATTGACATAAACAGTAAGAGATTCAGTCCCCTAAATGCTTTGCTGTCACTGGGGGATGGGGGTGGGGAGCAGAGCAAGTGCCAGGGGGGAGGTTGAGTTGGGAGTAGGCACAGGCCTAACCTGTCCATCTGATTTCCAGGTATGGTTTTCTAATCGGAGGGCCAAATGGCGAAGAGAAGAAAAACTGAGGAATCAGAGGAGACAGGCCAGCAACACACCTAGTCACATCCCCATCAGCAGTAGTTTCAGCACCAGTGTCTACCAGCCAATCCCACAACCCACCACGCCTGGTAATTTGAATACTACTGCCACTAAGTGTGTCTCACCTGTTTGCCCTGGCTCTGACTTTCCGCATGACTGTCTGAGGTGTCTCTCTCCCTGCAGTTTCCTCCTTCACCTCTGGCTCCATGTTGGGCCGGACAGACACAGCCCTCACAAACACGTACAGCGCTCTGCCACCCATGCCCAGCTTCACCATGGCGAATAACCTGCCTATGCAAGTAAGTGAGGCCGCCGGCCGTCTGCTTACCGGGTGCCTTAGAGAAGAAGTGGAGAACGGGTCAGGGCCTGCAGACCCCACTGGCCACGCATGCGCCCTTGGGAGCCTTTCTTACTGCAGCCATTAGCTTAACCAGTCAAGGCTGGGGTGAAAACAGTCAGTCCAGTCTTGTAGTTGGATTGATGGATTGATTGATTCGTGCTCTTAAAAAAAGCACAAAAGCCAAATTAATCTGCCTTTTGCTCTGAGAAGATGTTAGTCTGATAACGTTGGGTGGGAATGGGGCATGTTTTGCGTACTGGTGAAAGTGGTGTCAGAAAATGGAAATAATGCTGACACGTTATTAGATAGCAAGGGGTTAGTATACGTAAATTCGGGTTTATATTAATGTGTTCATATAAGTGAATATATAACCTGTGTGTGCATTTTGGACATTATTTAGTGTATATGTGACAAACCAGTGAGGAAGAAAAAAAGGATCAGAAATAAGATTTATATTTGCCTTGTGGGATATATTTTGATATAAAGGGATGGTGAGTTTTCTTTCTACAGCTTATGATGAAAAAAGGAATGCAGGTGCTTGCTAAAAATTTAGTGGTCTTTGTCATGGATCACGTAATGAGTTTGTGGTGCTCCTCGCTGCCTGGGTAGGTTGATGTTCTTCACTCGGTGTGAAGAACCTGCCTCTGCCCTCCATTCTGTCTCGAATGTTTATCAGCTCCTATGTGTGCAAGGTCCTGTAGTAGGTTAGCCCTTTATGATGGAAGTTGTATAGGGCAGGTGGACTATACTAGAACTTTGGAGCTGGATGGATTCTTGATGGGAAAAAAATTGGCCTTCCTTCCGGTGGGCCTTGTTGGTGACTTTCCCAGGACTCCTGTTTGTGCAATGCTTAGAAGATGCCGGATGGTGTGAGATTGGCCAGCGTGAGCCCCTGCTGGAAGCAGTTCTGGGGTTACACAGATTGTTTACTCACCACTGAACATCTTTTGATGAATTTCGAGTCCAAATAACAGCAAAATAAATGTTTCCCAGTCTCCAGACGAATGTACGAGCAGTTAGATAAGCGACTTCAGAGGAATTATTCACATGTTTATTTTTATTTCATCGGGATATTAGTAGCCATAATGCAATTAATGTGAATTAAGGGATTAACAGCCCATTGGTTGTTATTACTACAACTGTTTTGGAATTTTCCAGAAGTCAGGTTGCCTAGAGGAAATGATTTTGGGAATTAGAAACAAATGCAAGCTGAAATTCTGGCAGGGCCCTCAAGGCCTGCTTGCCTCTTTGAACCTGAGGTTACCACTCATCCTCTGACTTTATTTATTTATTAAAAAAAATTTTTTTTAATGTTTATTTATTTTTGAGACAGAGAGAGACAGAGCATGAACGGGGGAGGGTCAGAGAGAGGGAGACACAGAATCTAAAACAGGCTTCAGGCTCTGAGCTGTCAGCACAGAGCCCGACGCGGGGCTCGAACTCACGGACTGCGAGATCATGACCTGAGCCGAAGTCAGCCGCTTAACTGACTGAGCCACCCAGGCGCCCCTCATCCTCTGACTTTAATAAGGCCACTGAGTGTCTTGTTCGGTTTTGCAAATTGTAGCAATATCTAGGTTTCTGCAAAGATAACAAAGTTTGTATATGAGAAAATATTTAGAACCAATTAAATAGGTGCTACTCTTTTATTAAGGTTATTTCCACCTATAAAGTGGTGTGGGGTCAATTTATTTCAAACGCTGACTTTTAAAAGTTACACAACTTATATGAAACAAAACATATATACTTTTATAAAGCATAGAGAAAATTAAAAAGTTACTAATGATTCTCCTGTTCAGAGAAAATTACTCTCTGAATTTTGGAGTTGGGGTGTGCTGGTCTGTCTGTCCATCAATTCATCTTGTTGACCAAAATCTTCAGCCATTTTACAAAGGGTGGGTGTCTCCCTCTGAACTTTCTCTAATGCGTCACCCTCTCTGAGAATGTGGATCTTGAGATGTTAAACATTTCTGCAGTTTGCAGAACGGAGTAGTGCCATTGTCTCCCTTATTCCTGGCATGATGCTTGTATTAATCCATCCCAATCTTGCTGGCCTGGCATAGCCCCATGGAAGCTCATGAGGGATTTTGTCCCAGCTCTGTGTATTTCTTATTCAGTTAGGAGAAAGGTTTGTCTCCTCAATACCACCAGACCAAACACTTAGAGGGCAGTAACCCAATTTTGTGGATAAAACTCAATCTGGGTTTTTAGGTCTGTGAGGAAGTCACAGCTAATTCGCAGGATGGGGCTAGGTATTAACTGATGCTTCTAACCACGTTCATCGGAGATCATTACTGATGTGTCTCTTCAAAGAATCTTTAATCCAATGAGTCCCACCATGGAAGGCTCCCAAGGTCCCTGAAGCAGACTTTATGGAGAACTCTGTCTACAGTTATCTGCCCAAAGCCCGAGATACAGGATTTGGGGGTCACTAGATTCCCAAATAGATTGGATTTGCGGGAGAGGGGGTGTGTTTTAATGGAAGTCCTCATGCTATAGATTCTCTGAAGATGCCAGCAGAGGTCCAAGATGAAAATGGACAGAAACCCTATTAATTTTATGGATAGTGCCAACCATGTAGCTAGACAGTTGTCTGAATTTATATTACTTTTAGGCAACTTTACTCTAGTGGTGGTCAACGGAAGGACTGGTTGTAGGCCCGACTGTTGATACGGAATTCCAGTACTTTCCACCAGGGCACCTTTAATGATCAGACGTGTTGGCACAGTTCCTGGGGAGGACAGAGCCCGGGGATGCGGCTGTGTGACGTGCCTCTCGGTAACCACAGGTTTGCCTTTCTCCTCTCAGCCCCCAGTCCCCAGCCAGACCTCTTCGTACTCCTGCATGCTGCCCACCAGCCCTTCGGTGAACGGGCGGAGTTATGATACCTACACCCCCCCACATATGCAGACACACATGAACAGTCAGCCAATGGGCACCTCGGGCACCACTTCCACAGGTGAGCCGCCCTTCCCTGCAGACTGCACAGAGGTGGCCTTTGCAGCTGCTTTTGCCAGGTGATCTAACTTCACTTGAAGTTACTCTAAAAAGAACCTCCTGGCCGTGTGTGATGGTTTGTTTAACTCTTTGCTGTTTCCCTCACTTCTCTGGGGGAAAACTGATCAGAAGGGGACATTTAGTCAAGCTGTACTAGTAACTTGAGACCATGTAGACAAAAAGCAAGGTTGTTTTTCCTGAATTTGGTCACAGAAGTTATATATGAAGACAAGGCCTGAGAATGTCAGCTTTCTGAAGAGAGATTATTAGCCAGAGCTCAGCAGCGAGGGCCTCCGAGTGAGGGGCATGGTGAGTGTTGTCAAAAGACTTCTCACCCTCCCAGCCCCTCCATGCCTTTCATCGCAACTGAAGAAGTACCACATTGGTTTGCCAGAGATAGTTTTACTTAAGTTTTTTTTTTAACGTTTATTTATTTTTGAGAGAGAAAGACAGAATGCGAGCAGGGGAGGGGCAGAGAGAGGGAGACACAGAATCCGAAGCAGGGTCTAGGCTCTGAGCTGTCAGCACAGAACCTGACACGGGGCTTGAACCCACGAACCGTGAGATCATGACCTGAGGCAAAGTTGGACGTATAACCGACTGAGCCACCCAGGCGCCCCCTTTGCTGGAGATAGTTTTAATGCTAAAGTTCCAGCCATGCAAACAAATGGAGGTGGTGTGTGTGTGTGTGTGTGTGTGTGGACTTGGAATCAATAGATATGTGTAAACATGTAATCTTGTTTCTGAAGGTTCTACTTTTGCTTGTGAGACTTTAAGTATTTTTTTTAAATACAGTTAGAATGTTAGAAAGTATTATGAGATTTTTTTTTTTAAACCTATAAATTCATGCTCCATGCTTGTCTCTCGAAGGGAATTTCTACATGGCTATTTCTTTCATCCACTTCTAGGACTCATTTCCCCTGGTGTGTCAGTTCCCGTTCAAGTTCCTGGAAGTGAACCTGATATGTCTCAATATTGGCCAAGATTACAGTAAAAAAAAAAAAAAAAAAAAAAAAAAGATATATGGTGTTAATTCAGTCAGTGACTATGTGGACACAGCAGTTGGGCGTTCAGGAAGGAAAGGAAAATGGCTGTTAGAAGCACTTCAGATCTGCAATTGTGTCCTGTGTTGTACCACTGGGGAATGGACTTGAAGCAAGGACCTTTGTATACAGAAGGCACGCTATCAGTTGGAACAAATCTTCATTTTGGTATCCAAACTTTTATTCATTTTGGTGTATTATTTGTAAATGGGCATTTGTATGTTATGAAAAAAAAAAAAAAGAACAACGTAGACTGGATGGATGTTTGATCTGTGTTGGTCATGAAGTTGTTTAAAAAAAAAAAGGAAACCATGATCAACAAGCTTTGCCACGAATTTAAGAGTTTTATCAAGCTATATCAAATACTTCTACCCATCTGTTCATAGTTTATGGACTGATGTTCCAAGTTTGTATCATTCCTTTGCATATAATTAAACCTGGAACAACATGCACTAGATTTATGTAAGAATATCTGTTGGTTTTCCAAAGGTTGTTAACAGATGAAGTTTATGTGCAAAAAGGGTAAGATATAAATTCAAGGAAGAAAAAAGTTGATAGGTAAAAGGTAGAGTGTGTCTTCGATAAAAATCCAATTTGTTTTATGTCAAAATGTAAGTATTTGTCTTCCCTAGAAATCCTCAGAATGATTTCTATAATAAAGTTAATTTCATTTATATTTGACAAGAATACTCTATAGATGTTTTATACACATTTTCATGCGATCATACGTTTCTTTCTTGGCCGGCAAAAATTAATTGTTCTTAGATATAGTTGTATTACTGTTCACAGTCCAATCATTTTGTGCATCTAGAATTCATTCCTAATCAATTAAAAGTGCTTGCAAGAGTTTTAAACTTAAGTGTTTTGAAGTTGTTCACAACTACATATCAAAATTAACCATTGTTGATTGTAAAAACCATGCCAAAGCCTTTGTATTTCCTTTATTATACTATTTTCTTTTTAACCTTATAGTGTGGTGTTACAAATTTTGTTTCCATGTTAGATAATCATTCTAAACAAACGGTTACCTTCATACATACTCTATTTTATATCCTGATAGTTCTTAAAGAAATAGTTCTTACCGCTTCATTAATTACAAATGTGTTCGGAAAAAAAAAAAAAAAAAAAAACCCACTTAAAGCCGTGTGTAGATCTGTGCCCATTTGTACCCACAACGCACATATATAAAAATGGTCACATCCCCCGGTTAGCCATTTAATGCAAAAACTCAAAGTCTAGAAATAATCTAAAAATGCAACAAGCTATTAACTGGGAATTGTCTTTTGAATTAGGGCTGGCATTTTCAATCTGGGCAGATTTCCATTGTCAGCCTGTTTCAACAGCGATTTCACTGAAGTATATTCAAAAGTAGATTTCTTATACAAGACTCTCTGAAAGCTGTTGCCTTTCTCAAATAGGCCCTCTCCCTTCCCTCTCCCTCCCCTTTGCACAAGAGGCATCATTTCCCATTGAACCACTACAGCTGTTCCCATTTGAATCTCGCTTTCTGTGCGGTTGTGGATGGTTGGAGGGTGGAGGGGGGATGTTGCATGTCAAGGAATAATGAGCACAGACACATCAACAGACAACAACAAAGCGGACTGTGACTGGCCGATCGGAGCTAAAGGCCTTCAGTCATTGGCAGCTTAAGCCAAACATTCCCAAATCTATGAAGCGGGGCCTATTGTTGGTCAGTTGTTATTTGCAATGAAGCACAGATCTGATCATGTTTAAAGTGGCGGCACGCAGGGCAGGAGTGCTTGAGCCCAAGCAAAGGATGGAAAAAAATAAGCCTTTGTTGGGTGAAAAAGGCCTGTCTGAGACTTTTATTTCTGTCCTGTGCAACATATAAGTCAATATAGATAAGTTTTCTGCAAAGTTCAGTCAAAGGCTGGGGGTTCTGGCGGTCTAGAAGAAATGCTTGCACAGGCAGAAACCTCTGGGGACAAAGACACATTTCCACTGAATTGTACTCTGCTCTTTTGTTTTGTTTTGTTTTTAATACCCAAAGGCAAGTGATCAGAAATACAGAAATTAATTGGAGGCTTTAAAAAACAGCCTTCTCTTTCCACGTCTCCTATTTTCTGGTTAAGGAGTTATTTGTGAACAGATCATTGTGATTCATCTCTGTGGCATGCTATATATTAATCATTTTATTCCACCAGAGTTACTGCACATTTAGAGACACCTTCCGAGGTTGAGTGCAGTTTTTTTACGTGCGCATTTAGTTTTCATCAACGTCAACCTTCGTGCACGCTCGCACACTTCTGCAGTGGCGTGTGCACGCATGCGCACTGTTGGTACAGTTGCCCGCGCAGATATTTCTACCTCCTGACATTTTGCAGCCTGTATTCCCTGAGGGACATGTACCCAGGGAACTGTCAAGAGAAGGGCCGTGTGGTGTGTGCTGCAGCTGCTGGCTGGCTCACTCTTTCCCCGCAAGGAGGGGCGGTTTCCAACTGGCTATGATTTGGGTCAGGGTCAGGCAGCCAGTCCTGGCCCAAGGCTCCGCTGTGTGGAGAGCACGGACTTGGGAGAACTGGGCGTGGCACTGGGGGCACAGGAGCTGGGAACGCGAGAAGGGGAGCGTCGCGGGAGCCGAGGGTCTGTGTGTGTGCGCTCGGGCACGTACACCTGTCCTCTGAGGGTCAGGACTGCCAGGGCGCAGTGGCGCAGCCTGGTTTAGTCTGAAGCATGGCTGCCCGGCTGCAGAAGCTCACTGGTCCAGCAGGACAGAGCGGCTGCCTTGCCTCCTGCCCTCGCCCTAGGGAGATGAGCTGTCCTTCTGAATGGAGCTCCGGGCCCTCTCCCGGGGCCAGCACGGCAGGCGCTGTGTGGAAGCGGTGCCCTCGTTGTGGAAATAATTTATTTTTATTTATTTACTGATAGGCATATTTATATATTTATCCATGGGAACGCTGCAGGGATGCTTCGATGCCATCTTCCAGGATGGTGGCCATCTATCTGTCTGGGATGTCCTCAGTAGAGTCACAAGACTAATGGCGTATGTTTTTCTCCAAACTTGACTGACTTAGACCAGGTGAACAGAATTAGAGCTGAGTGAATGCAAAACATCCAAATTACTCTGAATGAAAAACTGCTTTTTACTACAATGGATTTCCAGAATATCCTCCCCCCAAAGCTGGGCTTCCTAACTCTTAACTGGTAAGCAACTGGCTTCTTGCTGTGGCTTACACAATCATTTCTCCCTACCTTTTTTCCCCAATGAGAATTAGGTTTCCGAAAATTCACTCAGACAGTATTAAGCTCTAGCTTTGTTCTGTTAATTTTTTGCTATATAGGGTGGGGTCTGTATTCTTCTGCTTACGTCTTTTTGCTCTGGGCCTTAATGTTAACAAGATTTACAAAAAAGGCTTTTCTTCTATGACATTTGGCTCAAGAAGGCCAAACACAAATTCTTCCCTTTTCTGTTTCTCAAGATTAAACCTCATCTGTGGTATTTTTTGTTTCCTTGTTTTTGTTTTTTGCCTGGTCCTGAATGATTTCACTTGCTCATTTTTAAACTTCCAAATGTAAGTACTTAGGGTATTTAAGTTCGGTGGTGTTGATGGTGACTATGTTTGGAAAGCATTAACAGGATGTTTTAGAACTGGCATTCATAATGGGCTCTAAACAAATGAATAGCCACCCCCCCCTTCCCTTTTGTATGTGTATGCGTATGTCTGATTCTTTACAATTAAAAGACAGGGAATTGATTGCAGAGTGTTGCTTCCTTTTGAAGTGGCGGGTTTTTAAAAAAAATTTTTTTTTTTCTGTCTAGTGTTAGTATTTGCAGACCCCAGAGGTAGAGAGAAAAAAGCAAATGGAAGAGAGGGAGAGAAAAGGGGTAACTGATGGCTACCAAGAAGAAATTCAGAAGGTCTTAGAACCTCAGCACCTGAGAACAGGGTGAAGCAGTCAAAGTATTTACCTCACGTTAAAGAAAGGCAACGCTAGTGTAAGGAATGAATACCATATAGGGTTATGAAGTGTTAGAAACATTTAAAAGATATGAGGACATTTCAAATACTGTGTTTGGCATGGTTACTGAAATATTTATATCTTTGAGACAAGTTGATAACTGAAAAAAAAATGTGTTAATGGAGTTCGTAATGTATCAAAACGGCCTATATACCTACTATGGCATTACTGAAGACCAGTATTTTTATGTAGTAAGTTATCAGCGTACGGATAATTGATAATGTTTTCAGAAGAAAGGAAAACACGTTTAGAGTGGGTTTTTTTCTAAGGGAAAACAAAAATATACATCCCTCTGTAGCTTATTTTTACAACGCCTGCCTAGTGAGTGAGAACAACAAAGCACTTGGATCTGAATTTTGGAAAGCCCAGCTACTATTATTGTTCAACATGCACTTTTACAGAGTTTGAAAAGTTTTTTTTTATGTTTAAGACAAGGGTTCAAATATGCACATTCAAGTTTTATGGTGTTTGTCTATTTGCATAGCATATACTAACTAGTAATTGAGTGTTCATTTTACAGACATGGTAGCCGGGGTAGTAAATCAATGACCTCTCAAGTATTTTGAACAAGCGATTTACATATCTGATGACCTCACGTTTCCTTGTCAGAGTCAAATGCTATATAACTGCTCCATTGTGTGTTTGTACAAAGCGAATCCCAAGATGGTAAGAAAAGGGTTAGAGTTATTAAAATAATAACCCAACTAAAATATCCACTTGAATTTATTCAGATTGTTCATAATGCTCTCAAGGGACATAGCGATGCTTTTGTGGAGTACCTACACATTATTTATTATCTATGGACTAAATTGATTTTTTGAAGTTGCTTTAAAATTTAAAAGCACTTTTGCTTAATATAAAAGCCCTTTAATTTTAACTGACAGATCAGTTCTGAAACTTTATTTTGAAAAGAAAATGGGAAAGAATTTGTGTCTTTCGAATTAAAAGAAGTGAAAAAAAATAAACCAGACATTCTAAAAAAAATAGAAGAAACCTGATTTTTAGTACTAATAAAATAGCGGGTGACAAAATAGTTGTCTTTTTGATTTTGATCACAAAAAATAAACTGGTAGTGACAGGATATGATGGAGAGATTTGACATCCTGGCAAATCACTGTCATTGATTCAATTATTCTAATTCTGAATAAAACCTGTATACAGTATGTGTTTATGCTACAGTGGGTTTTTTTTCTAAGTGACTGACATTCATCATATTGGTTAGACAGTTTTAAAAACCTAGTCTTTGTTTTCTACAGTGTTGTCAAGAGCAAATAAAGTATAATTTGTGGTGTATTACAAGCAAACTGCTTAAAAATGCTAGTTATAATTACTTCAAAATTTATTCGAACATATCTGAAGATGTATTTTGGAAATTCGGTTTCTCCTAATGGATGTTGAACAGCTTTTTATAAATTGAGATTCTTTACTTAAATGCAAGTTACTTTTCAACCTTCACTTTTTGTCTATGTGTCAAAAGCTTTGAGAATATGGAACTATGATTCAAAAACCTACTGTTTTATATGGAAACTATTTCGATATGCTATATGCTCCAAAATGCACATTTATGTGGTGATAAATGTACATTCCCAACCAATGCCCATAACTCACAAAGGGCTTACCTAATGCAATGGAAATCTGAGTTAGTTTTACTTTTCTGCTTTGTCTCAGACCTGCGTTCTGTGAAAATCTCTCGCCAGGCTTCAATACATGCTTTCCCCTAGCATTAATGTCGCCGTCAGTTTGAATTTCATTCCTGAATTATGTCTGTTGACGTAATTTCATAGTGCTGACTTCAATTGTTTAGGATTACTAAACAGAAGACCATCAACTTCTTCTTCCATGCTTTCTGTCACTCAAGTTCTTTATTTATTAACCACTATGGCAGACTGCTTATCTTTAATGGAATCTTAATCCCGAAATATTATTTTGCCTTCATCAGTTTAATAACAGGATGCCTAAATGCAAAATCATTTTATAATGGTCTTCATATGTTAGCAAATGAATTTTTCATTTTGAAAAAAAAAAAAAAACTTTAGCATTTTTGGGGGCAAGTGACTTTTTCAGAAATAAAGAGAAAATGTTTTTCATATGCAATTACGAAGCTCATACTGTTTTACAGGCTACCCGCCGTCATATGCACTTCACCCTGAACTAAGTGCCTTAATACACGTACACTAATGACACTGTGAGGCACTTTGAGTTTTTGACGTTTTATTTAAAAACAAGGTCATTTGTTTTCTGTAGATAGGGCATAAAACAAAATTTTCAAATGAAAGCATTTTTGCTCTACTCTTTCTGTAGAAAAGGTTGGTTAAGGAAAATGAAGAACGGTGGCCTCATTTTGCAATCCTAACTGTTTTCCAAAGATTGGAGGGTCAACTCGTTAAGAAAAATATTTACATAAGCTATTAGCAGTCATAATGAGAGCGTCATATAATCCTGCGCGCAGCTACTAAGGAGGAGTCACTAGAAGTCCAGGTGCTTCTTGCCTCCGGCCATCACGCCACAGCCTGGGCCCAGCAGCTTGGAGGGCTCTGCCAGATCCTGTTTGCTCGAGCGGCTCACTGTGTCTGACAAGTCTGGAGGCAAATGCAGTCGCTATGGCAGAAGATTTCAGGAGAAGGAAAGAAGAAAAAAAAAAATTAATTTTGCTTTAGCTAGCACACTTCAGAATACAATATTATGCTCTGTTGATCAGCATTTAGTCTTGCATATAAAATTCCTGCTAAAACAATTCTTCAGACTGAATGAAGCCCAAGAGAATCACATTTTATTCCCACTATAGGTTTTACAAATTGTAGCCGTTGCGGAAACTGGACCAGGGATCTTAGGGCAACATTTCCGGAGTCCAAACCTAAACATGTTAAGATGTCTCTTATTTAGGTCCAAATGAAAACATGTAAATGCATACATAAAAGGCATACTTGAAAAATAACACTGTTACAGTAATGGCAGGGTTGGTTTTTGGCTTTGTTTTGTTTTTGCCAGGATTCCAAAATGCTATTTTTTAATTGACTGTAGCTTCAGCTATTATGGATTCCTACAAATGCTTATTTCCCTTTGTCTGTTCAAAGTTGACCTGATGATTCTATTTCAAGGCTATACTTTCCTTAGGAACTTAAAATTTTTGTAGAAATATTGACACAGTGAAAAAAAAAGATACCAATCAAAGGGTCAATATTTTTTATATACTCAGGTAAGTCAGCTATGATATCAATTTCAGGTCTTGGTAAGTTTGTTTCTATGCATGACATCGGTCATGTTTTCAAAAGTATAGTTTAGCTTTGAACAGCTCCCCATCTTAACTATTCTGCAGAGAGATGCTGATTCAAGCAGATGCAGTAACTGACCATAATTACACAAAAGTTACTGTAATTAAGGAGAAATACTCATATATTAAAAGAACTTTTTTGGGGCACCTGGATGGCTCAGTCAGTTAAGCATCCGACTACGGCTCAGGTCATGATCTGGCAGTTGGTGAGTTCGAGCCCCGGGTCGGACTCTGTGTTGACAGCTCAGGGTCTGGAGCCTGCTTCGGACTCTGTGTCTCCCTCTCTCTCTGCTCCTCCCCTGCTCCTGCTCTGTCTGCCTGTCTCTCGAAAATAAGAGAACTTTTTTGGTTTTCAAAAGGATCTCTATCAAATTCTTTTAACTGTTAGTTCCCCAGCCTATTCAATTTTCATAAAAATCCAAGCTCAAGGGAACATATCTGTTGTGTGAGGCACACAGTGAGAGTAGGAGTCTAAAGGTAAGTGAGGTAGGATGGGTCCATCAAGGTCTAACCAAAGCTTTGTGGTGAATTGACCTGGAGACAACCTATCTGAAACCCTTCATTTGGAAAACTCCCTTCAATATGAAAAAAAAAAAAAAAAAGTAAGATGAAAAAGGTAGAACCATTTTTTTTGGTCAAAATATTATGATCTGTAAGCATATGTTCTGGTTAGTTTCTTTCCTGATAAAAGGCCTGTTTATTGTCATGTAAACACAAGCTGTGTACAGAGGATCAAAATATTTTAAAACATTAAAAAAATTTACAAAAATACTCTTTGGTTTCAGTTTGCCTGTACTTATTTTTTAATGCCAATATACCTAGAATGAAAGACACCATGATGGACATATGTTCAACAAAGATGGCAGAAGTGTTGAGAAAAGCTGTACTCGCCATATGATGATATCCATATAGTAATATTCATTTGTATCCATAGCACCCAACCTGTCTTATATTAAATAACTAAATGTCTATTTCTTGAATGACTTTTAAAAGCTCAAATAAAGACATACTTGTTTCTTTGTTTTAAACAATTCTTTCATTTATTCACAGCCTGGTTTTTTTCCAGAAAGCATGAAAGGCTCAGGAATCTAAAAGACATGTATGACTCTAAAGTCTGAGGTCATGAATGTCTTTTCAGTGTTAACTCTGTCAGTGTTCGTGTGAAGAAGAGGGAAAGAAACATCTAGTTAAAAAAACTATTTTTTTAATGTTTATTTATTTTTGAGTGAGTGAGAGAGAGAGAGAGAGAGAGAGAGAGAGACAGATTGTGAGTGGGGGAGGGGCAGAGAGAGAAGGAGACACAGAATCCCAAGCAGGCTCCAGGCTCTGAGCTGTCAGCACAGAGCCTGACTCACGGCTTGAACTCACGAACCACGAGATAATGACCTGAGCTGAAGTCAGACGCCTAACCGACTGACCCATCCAGGTGCCCCAAGAGATATCTAATTATATGTCTGAACTTCAGTGTTTCAAGATCTATTGCTAAGGAGTAAAGGAAAAAGGCCTAGGATATATGCATGATCTGAAGTTATCTGCAACTCAAAGAAAATTCACCGTAAAAAAAAAAAAAGTGTGTGTGTATACTTTTGGTTGGGACCTCATAAGGATGATGTCAGATGGTGATTAGACTATTTTGGAAATCAACTGGAGTCAACAAATAGTTAGAATCTACTTGAAGCAAGGTGAACAGAGCTCTTCTACATTACTCATTTCCTTACGATTCCAGGAACACAAGTAAGACAAGCAAGCTGGTAACCATCATAGTGAGAAGCCCAAGACACGTCTACAAGACAGGCAGAGACAAAGCAGAAACCAGGTGGGGGAAGGAGAGCAGAAAAAAGCTTCATGGAGATGGGCTAGGTGCTAAATAATGAATTGGATTCTGACATGTGGAAATGGTGATTTGCTTAACAGTAGAGCTAATACATCTTTAAGATACATTTGGGTGAAGGGTCATACTGTTCTGATAATCTAAATGAGGAAACTAGTGTAGTGTGTTCAGAACAGCATAATACAATTTATTTCAGGAGCTTACCTATTTGCTAAAAATTTCTCTTCCTCTGCTTCTCTAGGCAATGAACGTGGGCCAGTTGGCTGAAAGCCCTTCATAGCAAGAGTAGCTAAATGTGACGTGTGACATGCTTGGAAATCTTTCAGGTTGAATGGCTTTGAAGAAAAGTCAACTATCATTTGTGTGTAACTTCTGAGTACAAAAAAAATTTGGTTGATATGATGAAATGCTTCTGACTAAATGCTACATTGTGAACGCGAGTTGGATACTTATGTCCTTTGAAAAAGCCCAACGATGGCTCTTGGAAATAGGTGAATGATCTTGCTGGCTCTGGTGATTGTTGCTTGAATGAGCTTCCTATGCACTCTAAATTCCCAACCAGTAGGTTTTGTTTTCTTCCTTTCTGAGCCTCCCCCTGTGCGCCATGTCAGTGCGATGTGAAGCAGGGAGGAAGAAGGAGAGATCAGGTTCCGGCTTGCCAGGTGTGTGAGGGCTTGGAGGCTTCCAAAGCATTTACACATTTGACATGTAAATGGTCAGATGCTGCTGTACCCCAGATCTGTCTTCTGAAAAAAAATACGTTGTAAAACACTCCTCATCGCATGTGGCCTCCTTTAGAATAAAGCTGCAAGGCCGTGGGGACGTATAAACTTTTAGACCTTGCTGTTCCCTCAGTAATGGTTTAAATAGAAACCAGATTGTTAAAAAAAAAAAAAAAAAAGAAAAAAGAACAAAAACAAAAAACCATACCATTTTCAACGTCGTAAGCCAAATGAAGGTATTTATCTTTCTCGTTTTATACCTGGAGTTCGGAGGCGAGGGCCAAAAACGTATCCTACATCTTGAGTGGAAGCTTTGCCCACCTCATTTTCTTTCCCCAGATTCTGGGAGGAAGGGATTGTGCTGCTAATGCGAGAGCTGCCTATCTGGCTGGGTGCCTACTTTCCCCCTTGATGCCTTGTCTACAATGATGATTTCTACAGAGGCAAAGGGATTTGAGAAAGATGTGACAGCTCCCAGTATCTCACAGAGGCCTAGGTGATCTGCAGTGATCTCACTGGGTTAACGGGTCCCTCTTCTCTGGTGCTACAAGGTGGGAAACATCGGGGCTGGCAAAATACTCTGGCAGATTAGGGGAGCTCCTGCCAAAAGGCACCCTTAGGCCCGGAGGAAGCCCTGGGTCAGAATGAAGCAGGAGCAGCAAGAGCACTTTGCTCTGCAGCTCAGGGTGGGGGTGGGGGTGGGGGGACCAAACCAGAGCCAGACTTGGAGAATCTTCCCCCACTGCCTACCTCTGTGTCTCTTTGTTGGGCTTAGCCACTGTCCGTATGTTGTTCCTTCTTGAGTCGGCAGCTACACTGGGTCCTTGTAGGTGCGCAGGATTGGGTTTCCTGGCTCTGGAGTTTCCCTTCCTAATTCCTTTTCTCTCAGCCTGCCAGACCTGCGCTCAGCACTCACCGTTCTCAGACAGAAGGGGCAAGATAATGAACCTAGATTACACCTGGACTTGAGACAAATCGCAGGTAAATACCCATTAAAATAAGTTTAATCAATTTATATTTTTCCTATTTTGCCAAGACCAAACCACCAGGCACTGTTTGTTTTCTCTTTGAGGTCGTACATTTTAACCCTTCACAGATGAATACAGATTTGTTTTAATCCTTTTTATATTTCTGACATTTCCTGAAGGGTCACACTTTGTATTACTTAGAGTCACAGAAATCAGTGTGACTATTTCAACAATACTTTCTAATAGACTTTTCTTTTGTTCCTTAAAGGACAGCCAATTTATTTTACTTTTATTATTTTTTTAATGTTTATTTTTGAGAGAGAGAGACACACACAGAGTGTGAGTGGGGGAGGGGCAGAGAGAGAAGGAGACACAGAATCTGAAGCAGGCTCCAGGCTCTGGGCTGTCAGCGCAGAGCCTGATGCAGGGCTCGAACCCACAAACTGTGAGATCATGACCTGAGCTGAAGTCGGACGCTCAACCGACTGAGCCACCCAGGCGTCCCTAAGATTTTATTTTTAAGTAATATCTACACTCAGTGTGGGGCTCGAATTTACAGCCCTGAGATCCTGCTCTGCCGACTAAGCCAGCCAGGTGCTCTCATAGCCGATGTAAATGAAACCTTGTAAACACCTTAAAACACAGAGGCTCTACCTTGGTCACTTAACTGAGGCAGCCAGTGAAAGTGTGGTATGTCCCTCTGTCACTCACTCTCAGTGTGACCTTGGACGAGTCAGTTCACCCCTGTCTCAGTGTCCTCCTTTATCACAGGGGGATAATTCTCCCCTCAATGGGACTGTCGTCAGGATCAAATGAGATGTACAAGTGTTCTCTGAAATATCAAGCACACTAATATATTCACATTTCTTAATCCAAAAAAATGTTGAGATGGCTCATAAAAGTATATATGGCTCAACACGATAAAAACAAGTGCGTTTATTAAGGCAAGGAAACAACTACATATGTAATGAACTACACATGATCGTAAGCGACAACAACAGAATATGAGACTTAGCCAGCAGGTCTCAGTCACTGTGCTGGCGTCAGAGCAACGAGAATACATTGCTCTCTACTGTGGCCCTGTAAAGAAATCAAAAAGGGAACTGAGATCGTAGTCCTGGCTTCTGGAAAGATTTAAAAAGTCTAAACACTTTCCTTCATACTTAGTAAGGCAGTAGTGAAAATGGGGCATGTCACATGCCCATCTTCTGGGCCAGTGAAAGCAGGCACAGCTGTACTGCAGAAGCAATTTGGGGTCCATCTTATTTTAAAAATCTATCTTTTGCACATGTCCTCATTGCTGTCAAAATAACTAACAAAGGACATGTCAGAAGATAAAGCTTCTCTACTTGAGTTTTAAAAGCATTTCTCCCTCTTTACATGATGAGGAGAAAAAACAAATTAAACAGACACCCTATCCTATTCCATTCCAGAATCTTGCAAGAGCCGAATGATGCCCTCACCTGGAGGATGATTTGCTGATTCCTGAAGCCAAGTTCTGTGTTACGAGGCACCGCTCTGAATGGTAGGGGATGGACTAGACTACAGGCCGAGTAGCTGGAGTATAGAGACACTCCCACCCCCTCCAATAAATGGCTTAAAAAAGGTAGAAGTTTATTTTTCTCCCATTTTATAGCACAGAAGTAGGCAATTCTGAGCTGTGAGGACTGGTCTGCCAGCCTCAACAGGCGCTTCTTCCACTTCTGGCTCCAAGGCTGATGTGTTTGCTTTCTCTCAGCTGGTGGGAAGAAGGGGCCAAGAAGGCGCAAGACCTGGAAGTTAACACATCACTTCCACTCATGTCCAGAACTTAGACATGGCTACACCTGGCTGGTGACAAGGGAGGCTGGGAGATGTTGCAAAATGTGTAAAAGTGTGTAACAAACCTATTCCTTGAAAAAAAAAATTTTTTTTAATGTTTATTATTAAGAGACAGAGAGAGACAGAGCATGAGCATGGGAGGGGCAGAGAGAGGGGGAGACACAGTATCTGAAGCAGGCTTCAGGCTCCGAGCTGTCAGCACAGAGCCCGATGTGGGGCTCAAACCCACGAACCGCGAGATCATGACCTGAGTCGAAGTTGGACGCTTAACCCACTGAGCCACCCAGGCGCCCCTAACAACCCTATTCCTATGGAAGATGAAGCAAATGGATATTGGGAGACAACTATAGGTTGTTACATTGTTACATTGTTACACTTATCCATTAATATTCCATCATTACAATGTAATGTTACATTGCAGTTACTCTGTACCTGGTTAAAATCTTGCCATGTGGAAGATATGTCTGCTTAGTTTTTGGTGAGTTTTGTGTTATTCTCATATATGAATAGGCCAGGGGAAAACAATGCCAGAACTGATTTTTGCTCTTTTTGGATTGGTACGTGTACATTTGGTAGTGGCTGCATATTTCTGGAAAAAAGTCTGCCAAATATGGGTTAGGTTTTAACTTTTAGTTTTTGTTTAAAATGCAATTCATTCAAAGGGTTTAAGATTAAAATTGTTTTATTGAATGTCATAATTATACTATATCCTTTGAATTGAAAACAATTCATTCGGTTCTTCCTGATTGATCTGAAAATTAGACAAAATTTCAGAGCTGGCATATTGCATACTGGCTGCCCATTGAAAAATGCTCAGGTGTGCAATTATTTTGACCGTCAATTATATCTGACAGTATTGTCTTGCCTCCAAACTCACCTCTCTGAAAGCAGATTGTGAAGAACTCACTTGTCTAAACAAAAGTGTGATTTGTGAAAAGGCATGTGTCTGTGGCAGAGATTGCTAGCTTACTCCCAATCTTATTCTCTTCCTTTGCAGCCAGTAAAAGCATCTCTGGGGTGTGTGTGTGTGTGTGTGTGTGTGTGTGTGTGTGTGTGGCTCAGTGGGTTAAGGGTCTGATTCTTGGTTTAGGCTCAGGTCACTCATGATCTTATATTTCATGAGATGAAGCCCCATGGACTAGACCCAGGTGGGGCTCTGCACTGACAGTGCAGAGCCTGCTTGGGATTCTCCCTCCCTCTCCCTCTGCCCGTCCCAGTGTGCACGTGCACGTACTCTTTCTCTCTCCCAAAATAAGTTGTCACATTTCTCAACTTCCCTCGCCAGTAGATGAGGCTGAGTGACTAAGTTCTGGCTACTTATGGTTAAGTTTGGGGTCAGATCTGTGAAAGAGGGGAGGTGCCATTGACTTCCCTTTTCCCTCACCTCGGCGAGAGGGCCACTGTCCTGGGCCCTGATCCACCCTTCCTCATGGGGTAAGGGATCTCAGGGCAAAGAGGATGTGCCCCTTCTTTATAGGACATACTCTGGGTATTCAGAATTCAGAACTCCTTGTCCAACAAGCTACAAAGTCGGCACGGTCTCTTTCCCAGGTTCGTGCCCCAAGGGTGGATCATGTTGTCTGTGTGCACACCCTGGGACCACTGTTTGTGTGGTGTGTGGATGGAGTTTGTGTACAGGATGGGTGTCCCCAAGCATTTGCATGTGGCCCTGTGTGTGGGAAGGAGACAGGAAGAGAAAGGAGGTAGGCGGCAGGCCATTTCTCCCCCTGTCTCCAAGTTCTAGAGTAGAACCCATATCATAAATTTAAACTTGGTTTTCCAGGAAGTTATATTTGTGAAGGAAGGAAGACAATGAATATTTCATGGTTTCTCAGCTTGATAACTTGATATAATAATTATGTGGTCCTACATTCACATTATTGCTCTAGGCTCCACAAATATTAGGGGAAAGCCTACCCATCATCTTCCCACTTGCTGAAATGTGGACTTGAGGGTGGGTGCTGAAGCAACAATTCTGGACCATCAACTGGAAGCTATGGTTAGAGGAGGGTAGAGCAAAATGAGAAAATTAGTCTAGGGTCTCCTGACACCATGTGGGCACCCAAAGACCCTGGGTCACTGCCCTGGGCTTTAAAGTGAGACATAAGTGAACCTCTGTATTATTTAAGCCACAGTAGTTTTGGATTTCTGTAACAACAGACTAACTTGTATCCTGTTTATGCAGAATTTGGTACCTGAAAAATGATGTGCTTGAGTTCTGGGATTTAAGTGGCTTAGTGGTTAGAAAGTGGGCGGTGAGGTCAGATTGCAAACTGGAAGGCTGGTGACCCTTGTTATGACTGTGATAACTTGGAAGGCAAAAATTTTACCTCCTGATCAGTGGCTCCAAGGTGAAATGGTGGAGAAATTCAGAAAACTGTTGTGCTAGTTGCTTCTTGCCACATTCAGCAACGTTACTTACAAATAGGAAAGGAACTTAGGCTAGAGATAGAGATTTTGGAAGAAGCGTCAGAAAGGAACACGCCTCTGTGTGAGGCACTCTGCCTGTACCCCAGAGGCCAAAATGATGAAAGCCTTGGTAATTTGGGGCTCCGAGGATTGAAAAAACAAAAACAAAAACAAAAAAACTGTTTCTGCCCTACATGCTGAAGCAGGCAACCTTCACAGGAGATGTTGGGTGTTCCTGAGCTTTGGTGAAATACCCTCATTAAGAGACTGGCTACAAAATGGGATCCAGTTCAGAGATGAAAATGAGATGAAGGGTATGGCCTTCCCTCTTGAGCTGATTATTTTAGATGGCGTCAAGCTAGTTACTCATAAGGAGAAAGAGAGGGACGTAGCTAGAACAGAAAAGTCGGAAAATAAGACTCAATGGGGTGCCTAGGTGGCTCAGTCAGTTAAGCATCCGACTTCAGCTCAGGTCGTTATCTCGTGGTTTGTGAGTTCGAGCCTCAAGTCAGGCTCTGTGTTGACAGCTCAGAGCCTGGAGCCTGCTTGAGATTCTGTGTCTCCCTCTCTCTCTCTGCCCCTTCCCTGCTCATACTGTGTGTAAGTGTGTGTGTGTAAGTGTGTGTGTGTGTGTGTGTGTGTGTGTGTGTGTCTGAAAAATAAATAAACTTTAAAAGACTCAAGCCTTAGAATGCAACAGTTGTGGTGGACAAGTATCCATTCCAACCTCTTGGTGGAGGCTGCAAAGGTGTGAATTATGCTTCTCCAATTAGAAGCATTGTACTAGATTCAGAAGGTGGAGGAGAAGCAGAAGGAATCTTCCTGCTGCTCTACTGCAATTTGCCAGTACTACTGCAGGGACTTTTTTTTTTTTTTTTTTGCATCAGTATTCCAGTGACTAGTCAACAACTCCATGGGAATTGAGAGGCAGGTGCAGAAGTAGAAGCCAGACCAGTGTTTCAGTGCCCAGTTACTTGCTTCGTGGGGGTCGAGGGATCCTTGTTGCTGTGGTAGTAAGAACCTACCAGCCACAAGATTACCGCCTCGGAGGTGTGCGCTTTCAGTTACCAGCACCCAGTTGGGGTGGCCTCCCAATTCCTCACCTTTCTGACTGAGGAAGCAGCAGCTTCCCTGAAGGCCAGTTTTCTGGCGATGTCCTTCAGCCCTCCCAATTATTTTGCTAGCCCCCCAATTTTCTGGTATAAACTTTTCCTCTGCATAAAATAATTTGATGGGATCTGTTTCCTGTCTCCTGAACCTAGAACTTTGTCTTGACAACTCTTTGGGTGTGATTACTTGTGTGAGAGACTGAAGGGAAGCTATCAGACTGGGAACCTTCTAAAGTCTTGAGGGGATTGTAGTGCCAAAAAAACCACAAACCTGGTCAAAAGTCTATGATTATTCAACCCTTAGAATAATCTTAGGTCCCCAAACCTGATCTATCAATAAGTGGGCTGTGAGAACTGTGCAGCCCCCCAAAATTATCCTCTCTGATGGTGACTTCATGTAGCCATGAATGTTAATGGACAAGGAATAACTTCCTTAAAGGATACAGAGGATAACAGACAAGGGAGTTCCTTCCAGAGAGCCGAACTGGGGATTATAAATTGGGCTGAAGTCCCCTACTGCCAGGGCAGAGAATTCCTGCAGTTCCCAGCCAGTAGGATTCTCCACTCACCCCCAGAGAGGCAGTAAGTGTGTGGGAAGAAGGCTGTGCATGGATATTTGGGTTCCAGTGGGTTGTGGACTATGACAAAGTCTGATGATTATCCTCCAATATCTACTCTTCCTTTTCCCTTTGGTAGAAGAACTCTTGAATGGGCAGCCATCTGGAATAAAAATTGCATTTCCATGCTTCCCTTTCAGCTAGTTGTCGATCATGTGACCAAGTTTGAAAAGAGCAGAAGTAATGTCGCCATGTCAGGACACTGGAATGGAATTTGAACTCAGGTAGTCTGGCTTCCAACTCCATATTCTTATTCATTACTCTATGTGCCAGAACTCCTTTAAGTACTAGCGATAAAACAGTGAACAGAACGGGCAAGATCCCTGCTTTCAAAGAACTTACAACTTCAGAAAGGGACAGTACATAGACATTTACATGACTCAAGGAGAGACAGGTAACATATAGGAAAGCAACCAAATGAACAAGATAATTCAGATAGTGACAGGTGCTTTTAAGGAAATAAAACATAGTGATATGATATTGGCTGGAGGGGGTACCGCTTTTATTTGGTGATAGGGCTTTTTGGAGAGTACATTTGAGCTAAGATTTTCAGTTTGAGAAGGGACCTATGAAGACCTGGAAAAAGAAGTGTCTAGGCCAAGGTAATCAAATGCAAAAGCCTTAAGGCAGGAATAAAGTTGGCATGTTTGCAAGATAGGAAAAAAGTCAGCTTTTCTGGAGCGGTCAACAAACAGGGGAGTGGCTATGAGACATTTGGCTTGGTAGGTAGGTATCTGTGGAGAGGTTTGTAAGTGACTTGGACTTAATTCTTAGAGCATAGGGTAGCTCTGAATACCAGGGCTATTTCACCAATATCCTTATAAAACCATGCATAGACATTCTCAGTAAAGAATTGCAAACAGATATATTCTATTAAAGATAGAATTTTCTCGGGGCGCCTGGGTGGCTCAGTCGGTTCAGCGTCCGACTTCGGCTCAGGTCATGATCTCACGGTCTGTGGGTTTGAGCCCTGCATCGGGCTCTGTGCTGATGGCTCAGAGCCTGGAGCCTGCTTCCGATTCTGTGTCTCCCTCTCTCTCTGCCCCTTCCCTGCTCATGCTCTCTCTCTGTCTCAAAAATAAATAAAAACATTAAGAAAAAAAATTAAAAAAAAAAAGATAGAATTTTCCCAAAGGCGGTATACACTGGCTTTTCTAGATCCTGTATTCTTCTGATTCAGAAGAAATATTCTATCTCCTAAGTGGTCCACAGTATCCCCTACTCCCATTCTCCTCCTGTGGGAAGTGGTGGTTGTCAATGTCGTGCCAAGTCAACAGGAAGATTCTAGTTGGAGTGGTTGGGCCCTGTATGAAATGTTCATGGAGGAGAAACTCTGGCAGTACTGTTTGTGGAGATGGTGTGCTGAGTTTAATCCACTTAAAATGTGAGCCAGAATCTTTTGGACTGTGGTGTAATAAGAATACCACCAAGTGTCAGTCCCAGTGTTCCTGAACTTGCGGACATTTAAGATGTGGGGGAGTTATGCTATTTTCCTCTCTTATTTCATATATGGACAGAGAACAGACTGGATTACTCCCAAAGAACTTTGCTTAAAAGGGTTTTACCTTCCAGACAAACTAAAGGCAGTATCTTTCCCTTTTCTTTTTGCTTTCTCTTTTGCTCCTTGGCATATTTTATTCTCATTCATGTTCTAACATGAGTAGGATTGGAAAAAAAAAAAAAAAAAAAAAACCACTATCTAGGTAACAGATGGAATAAGGTGGCTTAAACTGTTACCTAAACTTGTACAGTAGAAATACTTGACACATGCCTCCCTCCAGCCCTCATTAGCTTCCTCTTTGGGATAAAGGGATGGGACGGAGAAGTCACACATGCCACTACTGTTCCTGCGATCCCCTGCTTGTGAACCATCACCTCAATGAGACTCTCCGTATCTCCCCAACTGACTTCCTTCCATTCATCTTCCCTTAATTGTGTACAGGGCTTCTCACTCCGGCAGTGTTTTTACTGGTCTCCAACTGCTGCTTACCCCAAGGCTTGTGTGGCTATGGAACACACAATGCAGGCAGGAGCATATAAGCTCCAGAGTGCGTAGAATTTGAATGAAGCTTCAGCAGGGCCAAGCTGAGAGATGCTTGAGACCTAGGGCTCAGACCTACTGCTGCTATGGCAGTAAATGGAAGAAGACCAGGATCTTCCTGTGCACAGACTGTCATTTTGATAGGCTCTTCAAGCCTGCTTTGTCCAGGAAGCCCCTGTTCTACCCCCTACAAGTGAGGAAACATTTTAGAAGCAGTATTTTAGGTACTACCCCTCAGGTGGCTTAACAGTAGTAAGATATTTTAGGAACATACCATGTTTTAGAACCAAATGCTGAGCTTGAGGAAAAAAACAAACAAACTTCTTTTAAAAATAAATTCAGACTAATTCTATGAGAATTCCTTTTTATCCCTTTTTTCTTGTAAAGCATATGGAAACTGTTCTGGAGGTGGCAAAATGTATCACTCCCTTTGTTTTTGTCTACTAGAATTCAAACTAATGTTTGCTCCTTACTATAATCTGAAACCTCTGACTCAGTAAACTGTTAGCAGATAAATGTGTGTGTAAACTCAAGGTTGATCCCTAAATCCCAGAGATTTTTAGAACTACAGCAGATCCACTATTCAGTGTAGGGACTGGCAGAGGGCTGTCTGATCGTTTATGGAATAGATGAATTCTAAGATGTGAACAAGCCGAAATCAGGGACTTCTGAAATTGGATAATTGCTTAAGGTATCAGAGTAATGCCAATCCACTAAATAACTTTCAAAGTTGGCAGCTTTTGATGAACACTCCTTTTGGAAATGTGGCGACCATATATTTTTTTATATGTAAGTACAGCATATGTAAAAAATATATTGATTTCCTTTTGGCTGTCCATGAATGAGTACTGAGAGCATAATGGCCAATGTGTTTGCTTGCATAATGCCCTGCAGTGTATGCAGAACATTGCTCTACCAAGTCCTGAGACGGGGTATGAAGTGCTCGGTGTAAATGGCAACGTAAAACATCCTGACGGCATTAAATCTCCTGACTGCTCTTCAGTTACTTTAAGACCCCCACATTGCAGGGTCTGCTAGTTCCTGGGTATGAAGAAAGAATTTTTAATGGGGCCAAATGTAGGTGTTTACAAGGGGGAATTGTTGTTTTTTATTAGGAGCTGCCTTATGTTCAATAGTTGTATTTACTTTGTCAAGCTAGCCAGAATTAGAAATCCCCATTGCTAGGCAGCCTAGAGCGTCTGCGAAGTATTTCTGGGCATTCAGAACTGAAGCATGTGCTGCCCAAAGGCAGGTTTCATTACAGTGAGTTATTTAGTCCCCGGTTCGTCCCTCCCTACCCCCACACCCCCAGATAGCAGCGCTTCTATAACAGGAAATCTTGGTTACTTTATGCTGAAACATATTTACATGACTGAAACACGACAATTAACACATTTGTAAAGCTTGAGGGATAGGCACACTTTAATGGTTTTTTGAAGTAGGCTGATTTCCTGGAGCTTTTAATCTTATTTTATTTTGTTCTGCATGCATGAACAAGTTCCTCCCTACTATAGGTGTTTGACAAAGTCTACCTGGTATGAATGTGAATGAAAAGAAAATCATACAAAACTTAACTTTACATCTTATCTTTGTCAAACCGTCCCTAACTTCTCTCACCAGTTCGGTGTATACTGAGGGCTCTGCTCTTACTTTTGACATGTTGTGTTAGCTTTTATACAAAGGCAGTTGGGAAGTATGCTTTGGGTTTGGCAAAATGAAACGTGTATTTCTCTGTACCAACTGTATACAACCTTTTCACATTGAAGGAGAAGTATCTGTTACAGTAGAGATTTTCTTCACTTTTCATGGTCAGATAAAGGCACACTCTCAGAGGTAGTGCACATTTTTCTTGCTCCAAACTTAAATGAACACTCAGGTGGTATTAAGTACAATTACTTGATAAGTGCTATTATGTGTGTTTTTGTGTGTTTGTGTGTATGCCTGTTTATACATATACATAAAAATATGTATACACATATACATAAAAATATGACAGTGTTATCATGAATATTTTAATAGCTTTTAAGTCTATAGATCAATTACTGAAATCTTGGTAAAATTCAGGAAAAAAACAAACAAACCCTTTCATATCACCGCCCTGTAAAACAAAATGAAAACTTCCACTTTCCCTTTGATTTCTGAAAGCATGCTAACCCTGGAAACCACCCACCCCAACTCTTACTTAAAAGTTTATGGCAAATTTACAAATTACACTGGTTTCAAATAGTCACCCAGTACCTCTATTTCCACCCTCCATAGACCTCCCTCCTCACCAATTTCAAAGGGAGCTCGGTGAACAGACTGGGCAAAGCAAGAGCCCTCTCTCTACATGCCTGAGGGCAGTGATGGGGCAGCACCAGACCGAGCGCTCTAGCTGAGGGATACAGATCAGGGATGAGGACATAACTCCAAAGAGTAACTCTCTGCTGAAGTGACTTCACAGATAAGTAAGCAGAGAATCAATTTAGTCTTAGACTCTCTATGAATAAGGGGAA